>NC_043960.1:25484770-25854770 GCF_902148855.1 Sphaeramia orbicularis | reverse complement strand
AAAAAAAAAAAAAAACGGCATAGGCAAGCTACGACATCAAGACATGGAGGTGTGAATGAAAACTTGATAAAACAGAGATTATAGCAATAATCAGAGGTTCTAATAAGCTAAAAAAAAATATTAGGCTATTATCATTAAATTAAAACACAAATTATTATTAAATATAATATAGAGTAATTACATGATGATATATAATAAATAATCCGCTAAGCCTAATGTTTGAACTATAATTCCGCCTACTGTTAAGTTATCCTAGCCTATAGCCCAGGGGTGGGCAGTTAAGTTTCCTATGGGGCCACATGAGAAACTTTGACAGTTGTTAAGGGTCGGATCAATACACTTGCAGCTCTCCTTAATATATATCTCTCTCTATATATATATATACTTTACTATAGTACAGAAACAGTAAATGCAACAATACAATAATACAATGAAAATGTGGAGCACAGAATACAACTATTTAATGAATATTCGCAAAAAGACTTTCGAAAATGTGCAAAAGCAGCTCCACATTAACTTTACATGAAAAACTATGAATGCATCCAGCTTTGTTTGTTTGCGTACCACAGTTCCTTTTCTTTTTCTTTACCTCTGATTTCAGTAAAGAAATACTTTCAAGTCCATGTCTTGTCTGCATTCAGAATCAATCGTTCTTTTTTTTTTTTTTTTTTGCTGTTAGCTGACATCTTCATGAGCTGACACTGACCAACAAACCAATCAGTGCATAAGCCTTATGCAAGTACAGAAAGTATGTGTGAAAAAAAAATGGTAAATTAGCAGATCCTTCAAAATAAAAGCGGTGGTGTTGTATTGATTACGTCTGTTGTGATGATATATATTTGCATTGACTTTTAATTTGCCAATGACCTCATGTGGGCCAGTTAGGGTCAGCTGTCGGGCCGCATGTGGCCCCCGGGCCTTACAATACCCAGGTCTGCTATAGCCTATTCTCATGGTCTACACACGTTTTAATGCTGCAGGGTACCTTATAGTACAAATTTGTACTTTACATCACTTTGGACCCTTTTTCATTGTCAAAAGGTGCAATTCTGGCCTCCTAAAGACCAATATTGTACTTTTGAGAGAACATTCTTTAAAAATGTACCTATAAGTACATAAATCTTCTGATCTCGTACCTCTATTTTTGAGAGTGTAGACATGAGAGAGAGAGACATGCAGATTAACCCTTTCATGCACACTGGTCACTACAGTGGACAGCTGTTCAAAAGTGTTCTGTTGTATATTCATGGATTTTTTGGTTTTAGTTCCATATCAAGCCAACACAGTGGATGCTAATGCATCATCCCATACACTGCAATTCATACCATTACTGCAACTTTGCTGTTCTAGATAAACTTGATCTGCAGTAAGATGTTTCAGAGTAAAAAAACTGCTTATTGTTATTAGAGTGTAATTAACAGTTGTTTTTTTTTTTGCATATTATCTCCATGCAGGTATGTTAAAATGTGAGAAAACATCAGATTAGCAGCATTAAAAATGTTTGTATTTCATAGTTTTCACACAGTATATCAGTAAATACAAGTTTCTTTGGTTCTAAAACTAAACGTATGGTGTCCAGCAGTGTGGACATTTTTGTAATTCCATAAAAAATAGGCTAAAAAAATCAATAGAATTGTTATTTTTATGCCTAAAGTGGGATAAAAACATTCAGAAAAAAACTTGATTAAGGTTCTCATAATTCATGCATGAAAGGGTTAAACAAACACCATTCTGCTGAACAAATACTGTAAGTGATATTCAGTCATGGTGGCGGTTATACATTCAAATAAGTACAGTATGCCATATATGTCAGTGTTAAATTTTTCGTGGTTGTTCGTGTTCATTAATACTGATGTGTACTTCTTTGTGTGTGCGTACATGTATGTGTGTGTGTGCGAGTTCTGACAGCATGCAGACACTCAGCATTCCCATGCACCACACGTCCTAGGCCAATCGCCATGGCAATGTACCCTCTGCTCTGTTGCTGTGGTGACTGAGTCACGAAGGAGGAGGGGGTGTGTGAGGGGGATCAGACAAGGGCCCTTGTTACTTTAAGTTGATAGCTCCCTCTCTGTTTCCTCTCTTTCATTTAATTCTCAGTGTGCTCCCTCCTTTATCATTTTCAGTTTTTTTTTTTTTTTATCCGGCATCTGAAACCTATTACATTTTGTCCTCTCTTTCCCTTCACAGTCTTTAAAGAATAAGTTACCGAGACATTTATTTGTTGCTGTGGATTCTCACACCTCCTCTCACAAGCATTGTTTGTCTCAAGGTCTGTAGGATTATCAAAATTGTAGTAATCACATATTATAAGACCATATAATTATTGTCTCCTTCACGTCTCACTTTGTCAGTCTGCCTCCGCATATTTCTGATGAGGCGAGAGGCTGAATAACTTAAGACACTCGGCGCGAATGCTTAATAGTGTTGGATGAAGTATAATACGCTGCTTAGTGCTTTATTAAAGGTTTAGATTAGGGGCTGGAGAAAAGAGAGTTGTGCTGTAAATCCTGCAGCCTTGGAAGGCTTAAGGTGTGATAGGAGAGGTAGGAAAAATGTGTGAGCGTGTGTGTGTGTGAGAGAGAGAGTTTGTGAGATATGGAGCGAGAGCAAGATAAGATGCTGAAAATAAGGTGGACGGAGCAGAGATAGATATTTAGAGAGCGATAGTCTTGGTGGAGATTAGTATTTAATAGGAATCTGAGCTTCCTTTTAATCGTCTCTGCCTCTTGCATTTAGCTCACAGCTTTATGTGTTTATATGTGTGTGTGTGTGTGTGTGTGTGTGTGTGTGTGTGTGTGTGTGTGTGGCCAGATGGAAAAGCCTCATCAACGCTCAGTGCTGACCACTGTACTTATTTTGATCAAAATGGGTCTTTTTAATGATACAGTCTGACTGCTCATGTGTAACTTTATGGTAAAAAAAAACAGGCAGAAAAAACTTTGAGTACACTTTAACAATTCATAATTAGAATTTATGATTATTAATCCACTTGTTCCCCTACAGAACATGTTTCATAATTTTTAAAAAAATATGCATTTATTCATTTTTACAAAAAACAACAACATAAAACCATGCCCCCTCCTGCACAGCAACAAAGACCTGACAATAAATGAATATGCTACAAATTAGTAATCATATATCAAATAAAAGACAGAAAAGTGTCAGTCGCTCACATCAGTCACCTCATTGAAGAAATTTTAACACAGGGTCACAGTGGTACTTAGATACAGTTTTTATCTGTACTACTCACACTATGTTACTAATGGTTTAAAATATTAGTGTGGTAACAAAAAAAAAAAAACCTTTAAAACTCTCTTAACACAAATGTCAAACTGCAGGAGCGTTAAGAACATAGTAAGGTTTTCTCAAGATATAATGAAAATACAATTAATTAAATGTATATTAGATCCATTAAACAGAGTCAAAACAAATGCTAATGTTGCCCTTTTGCCGTAAAGAATCTTAACTAAAACAGTGATAATTACATTTTAATACACTTGGCTATTATCACGTTCACAGCTTATTTCCTCTGCAATTAAGTGCCAATAAACATAAGTTACTGAAATGATAAAACCTATTGAAACTGAAAACCTTTTTTTGTGTGTGTGTTTTGTTTTGTTCCATGTTTAGTGGTAGTTTGTACGTGTCATGTAAAGTTTACTGCCACAGGTGGGAGACATGTTTGGTCCCTTTGACGCTGTTCCACCCTGTACTCTGGAATCAGTGGCGGCACCAGGAATTTTAAAAGTGGGGGGGGGGACTGAAGGGCAAAGAAAATGTTGGGGGGGGGGGGCGGATAAAAAATTTTTTGTGCATAGCGCGAAATTAATGCTTTGCGCTTTAGCCTATAGCCTATCCGTTACACTTTATATAGAGGGCAATTTTAGGTAAAATCAGGCAATACTTAATGTATTCAAGGTATTTGTTAAAAACTACAGCATGAACAACTCAGACTATCTGTTATGATTATTTAACCCTTTCATGCATACTGGTCACTCCAGTGGACAGTTTTTCTACGGCTGTTCTATTGTTTATTCATGGGTTTTGTTGTTTTAGTTCCATATCAGGACTCTTATGCATCATCCAAAACACTGCAATTCATACAATTACTGCAACTTTGCTGTTCTTGATAAACCTGATCTGCAGTAACAGGTTTTAGTGTAAATCAGTTGCTAATTGGTATTAGACTGTAATTAACAAAAATTTTTATTTATTTATTTATTTTTTTTGCATATCCTCCTGAGACCCAGCAATGCGTTTTGTCCTCTGTAGGGGACAAAAGTTTGACAGTTTTACTTTAAAAATGCTGTCCATTAAAAAGGACATTCCATTAAAAAATCAGTCAATAAATAAAAGTAGTTTTAAAAATGTATCTGAAAAAACTTGCAGTTTCTAATCAAGACAATTTTTTTTAATGTAAAAAAGCTAAAACTGTCCATTTCCTGGGTCTCAGGAGGATTTTATCTCCATGAAATGAGTAATAACTAATATTAGAGTATGATAAAATGTGAGAAAACAGTAGCAATTTAGCAATTAGTGGCATTAAAAATGCTTTTATTTCATGGTTTTCACACAGTATATCACTTTCTGATGATGATTTTTAGGCCCGAGCCGAGTAAAGCCGGCGCAGAGCCTATTGAGTCTGCAGTGGGCGCATGGGGACAAAATCGCCAGTGACGCGGTCGCCTTTCGCCACTGTCGCCCCTCTCACACATATTCACATTCACGGCACTGAGACCTTTCCGAAGATGTATATGACATGTGCACAAATCACATATTTACACCTGCTCAGAATGAATGGGAGTCAATGGGACACACCCACTCGGGGTCAGTCACGTGGGTGTAAGTGCACGACACGTGACATCTGACCCCACAGACATGTGGGGGACCTCGAGAGCTTTCAAATAAAGTCAAATACGTGGTTACCACGGAAACGGCTATATTGTTCTTGCTCAGATTTTTTTTTTTTTTTTCTCCTGCGCTTTGAGCTCAATTTTGACCCCCTGAACATTTACGAAAACTCACCAAATTTTGCCCAAAATTCAGAAATGTGCAAAATTGAATTTACATATAGGTTTCGTAGATGTCGGTAAAGAAATGTTGCGGCAGCGCCCCCTTGAAAAGTGGAAATGCATTACGTCAATGGGAGCATGTCCAACGTAAAGTTCGTTGTAGAGCCACGAAAATCGGTACACAGATTCATCATGAGGAGACAAACAAAAAATATCATTATGGTCACGCCCCTAAACCAACCGGAAGTCGGCCATATTGGATTGAAATGTCCAAAATGCTGAGTCAGTGTTTTCGCTGACGTTGTATTTTAACTATCTCCTCCTTGGGCGTTTGGCTGAGTGAGCTCAAAATTGGTGTACAGTATCTAGAGAAGTGGGGCATCAAAAGTTAGCTGAATTTTTGGGATCACTTTTACCGTTTTTGTGCAAGGAGGTCGCAAAATTTGCAAAGTTTTTTCAGAAATTTGCCTTCACAAATCTTGCTTCAGTTTGGTCATACAATCACCAATTTGGCTCAAATTTGACTCAGATGTCCATCTCCCAGGCCTACAGCCATTTATTAAAATATATTGAAATTTTGCACCATAGCGCCCCCTACAAATTTACCTTCACGAAAATTGCATTAATTCAAACATACGAACACCGATTTGGCTCAAATTTGACTCAGTGGTAAATCTCGCAGGTCTACACCCATTCAAAGGAAGACATTCAATTTTAGCTGCATAGCGCCCCCTACAGATTTAGTTATACTAAAATTTCTTTAGTTTGGACATGAAACCAAAGATCTGCCTCAAATTTGAATCAGTTGTCAATCTCCCAGGCCTACACCCATTCATCAGAAGACATTGAAATTTGGTGCTAGAGCACCACCTGCTGAACGATGGACATACTTCTACTGGACGTGCCCGTGGCGAGGGCCTTTAGATGCCGCTTGCAGCTTTAATTATATAAATATTTCTTTGCTTTGAAACTTAAATGCATGGTGTCCAGCTGAGTGGACATTTTTGTAACTCCATGAAAAATACGTTCATAAAAAAAAAAAAAAAAAAATCAATTGCATTGTTTTTTTCATGCCTAAAGAGGAACAAAAACACTCAAGAAAAAAATATTGACTAAGGTTCTCATAATTCGTGCATAAAAGGGTTAATAGGTACAATCTACTTTCACAAATTCTCTAAATACATCAGAAAAACATGCAGCAAAAAAACAGCAATGCCAATGTATGCAAGTTAATAAATGTTGAAAACAAAATAAAACGAATAGCCTAACCAACTAGTCAGACAAAACGTATGTATACAATGGCTTTCACTACATGCACATGTATATAATCACTGACAGCATCTGTAGGCTTAGGTACACTAACTTGTATTATAAGTGCATCCAAATGTGTTATGTACGCTTTCATTGATGGATTTTTCATATTTCTTCGTTGCCCGAATTTTTCCAAAGATTTGCCCAAATCTGGGTGGGAGGGCAACTGGGGGGGCAAAGGTTGTGACTGGGGGGGTATTTGCCCCCCGCCCCCCCTTGGTGCCACCCCTGTCTGGAGTGTTGAATTTATGTCTCTGTACTCCCTAATCTATGTAGCGGAGCTTCGTCAAGTAAATGCACACAGAGTCAAGTCAAAGTCGGAGACTGAGCAAAATTGGAGCCACTTAAAGTCTTTATTCATACACAAAACACTGAGTTCATATCTGCAGAAACAACTGACTTTTTTGCTCTGGGAGACCATTTTAATTCGCCCAAAAATATGTTTGGTTTTAGCAATAGACCTTCCCTTTTTACCATGTTTAGATCATTATTCATTATTCAATTCAGTCTTGTAAATCCAAGCTGGACTGACTGTACATATCCTGACCAAGGAAAATAAAAGTCTCATTTTTGTGCAGTAATCTACACCTGGCTTTTCTGCCTCCGTCCATAATAATATACATTATATAGACTAAAATTAATGGTTATTTGCGACATAGTATAGCAAACTATGACATGATTAAAAACAAATTAATTTTAGCAAAAAAAAAAAAAAAAAGGCTCCGTTTTGAATGTCTGGGGTTGGCACAAATTTGTGATCACGAGCCAAAAAAGGTTGGGAACCACTGGTCTAAAGTAAAACCTAAATCCTGTATTTATAATTCTGTCAGTTTTGTGTGTTGACTAAGATGTGACCCATACTATCCTAAGAACTTTACCACTAACCTGTGAAACAAAGAAATCGAGTGAAACAAAGGAATCCTGACTACTACTGACTAATATGTGATTAAACTTAAGACTTAAACTATCTAAATTAAATTAATATTTCAGAGGCATTCTATCTCTTCCTCTGTCCAAATTGCTCCTCGACTCATTTTCTCCACTTGCTTATCCTTTAACTGACGGAAGGGCTGTTTACGTCTGGCACTGACACTTTTTCGACAGAGCCGCTCTGCTTTATGGTAATGTTTGCGACATCGCAGCCTATCATACTCAGAGTGGTAGAGAAAACTGTAGTTGTCTGTTTCTATCACTGTGGTCGTGTTCACACTGTACCGTTCTGTAGAGCGACTGCAACCGAGCTGAGACCACCTCTTCCAAACGGTCTCAGCTCGGTGGTTTTGTTCCGGAACGGAGCGCAATTGCTGCTTTCACATATGCCCAATCGAACCAAGCAAAAAAGACTTGTTCCAGAACAACGGCTTCAATCGATCCAGGAGTGAAAGCACCCTCAGGTTTTTTCCTCAATATCCAAACTATTACATAAGACAAATCCATAGACAACTCAATGATAATTGAGTTTTCCCCTGATATTATGACGAGTCAGTATTCCAGCAGTGCATGGATGATTACACTGGGTTACAAAAAAATGTCTTTTTCAAGTTGTCTAGGTTTTTTCAACTGAATTAGGACCATTTTGCACCGCTAAATCCAAAAATGACATCTGTTTTTCTCAATCGGGTCAGGTTTTTTTTTGCTACTTTGATTTTGAAAAATTTGATCTTCTCACAAAATTTATGACATTTGTGTGACTTTATCAGTTGATTTTTTATAGAGTTCTCACCCAAAATAGGTTTTAAGAGAAAAAAAATAATTTTCTAACAGGATGTATTTATTATTTATTATGTATTCACCGCAGATGTAGCAGAATACGTCAGGCTTATTTTTGCGAGATCTTCTCGTCGAAGCCATTTCATTCACCTGTAATATTAAAAAAAAACATTAATCATAAATTGGCAAAAGTAAAATCTTCAGAACTCGTTTATTGCAAGAAATATGAAAGAATTTTGTATCGTATGATGTGAAAATGCCCATAAATGTAAGCAAAAATGTTAAAAAGCCAATATGTAGCATAGTTCAGAAAGTTGACCTGATTGAGCAAAATTAATGTGATTTTTGGATTCAGCACACCAAAATTATCCTAAATCAGCTCAAAAAACTAAAACAATAAATGTGTTGTTGACCAGTGTTATGCATGGAATGAATACCCTACCGCAACCAAAGAAAAAGGACATGAAAATTACACGCTACTATGTTTTTAAAAAATATATCCTTTTATTCTCTCACAGGTACATTTTAGGAATTGAAGTAAATATGCAAGGCGGAGTGTTTCACAAAATTGACCGTTGTTACAAAATCACTCATGATTTATATGCGTTTAAATGGGCAGGTTCTGCGTGTAACAAGTGGACACGATGGGTTACGCACGAAACCCGGAAAGAGACTGAGATTCATGAGAAACCCACATGTCTGGATTAGAAAAACCACTAGGATCGTCAAATTTAACACAGTGTCTTTATTTATAGCGATATATAAGACCGTTTCAAGCAACATTTTCAAGATGAAATGCACTGACACCTAGGTAGCTTTTCCTGTCCCAATGTTGGCCCATATATTTTATTTAAAAAATTAGTAATTTTGGGATGGCTCAGAGCGAGAGTATAATTTTTTTTTTTTGCAATTATCCTGGGGGTAAATATGTCTAATTTTTTTTTATTATTATTGGGTCTAAAAAGCTGGTAAACTGCCAGGTATCAAAATGAACCCAGTTTCTTGGAAAGACCCAAATGATAAAAGTCATTACACATATATATGTATTAGTTTATGTACATTTATACAATCGGTTTATAAATCTTCTACCAGAAAGAACCTGAAAAGTAAAGTATTGTAATGTGCAGACAGTGTTTTGAGGTAGATCTGAGACAAACATTCCTTTTGGAATAAAACCCATTCTCTCACTGATTCTCAGAATTTCTCATTTTGACCCAAGGCTGTATCTTGGAAACTACAGCCAATCAGCATTTGTGACTTTTTTTTTTTTTTTTTTGTTTATTAATGACTCAAACTTGGTAAATTTCACTACTTTTATTCAGGAGGCATTTTTCTTGTACACCAGGGTTTTTTTTTTTTGTTGTTGATGTTTTTTTTTTAATTTTTTTGACAGGGACAGTGCACATAAATAAATATCACTGTACATGTGTTAGAGTCAGAGGCTATTTTTAGTTATTTATTTTTTTGTAATTTTAAGCCTTGAAGATGCATGACTGAATATTTGTGCATTCTTGTGTATATATCCACATTTGTTTTTTGCGCTGAGTGCTGGTTATGTTTTCATGTTATACCCGACTGTACTTCCAAGCTGAAAGGGGCTAGTGTTGCATTCTGTTACCACTGTAAAAGAACCGACGAGAGACACTGAAGAACTTTTGTAATGAGAATAAAATCAGAGTATTGTGGTTGTTATTGTGGAGTCTGGCAATGAATGTGCAACCAAAATGACCCATATAACCCTACTAAGCACATTTCATTTCAAATATCAATGTCAGGGATAAATCATTTATAGTACGCGTCAATAAACAGAGAGTCGGTGATCAGCTGTAAGTTTTATCTCACAATGGATTTTGCCCTTGAGAAGTATTCAAGTACAGCGGAGAGATGGTATGACATTTTATCTATAATTACAACGAAACAGTGTCAGTGTAGCAGAGTGAGTGGATAAAGGCAACACCATTAAAGGTTGTCATAAGGTTATTATGATCATCCAATCTGCCTTTTGTCCCTGCGTTCATTCCTGCTGATTATTCTGCCACTGTAGAGATGAGAGTGTGTGCAGACATTCACTAAGTTTGACATCGCCCTTCAGTTCCACAGGGAGGAAGCCTTAAATTAAGTTGCCTGAGATTCAGCTCTTTCTGTCTGAGGGAGAGGTCAAGGAGTGTTAGGGAACGCTTATTCACAGGAGCAGTCCTCTATGGGCCTGTTGAGCTATAAAGAGGGGGACAAGTGGAATTAATGCAGAGAAAAGAGAAGGAAGGATAGAGGGAAGGAAATGAGGAGATGAGATGAGGAGGAGAGGTTCATCATACACTTTCACTGTGTCCTAGTAGGAGGCGTGCAGAGCTAATAAGTTATTCAAATGCATATTCTTCTCTTATTAACTGCTTTAATTCAATTGCTTGTCCTTTTATGTTCTGTTCAGACTTTATTTCCTGTTATCACCCCCCCCCCCACCCGAAGTGGAGGCGAGGGGTATTGGTTTTGGTTCGGTTTGTTTGTTTGTTTGTTAACACTCTAGCAGCAAAACTTTTGGTTGAATTTATATCATATTGGGTTTATAGATTGCCACTGACCCAGAATATATGGCATTACATTTTGGGAAAAGTAGGTCAAAGTTTCAATTTTTTATGAATTTTTAAATATTTTTTTTTTTCCATCATTTACTTCTAATGGGTAAAATTTCAAATGTCTGTAACAGCAAAACTATTACGTGAATTTATACCAAATTTGATTTATAGATTGTCAGTGACCCAGAATAGATGTAATCACATTTTGGGAAAAGTAGGTAAAAGTTTAAATTTTTTATGAATTTTTAAGTAATTTTTTTCCATCATTTACTTATAATGGGCAAAATTTCAAATGTCTTTAGCAGCAAAACTATTGAGTGAATTTATACCAAATTTGATTTATAGATCGTCAGTGACCCTGAATAGATGTCATCATATTTTGGGAAAATTAGGTGAACGTTTAAATCTTTTACAAATTTTTTAAATAATTTTTTTCCCCATTTACTTATAATGGGCAAAATTTCAAATGTCTGTAGCAGCAAAACTATTTTTTTTATTTTTTTCAATTTTTTCTAATGATTTTTTAAAATCTTTTTTTTACTCCCATTTACTTAAAAAGGGTGACATTTCAAATGTCTGTAGCAGTGAAACTGTTGGTTGAATTCATACCAAATTTGGTTTATAGATTGCCAGCGACCATGAATAGATGTCATTACATTTTGGGAAAAGTAGGTCAAAGTTAAATTTTTTTATGATTTTTTAAATTTCTTTTTTTTTCCCCTTATTTAATTATGGTGGTCAAAATTTCAAATGTCTGTAGCAGCAAAAATATTGGTTGAATTCATACCAAATTTGGTTTATAGATTGCCAGCGACCATGAATAGATGTCATTACATTTTGGGAAAAGTAGGTCAAAGTTAAATTTTTTATGATTTTTTTAATTTCTTTTTTTTCCCCTTATTTAATTATGGTGGTCAAAATTTCAAATGTCTGTAGCAGCAAAAATATTGGTTGAATTCATACCAAATTTGGTTTATAGATTGCCAGCGACCATGAATAGATGTCATTACATTTTGGGAAAAGTAGGTCAAAGTTAAAATTTTTTATGATTTTTTTAATTTCTTTTTTTTCCCCTTATTTAATTATGGTGGTCAAAATTTCAAATGTCTGTAGCAGCAAAAATATTGGTTGAATTCATACCAAATTTGGTTTATAGATTGCCAGCGACGATGAATAGATGTCATTACATTTTGGGAAAAGTAGGTCAAAGTTAAAATTTTTTATGATTTTTTAATTTCTTTTTTTTTTTCCCTTATTTAATTATGGTGGTCAAAATTTCAAATGTCTGTAGCAGCAAAAATATTGGTTGAATTCATACCAAATTTGGTTTATACATTGCCAGTGACCCAGAATAAATATGGATACATTTTGAGAAACATATGCTAAAGTTCAAATTTTTAAACAATTTTTATGTGTTTTTTTATTATCTTAAAATGAGTGAAATTTCAAATGTCTATAAAAACAAAAATTTTGTTTCAATTTAGTTCAAACTTGCCACATACAGAGAAGCAATTGATATGTTGACATTAGCACACGCATAGACATGATGACATCAGCTGGATCGATGCCAAAAGAAACTACAATACGTGCGAGGGGCGGGATTTGTTGTGACTGGCACCACTTCTTTAATTTTATGATTACTATATTTTATAAGATTACCTTGGTCATTTATGAGGTTAATTGTTAGGTTATTGAAAAGTATAGACCATTCATCAAATTCAAGAGTTCAGACATTTTGTAATCGTTTACTGAAGAATACTTTTGTAAGGGTATAAAAATATTTTAATAAATATAAATATCCACAAATACTGTACTCTGTGCTGTACAATATTTTCATACATAGTTTTATTTACAGTAAGATAAGAGATTATGAGACTATAGAAAAGGTGATGATGACCTCCGTTTGGTGTGGTTTATGCTGTTACAGTAAAACATCAATACTTGATACGCAACCATTTATAGAAGAACACATTTTTAGGAAGTCATGTATAGTTTGTTACAAACCAAATGCCATGTTCACACCAATATTATATTTTATCTAAATAGATATTAAAAAAAAAAAAAAAAAAATTAAATCTAAAATATCTCTGTATACACTGCAAGTAAAAAAAAAAAAGTACAAATACTCAGAACAACTCCTGTTTCATGCAGACTTTAAACTATGGACATCATGGACCTCAGACAATAACAGTGGACACAGATGTTTTAGTCTCCCAGGAGGCTAGTGTCATAACCTCCTAGGTTCTCATCAGGTCATGAAGTGGAACAGCACTGACAAGTTAACTTAGAAACTTGCAGTAAGTCAACTTAAAAGTGTGGGTCTGGGTTTTTGAAGTACTTTTTGCCACAACACTGATATAGATGTCTGTCTCCAAAACTTGTCTGTGCTGACCAAGATCCTCCGCAAGTAACACACTGACTTATCCACCTATACAGGATGGGGAAGCAAAATTTACAATGAACATTTAGTTGTTTTTTCTCAGCAGGCACTACGTCAATTGTTTTGAAACCAAACATATATTGATGTCATAATCATACCTAACACTATTATCCATACCTTTTCAGAAACTTTTGCCCATATGAGTAATCAGGAAAGCAAACGTCAAAGAGTGTGTGATTTGCTGAATGCACTCGTCACACCAAAGGAGATTTCAAAAATAGTTGGAGTGTCCATAAAGACTGTTTATAATGGAAAGAAGAGAATGACTATGAGCAAAACTATTACGAGACAGTCTGGAAGTGGAGGAAGCAACATAAAACGTACCAAAGTTTTATTAAAGCTCTCAAATCCAAAAATCCTAAAGGATCCAACCAAATCCATGAGAAAAATGGCAATTGAACTTGAGGTAGACAACAAGACCGTTAGAAATGCAGTAAAATATGATTTGAAGTTAAAATCTTACACAAGAACACCAAAACACTTGTTGACAACAGCAACAAATCCAACTTTAGCAATTTTTGGGAATCATGTTTATGGCCGCCTTCTAGCCCAGATCTAAACCCTCTGGATTCTGCTATTTGGGGCGTTTTAGAACATGCTACCAATAGAACATCACACAGCAATGTCGACTTTCTTAAAGATACTATTAAAGAAGAATGGGAGAAGTTGTCACCCGAATATTTGAGGAACACTTGCGCAAGTTTCGGGAAGCGTGTGAAAGCAGTTACTGAGAAAGAAGGAGGACACATAGAATAAAAACATTTTCTATTATGGAAATTTTCTTGTGGCAAATAAATTCTCATGACTTTCAATAAACTAATTGGTCATACACTGTCTTTCAATCCCTGCCTCAAAATATTATAAATTTTGCTTCCCCACCCTGTATAACCTACTGTATACGTCAGTGGCAGCTGCTGGTCTTTAACCCATAAAGACCCAGAGCTACTTTTGTGTCAGTTCCCAAATTAATTTTTATCTTTATTTAACCTTTCTTAAGTGATTTATAACCATTTATTGTAATATTATCCTCTATATTTTGCTATTGTTTGTTGAAAATCAGATGTTTTCCTATATTTAATTCATTATGTAGATGTTCAAGAAAAGCTCAGATTAAAGTTCAGAAACAGAGAAAACTGAGGACTTTTTCAGTCAAATCTCTCATTAGCTGAACATAAACCCAGTGTCTCCATCCACTGTCACTGATCCAACTCCATGGGTTTTACTGGTGAATCAACGTTGTAGAAGATGACAGTGTTTCCACGTTCACTACGGAGCTTCTGAACGTCCAAATGGGTCATATCTGATGACCATGAAAAGATGACAAACTGTATTTTACACCAATTATTTACATGTATTGATGGGATTAGTGGATTAACAGGTATTAAACAGTTTAGATCAGTAGGTGCTTTTAGTCGATGATGGCTGTTTGGGTCTTTATAGGTTTAAACAGGGGAAGCTCATCTTACGGCTCCATCGTAAACCTTGTCGTATTACAGCAAAGCAATTAAAAATAAAAGGAATGCCTAATTAAGGCTGTTACGCTTCATCGATACCATAAAACCACAGCAACACACACTTGCAGGTGCATGACTTGACCCTTTTTCTCTTCAGCTGATGTAGTAACAACACTCACAAAACAACCTCTCTTCCATTGATAGCCACATGGGACTGAGCTCCAACATGCTCCGATGCTGGTATGTTTCAACATCGCTGTCGGTCAAAACGGGTTCAGCCTTTCAGACCAATACCTACTCTACTGAAGAGTTCATCCAATCCATAGTCCAGCGTCCCGGCCCACCGTCTAACCCATTCACCCCCAGAGACACTGAACGTCCGTGAGAGGGTTTTGGGTGGGATGATTTTATGCATTTAGCCAATGACCACCATGATTCCCTGCAGTGATAAAAACAGCTCAGTACTTCCTCATAGACAACCCACTGACACTTGACATCAATGGGGAATTCAACAGTGTAGGCTATTGATACGAGAATGTATTGGGGAATTAGCAAATGATAAACAGCTGACCAGAATGACATTAGGGATTGGAATTGTTAAGAATTTAACGATTCCGATTCCATTACACTGGTCTACAAGGAAAATGCTTCCAGAATAAAAGTAATGAAATTTTACCACATGAGAGTCACTGATAAAGAAAAATCAAGTGAAAAATGCTGGTTGGCTCAACTTTCCAAGATACAGCCTTGGGTCAAAATGTGAAATTCAAGAATTAACGAGAGAATGGGTTTGACTCAAAAGGAATATTTGTCTCAGAGCTACAAGATCTACTTCAAAACACTGTCTGCACATTAGAATACATTCACTTTACAGGTTCTATTTAGTGGAAGATTTATAAAACTATTATATAAATGTACATAAACCAATATATATGTGGAATAACACTTAATCATATACCTTGAAAACATCAGGAAACCGGCACTTTTGTCATTTATTTTCCAATTAATCTTATTAAAATACGTAACATTTAACACATTTAATCTCTGAAGCAAATAATTTCAAAAAAATTTTAGACCAGTGTACCCTGCAGCATTAAAAAATGTGTGTAGACCATGAGAATAGGCTATAGGCTAGGATAACTGAACAGTAGGCCTAATTATAGTTCAAACATTAGGCTTAGCGCATTATTTATTATATATCATACTGTAATTACTCTATGTTATATCTAATAATAATTTGTGTTTATATATATATTATTATATACGATATTGCTTATCGATCTGATTCCTTATTGATTCTCTTATCATTGGGTGAGGGAATAAAAGAGTACAAACGGGTGTGTTTGCATTAACTGTCTTTTATATTTCCATCTCTACACAGAAAATATAACATATACAGTATGTACAAATAATAAGAACAGATGACGCCGGGCCCAGTTCAGGGGGGCGTACAGTGAAAGTGAAACTAAAGACACTTTACTAATTCCTCTATTGCCGCATTTCTACTACATGGAACTGGTTCGACTCGGCTTGGCTTGCCTCCTGTTGTTGTGCACCTCATTTCCTTTCTCTTCTTACCTTCGGAAACTTGTATTTGAGGAGTTATGACGTTTGTTGCCCACACTGGAACCGGAACCGGCCTGGCGTTCACTCTACTGCTACATTCACAAGCACCGCTAGGTAGCGTATCAAATATGTGACATTCCTGTAAATGATTCACATGCTATGGACAAATGTTTGAGGATATTGGAGAGATTCCACCCTTTTGAAGACACGGAAGCTTTGCAAGTGTTCCAAGTAAGTGGACCTGGTGTCGTCTTTTTAGACTGTTTCTGCCTCAACACCATGTTGGCCACGTTCTGACCAAAACAATGCAGCGTACGTGTGACGTCATCGCGCATGCACAACGAAGGTGGAATCGATAAGCAGAATCATTAAGCAGCCAGGCAAACGATTCCAAGGAATCGAGCTACTGGGAACCGGTTCTCAAAAAGAACCGGTTCTCGATTCCCATCCCTAAATGACATAGCCATAAAATGAAATGCATGTTTGCGCAATTTTAATATAAATGTAATTTGTACCTTTATTGTAAATTCAACAGTGCCCATTTATTTCGCCCATTAATTTCCTGAAATATTAGGGGAAGTTCAGCTTCCTTTGCTGTGTCAAAGCAATCACCTCTGGTATATGTCATGTAACAACACACAATGTGAGAATTATTGTGTGATGCTATCCTGTTATTATCACTTTGTTTTCCCAGATCACATGGATATACACAAACCGGACACTGATTTCCAAGTAAAGTCCCTAATAAAGAAAAAAAAGTGTCAAAAATGCTGGTTGGTTGTAGTTTCCAAGATACAGTCTTGGGTCAAAATGTGAAATTGTGAGAATTAATGAGAGAATTGCTTTGACACTGAAGGAATGTTTGTCTCAGAGCTACTAGATCTACTTCAAAACATTGTCTGCACATTATAATACATGACTTTTCTTGTGGGAAATTTAAAAATCAACTGTATGAATGTACATAAACTAATATATAAAACAAAAGAGGTTCCAAATCTCAATGGGACTTCCTGGTTAAATAAAGGTTAAATAAATAAATAAATAAAATATGTGTAATAGCATGTCATCAAATACATTGAAAATATTAGCCAACCAGTCCTTTGTCATGTGTCTTCCAATTCATTGTAATAAAGTGTAAGATTTAGCTCATTTAATCTCTGAGGCCGATAATTTCTAAAAAAAAAAAAAAAAAAAAAAAAAAAAAAAAAAAAAAAAAAGTAGAATGGTGTATTTCTAGGAAAATAAAACTCTGTTTACATGTGAGTACGAGTCCAAAACATGGAGAAAAACATTTGTTTAGCAAATTGTGTTTATGAATCTTGACAGCTATATTTTAATATCACATTTAGTCTGAAATCTAAAAACTGATGTTATTATCAAATGCTTTTCTTGATTATATTGTTACTTGCGCATCTGTCAAACAGTTTATGACTATTTAATGTAACAGGAAAATAACAATGATGGATTACATTTTTCACTACAAAACATTCATCGAGCCTAAACAGAGAATCCCATACATCCTTCTCCCCCATTATCTCCTCCACATTTTCCAGAGGTCCAAATCAGAAAAAAAAGAAAAAGAAAGAAATATCTCAGTCATTTGAATTTTGCATTTTCATCCAAGTGTTTCTAGTTGCAACCATAAACAGCCCTGTCTCCTGGAAATTATATTCAAATGCAACTCATTCGCAACAGCAAATGCAGTTTTTAAAAGGCAAATCATTCTGCCAAGAGCACATAAGGAGAACTGTGGTGTAATAACATGTCTGGCAAGAAACCAGATATTGAATGTAGCCAGGGCCAGATTAACACTTCATTGTACCCTGGGCAACAATATTCAAGGGCCCCATCATCACAACCCCAGGATCCCTATAATCTGGCAAAATACAGAATAAGTTCCAGGAATATATGTAAACATACCCCATACTCCAATATCTAACTATTATCAATTGCATTTTGATGTACAAATGTGTAAATGCTCGTAGAACTATAAGTGCACCACTACAGCCTCTTGTCAAGGCCACTCACTTGCACATGATGATATGAAAACAAAACACATCCTCATCATCAGTATAATCTAAAATTGATCCACTACTTTAGAAAGAGAGGGAAGTGTCCTCCATTTTCACAAAAAATAAATAAACCATTTCCAAAGTATCCAGTATTTATTTAAGAACACTTTTTGCCAACACAAATGTATTGAATCGTCAGAAAAAGCCCACAGACAAAACACAAACATAATCTGATAGAATCAGATATGAATTTTAAACAGAAATCCCCTTTTCACCTCAGAATTCAACAAGAGAGTTAAAGTGCAATGTAAACATCTTGAAATCTGCTTTCTCTCAACAATAAACATATCTCAACATTTTCATGGAGCCACCACAAGGAAAAAATAAATATAATGTAGTATAATCTGATAAAATAAACATTTTGGTCCCAGTTTAACTTTTAAACAGAAAACACATCACAGTTCAAGGCATGTCAAGGCAAGGGTTAAACATTTTAATACTAAATACTACATATACTAAATACTATAAACCAGTGCCGGCTGCTCGTCTTTTAGACAGGGGAAGCTCACTGTCGGCTTACATAAAAAAAAAAAAAATAAAAAAAAAAAGAATTAAGAAAATGCTCAGTAACCTTATCGTACCAAGTAGGCGTCTTTTTCAGGGACTGGACCAGTGTCCTCTCAATATCCATCAGACCTAGGCTGCTTAGATTGCCTTGGCTCATTGTGTTGTGGGTGTCAGACTTCAGCCTTTTTAAACTACAGATGCTCCTTTCACTGCGACCTAGCCGATAGTTTGATTGATTTAACTATCTACAAAACGATATTAAACTCGAACAAGAAATGATTAAATTATGGAACTGAAACAAGAAAACGCTGAAACTATGTTAAATTGAAACAAGGAAGTCCAATGAGTGTGTTTTATTTACAGCGCAAAAAATGAACGAGTAATTTCGTAGTACTTTCTCTCTTGATTTCCCAGCAGAATGTGTGACGGTATTAAACTGAACTGTCAGTGAAGGAGTAGATCTGAAAACAGCTGTCAATCAAACGGGATTCAGCCTTTCGACCGATCCTCCAATCAGCACGTGGGATTCTGGCATAGCCCGTTCGAGCTCCGCCCACAGCTCCATTCACCCGCAGAGACACCCGGGTCCGGGGGCGGACAACATCGTGGCATTTATCCAATTACCGTCCATTTTGACGCAATGAAAAAAACTGTTCCATTCAGTCCCATTGAAGCCCAGAGACGGACACAGTCTACGAACAAATGCACTGAGCAGAGATGGAGGAGAAAACACAGACACAGGAATGGAGGAGAAGTGAACAACATCGCGTCCGTTGGTTTGTGATAAAGCTGATTTGAACGAACTCATCTTTGAGATGAACGTGTTCTAACACATTTGTAGTCAATAAAATGTCAACACAACCGAACATATTTAACCATTTAATTTTCATCATTTTAGGGGAAGCCTGGCTTCCACTGCAGTCTATGAGAAATCGCCACTGCTATACATCTGGAAAACCGTCGATTTCTCTCAAAGAATACTTATCTGACCATAGCAGTAAAATGTTCATGGACAGCACACAGTATTTCACTTTTATTTCAGTATTTCCCATTTTCCTCCTGTAGTTGCAGTACTTAACATGAAATAGGTTTTTAAACTTACTGACCTTATTACAAAATAATTGATTTAAAAGTACAGAACATGCCAATATTTTTTGCTCGGATGGATTTAAAGTTTTCACATCACTCGAAAGTTGAAAAAAAGTTTAATTTTCAATCAAAAATATTTGGGAGGTTGTGAATCATGTGCATAGTTTTGCATTTTTGCTTCAGTTTTCTCTGTTCTGATATAATAACCTTTGAATATACTCTGAGCTTTTGCGAACATCTATTCAAAAAATTCTAGGTCTTTAAGGGTTAGAAAGATTGGCAAAAAAAAAAAAAAGAACATTTTCTTTATAATTCATTCAATTTTAACAAACACACCTAAAATACACTTCAGCAGACATAAAAAAAAGAAAGACAAAAAGAATCCACTCATCCTTGATTGTGATCTTTGGAGACAACTAGTCTGTTTTCAACCAAATTTTAAGCTTAAAGTTACTTTTTTTTTAGCAAACTTATCTCATTTATCAAACTCCATGGATTTTATGGGTGAAACGATGTTGCACCAGGTGATGGTGTTTCAGTTTTCACTATGAAGCTTCTGAACATCCAAATGGGTCATATCTGATGTTGTTGAAAAGCTGAGAAACTGGATTTTACCTGGATTATTTTATTGTATCAATGGGATTAGTGGATCAAAACTTGTTGAACATTTTATACTCAGTGCCAATGAAAACGCAACAGTTGGATGTGTTTTATAGTTCCTGAGCTGCATCAATATGTTTAAGTTTCACCTGTATAAGATAATCCCAGACAGTTTCTTAACAACCTGAGACGGGCTAAGCTATTGTCACGCTTGAATGAACTTGTCTGCATTCGTAAGACTTGTTTTTCTCATTGCTCAGTAATGAACTGCTCAACTTAAGGAATTGTGGTCAGTTAAGGAGTGGTCATGTTCTGTATATAAAGGCAACCTGAAAAGCACCAAAATCATTTGCAAGAACTCAGCGATGCCTAGACTGACACGTGACCAAAGATGCCATGCTATGGGGCTCCTGGAGGCCGGAATCTCTGCTTGGCAGGTGGCGCGCCGTTTTGGATGCAATGTGTCCACCATAGTCAGGATGCAACAGAGGCATGAAGAAACTGGCTCAACTGCAGATAGACCTGGTCCTGGACGAGCATGTGTGACCACGCCACAGCAGGACCGCTACATTGAGCTGCAGCACCTCTGGGACCGCTTTGTGACTTTTGGTTTTGGGGGTCCTTGAGTTTATTTCTTTATCCTTATTTTTTGTCAACAAATTTGGATGTGATTTTTTATTTTTACTGTATAGAAATGGCCTATAATTAATTCCAAGGAGCTTATGGAATAAAAATCCTCATTGATTTAAAAAAATCTAAAAATCTTCAAGTGTTGCGTTTTCATTGGCACTGAGTATGTTAGGTGCTGTAGGTCGTGGGTAGATGTTTTTTGAGGGTTAAAGAACATCAAAAAATAAGTTTAATATTGTATCTGTGTGGTTCCTTATGTCTAAGTACAGGGTGGGGAAGCAAAATTTACAATATTTTGAGGCAGGGATTGAAAGACAGTGTATGACCAATTAGTTTATTGAAAGTCATGAGAATTTATTTGCCACAAGAAAATTGACATAATAGAAAATGTTTTTATTCTATGTGTCCTCCTTCTTTCTCAATAACTGCCTTCACACGCTTCCTGAAACTTGCGCAAGTGTTCCTCAAATATTCTGGTGTCAACTTCTCCCATTCTTCTTTACTAGTATCTTCCAGACTTTCTGGTAATAGTTTTGCTCATAGTCATTCTCTTCTTTCCATTATAAACAGTCTTTATGGACACTCCAACTATTTTTGAAATCTCCTTTGGTGTGATGAGTGCATTCAGCAAATCACACACTCTTTGACGTTTGCTTTCCTGATTACTCATATGGGCAAAAGTTTCTGAAAAGGTATGGATAATAGTGTTAGGTATGATTATGACATCAATATATGTTTGGTTTCAAAACAATTGACGCAGTGCCTGCTGAGAAAAAACAACTAAATGTTCATTGTAAATTTTGCTTCCCCACCCTGTACATGTTTATGTAAATATATCATTTAAAATAATAAAATAAATAAAATAAAATAAAATACCAAGACTGTTAAACTCTCTAAAGAGGATATCACATTTTCATAATATGTTGTTTTGGACTGAAATTGGCTGAATACAGTCTCAACCACTGATCTTATAATACTATCATTCACACACAGATTACTGTTAATACACTTAGACAATACAGTTAATTATCTTTCAACAGTTCTGTTGATTTAATTGTTCATAACACTGTAGAGACATAGTGTAGAATTAAGATGGGAAGGGAATGAGCAGTGTTGGTTTTGAGAGGAAGAGGAAATAGAGGAGAAGCTTTTAGTTGAGGTCTCAGTCTAGCTGGTGTGTACATACTGAGTCCCTGACACATCTGAACAGCTCATTACTCTCTCTCTCTCACACACACACACAGTCCTACAGGTAATTTTGCAGTTGCCATGGAAGCCATGTGAGTAAGCCCACGCTCTTACTATCTGAGGATCATTCTCTGTGCATTAGAAGTGTATGGATAATCAGTATCACTAGTCTCCTGCTCTCTCTCTCTCTCTGAGTGTATTTCTCAGTCAGGTTAGGCGTCTCCTAAAATGAAATGGTGCTATAATAAGGTGACAGCAGCATGGCTGATCATCAGATACACAGTAGTATCTTTACAGGAGGTTGATATCCAAAGCATAGCCGAAAAAATAGTGCTGCAGAATAATCACCCTCCAGTGCAAAGTATTTTATATTCAGAATTCAGCTCAACCAGAACTGAGTTTTCAGTGAATATCAGCTGATCCATAGGTCTGTTATGGTTATAACGTGGATTCTTTGAGTTATTTGACGATACACCTGCTATCATGCTATCATATGTGTTTTCTATTCACTCCAGCCAGACAAGGCAGATGGCCACCAGTCCATTTTTCCTCTCCTAGGGATATAAGGATTAGAGATTTTGGTGCTACCATTATCATCACAGAAGTAATCGCAGTTTCATGATTACTACAATTATTTTGCGGGGGGTTTATACATGGAGCAGTGGCGATTTCTTATTGACTGCAAGGGAGGCCCGGCTTCCCCTAAAATTATGAAAATTAAATGGTTAAATATGTACGGTTGTGTTGACATTTTATTGACTACAAATGTGTTAGAATACGTTCATCTTAAAGATGACTTCGTTCAGAATCAGCTTTATCACAAATCAACGGGCGCGATGTTGTTCACTTGTCCTCCATTCCCGTTGCGCTGTTTTCTCATACGATCTCTGCTCAGTGCATTTGTCCGTAGACTGCGGGCGTCTCTGGACTTCAATGGGACTGAGTGGAACAGTTTTTTTTCATTGCCTCAAAACTGGACGGTAATTGGATAAATGCCACGATGTTGTCCTGCCCCTGGACGCTGGGCGTCTCTGGGGGTGAATGGAGCTGTGGGCGGAGCTCGGCCGGGCTGGATGCCAGAATCCCACGTGCTGATTGGAGGATCAGTCAAAAGGCTGAATCCCGTTTGATTGACAGCTATTTTCAGATCTACTCCTTCACTGACACAGTTCAGTTTAATACCGTTGCACATTCTGCTGTGAAATGGAGAGAGAAACCACTACGAAATTACTCGTTCATTTCTTGCACTGTGAATAAAACACACTCATTGGACTTCCTTGTTTCAATTTCACATAATTTCAGCGTTTTCTTGTTTCAGTTACATAATTTAATAATTTCTTGTTCGAGTTTAATATCGTTTTGTAGATAGTTAAATCAATCAAAGTGTCGGCTAGGTCGCAGTGAAAGGAGCATCTGTAGTTTAAAAAGGCTGAAGTCTTACACCTGCAACACACTGGGCCAAGGCAATCTAAACAGAGAGGACACTGGTCAAATCCCTGGAAAAGACGCCTACTTGGTACGATAAGGTTACTGACCATTTTCTTAAAAAGGAACGGAGGGCCGAATGTATGTTTAAATAACTTGACTTTTTTTTTGTTTTGTTTTGTTTTGTTTTGATGTAAGCCGGCAATAAGCTACCCCTGTCTGAAAGACGAGCAGCCGCCGCTGGTATCCAGATGCCATTTATTATCACCCAGTTCTGTGTACAGTTTACTCTCGTTAAACCGCCCGCCGTTATACCGCCATTTTCGCTCTCCGCCGACCAAAACCATTGCACAAAAATCCCCAATGCATTATTCCATTAGCTACCGCCATTTCCGCCTATCGCCATCCGCCAGCCCAGTTCCATGCACAAACAACACTTATACCATTGATTTCCCGACCGTTATACCGCCAGCGTGATTGTCATCGAGTACACATAAATTTTAGCAATGCACTGAAACAAACGCACCAGACGCTGATCGCGACAAGCTATGAGTAGGTCTACGGAACGGCCACCGTTCATTTATCGCAGAACACTCAGTAGGTCAGGATGTCGGGAAGAGGACGTGGGATTAAACCAAAGCCTCAAGATGATGGGGTGTCATTTCCCGACACGGTATAATAATGCTTCAAATGTTTCCCCACTTTAAATGATCCCTTACAACATAACAGAATCAAGATTTATTTAGAAACACAATTAGAACGGGTTAACGGAGGCAGCGTAGACATCATATAGTAAAGACATGCACATTATGGACGCAACCCGTTGTAACACCATTTTCGCTATACCGCCAATTTGGCCGTGAACGGAAGTTGGCGGTATAACGAGAGTAGACTGTATTTATTATATTACAGAAATAGCCCATATTTTGGTCATATTCCAATCAGATCTGTAAAAAATTCAAATTCCAACTTAATATCATTGATACTGATTTATTGGATCAATCCACTTCCTATCTCTTATAATGGGAACATTTTTCAAAATCGCACCAAATCCAGAATCAGATCCGGATCGAAATAATTTCAATACCTTGTGTTGACATCATCATACAGAAGCTGTATACCAAGTTTGAAGTCAATTAGAACTGTAGTTTGGGAGAAAAAGACGATTGAAATTTTTTCCCCCATAAGAGCCCATGTTAAATTTTCCGTAAGTTCCCGGATCCAGAAGAAAAGACACAGTCACCCCTGGACCAAGGTTATAATAGTTTTGGATTTTTCATTATATTTTATTTTATTAACTTTTATATATTTTCATTCATAGTTTAGTTTTATTTAGTTTTAGTTAGTTTTTTTTGTTTTGTTTTGTTTTGATGTAAGCTTCCCCTGTGTGAAAGACGAGCAGCCGCCACTGACATGGAGATGCAGTCTGTGCCACGTACACCTCACAATGTGTTCGCGCAGACATTGTGAAACTTAACATTCATTCATTCATTTATTATGTGAACCATCACTAGGGTCACGGGGGTCGCTGGAGCCTATCCCAGCTACTTATGGGACATGTCACCAGTTCATCACAGGGCTGACATATAGAGACCAACATTCACACCTATGGGCAGTTTAGATTAACCCATTAACCTATCAGTGCATGTGTTTGGATGATGGGAGGAAGTACCCAAAGAGAACCCACACAGACATGGATAGAACATGTAAACTCCACACTGGTGTTGGAATGGAACCCAGGACTTTTCTGTTGCGAGGCACGAGCGCTATCCATTGTACCACTGTGTCGCCCCTTAAACTTAACACGCATTACTAATTCTTCTACATTTCCCGCTGTTGTGAAGCTCATTTACCTTTTCCCTACCTCCTGAAACTTCACTAACTTTCATTTGAGGGAGTAAGCCATTTGTTTAAGGGTGAATTGCCCCCTCTTGCCTCCTCCCAGGCGCATCAGACTATTTTCTGCAGTTTGCGTTGTGATCAAACAGAGCGTGTTTACTGCATCAATTCACAAGTTAACCCCCCGGAATTTTGTACGAGTCTGAACTGGAGAAGAATGGTCCAGCTGATTAGCCAGATTGGTGTGAATGGGTTGTGCAATGGTAGCCTAAAGCTGCAAAGATAACGGTAGTGAAAGGAAACTCTATGGAAATGAAAGTGAACCTGCATTGAAAGACAATTCAGAAATATGTCTGCCTCCAAGACAGACAGTTAGCTTGTTCCTTCTTTGTCATTTTCACTAGTGGAAGGTTCAATGCAGCTTCTGTAACGTTGCTTTCCTTCCGTGTGGGAGGCACATATTGGCATGTCTTTGGTTCCGCTCTAAATCTACTGTACCTTATGAGACGGTTTTTGGCAGCCTTGACGATTAACAGTGTGATTAATCGTAACACCATGACATCGTTACACCCCTACCAAGGACTTGTCGATATTAACCCTTTCACGCATGAATTATGAGAACCTTAGTCAATATTTTTTTCTTGAGTGTTTTAATTCCTTTTTAGGCATGAAAAAAAAATGCAAATGATTTTTTTTTTTTATGAACCTATTTTTTGTGGAGTCACAAAAATGTCCACTCAACTGGACACCATGCATTTAATTTTTGAGGCAAAGAAACATGTATTTAAAACTCATGTTTTACTCATGTTTTGTGAAAACTATGAAATAAAAACATCTTTAATTCTGCTAATTGCTAAATCGCTACTGTTTTCTTACATTTAATCATACTCTAATATTAGTTATTACTCATTTCATGGAGATAAAATCCTCCTGAGACCCAGGAAATTGAAAGTTTTAAATTTTGTACATTAACCCTTTCATTCATGAATTATGAGAACCTTAGTCAATATTTTTTTCTTGAGTGTTTTAATTCCTCTTTAGGCATGAAAAAAACAATGCAAATGATTTTTTTTTTTTTTTTTTTTTTTTTTTATGAACCTATTTTTTGTGGAGTCACAAAAATGTCCACTCAACTGGACACCATGCGTTTAATTTTTGAGGCAAAGAAACATGTATTTAAAACTCATCGTCAGAAAGTGATATACTGTGTGAAAACTATGAAATAAAAACATTTTTAATTCCTGCTAATTGCTAAATCGCTACTGTTTTCTCACATTTAATCATACTCTAATATTAGTTATTACACATTTCATGGAGATAATAACCTCTGAGACCCAGGAAATTGAAAGTTTTAAATTTTGTACATTAACCCTTTCATTCATGAATTATGAGAACCTTAGTCAATATTTTTTTCTTGAGTGTTTTAATTCCTCTTTAGGCATGAAAAAAACAATGCAAATGATTTTTTTTTTTTTTTTTTTTTTTTTTTTATGAACCTATTTTTTGTGGAGTCACAAAAATGTCCACTCAACTGGACACCATGCGTTTAATTTTTGAGGCAAAGAAACATGTATTTAAAACTCATCGTCAGAAAGTGATATACTGTGTGAAAACTATGAAATAAAAACATTTTTAATTCCGTTAATTGCTAAATCGCTACTGTTTTCTTGCATTTAATCATACTCTAATATTAGTTATTACTCATTTCATGGAGATAAAATCCTCCTGAGACCCAGGAAATTGAAAGTTTTAAATTTTGTACATTAACCCTTTCATGCATGAATTATGAGAACCTTAGTCAATATTTTTTTCCTTGAGTGTTTTAATTCCTCTTTAGGCATGAAAAAAACAATGCAAATGATTTTTTTTTTTTTTTTTATGAACCTATTTTTTGTGGAGTCACAAAAATGTCCACTCAACTGGACACCATGCGTTTAATTTTTGAGGCAAAGAAACAGGTATTTAAAACTCATGTTTTACTCATGTTTTGTGAAAACTATGAAATAAAAACATCTTTAATTCCGCTAATTGCTAAATCGCTAATGTTTTCTCACATTTTATCATACTCTAATATTAGTTATTACTCATTTCATGGAGATAAAATCCTCCTGAGACCCGGGAAATTGAAAGTTTTAAATTTTGTACATTAACCCTTTCATGCATGAATTATGAGAACCTTAGTCAATATTTTTTTCTTGAGTGTTTTAATTCCTCTTTAGGCATGAAAAAAACAATGCAAATGATTTTTTTTTTTTTTTTTTTTATGAACCTATTTTTTGTGGAGTCACAAAAATGTCCACTCAACTGGACACCATGCGTTTAATTTTTGAGGCAAAGCAACATGTATTTAAAACTCATGTTTTACTCATGTTTTGTGAAAACTATGAAATAAAAACATTTTTAATTCCGTTAATTGCTAAATCGCTACTGTTTTCTCACATTTAATCATACTCTAATGTTAGTTATTACTCATTTCATGGAGATAATATCCTCCTGAGACCCAGGTAATTGACAATTTTAGCTTTTTTACACAAAAAAAAAATGTCTTGATTGGAATCTGCATAATGCAACAGTTTTTTTCAGACACATTTTTAAAATAATTTGTATTTACTGATTGATTTTTTTTGATGGAATGTTCTTTGCAATGGACAGCATTTTAGTTAAACTGCCAAACTTTTGTCCCCTATAGAGGACAAAATGCATTGCTGGGTCTCAGGAGGATATGCAAAAAAAAAAAAAAAAAACTTTTTGTGTCAGAAAACTTAATTACAGTATCATAACAATTAGCAATTGATTTACACTAAAACATGTTACTGTCGATCAGGTTTATCTAGAACAGCAAAGTTACAGTAATGGTATGAATTGCAGTGTATGAGATGATGCATAAGAGTCCACTGTGTTGGCTGATATGGAACTAAAACAACAAAACCCATGAATATACAAGAGAACAGCTGGAGAATAACCGTCCACTGGAGTGACCACTATGCATGAAAGGGTTAAAAAAGATAACAAACAAATTATACAACAAACCTACAAACCTATTAAACCCCCAAAAAAGAGAAAAAAAACAAAACACACACACAAAAAAAAAAAAAACAAGATAAATAAGTCTTGGTATTTTATAATATACTCAAGCTGCAGTAGCTAAAACCATCGGAAAAAGACTAAATATGAATATAGATGAAGGTGACTCGTGTCATTATGGGGAAATTACGTCACTTTTCTAAGTATGTGTGTTGAGATGAGGAGTAGAACAGTAGAGTCACAGGTCATATTCTGGTGGATTCTGATCAGTGATTGACAATTACAGCTGTCAGTCATGTATATAACCATCTTATCTGTTAAAACCCACATCAAGAAGTAATTTTTTTTTTTTTATAACTGAAAACACAAGGAAGGAGAAGATGCAGAAGACTCATGTCCTCTCAGACCACTCCAATTAGAATTGAGAGTTGAAATCCCTCATTTTTTTGATGCTACTTAAACTATATCAGCATTTACACATATGATATTTGACAATTCAAGACGCTGTTACAAGTCAACAAAGTCACAGTTTGTGTTTCAGTAAAGTAACACCTCGTTTTGTATGAAATGGCTCAGTAAATTGCATCTCTTTTTACAAAAAATACACATAAAATGGTTATTATATTGACATATTTCCCCTCATTCAACAAGAGTTTGAGGAAAATTGTTAAAAGTGGTGAAAATCACCACAAGTCTGGTCATGTGGAAGCTGCAGAGACACTTTCAGCAACTCTGAACAGATCATGAGAGAAGAAAGTTACAATGACGTCTTTCTTTTTCACATATTTCCACAGTCTGATATTTCAGCAGCTGTGACTGCCCTGACTTGTAAAATTATCTTTTAATCATAAATGTAAATGATGGCATTATTCACACAAGATCAAAAAATAGTTCAAATTTTTTATGAATTTTTAAAATCTTTTTTTGTTTTTTTTTTTTGCCATATACTTATAATGGGCAAACTTTCAAATGTCTGTAGCAGCAAAACTCTTGGTTAGATTCATACCAAATTTGGTTTATAGATTGCCAGTGACCCAGAATAAATGCCATTACATTTAGGAAAAAGTAAGTCAAAGTTTCAATTTATAATGATTTTTTTAAATCTTTTTTTTCTCCCCCATTTACTTACAATGGCTGAAATTGCACGTCTGTAGCATGGTTTGAATTCATACCAAATTCGGTTTATAGATTGCCAGGGATGCAGAATAGATCACATTATATTTTGGGAATAGTAGGTCCAAGTTCAAATTTTTAATGAATTTTTAAAATCTTTCTTTCTTTTTTTTTGCCATATACTTATAATGGGCAAACTTTCAAATGTCTGTAGCAGCAAAACTCTTGGTTAAATTCATACCAAATTTGGTTTATAGATTGCCAGGGATGCGGAATAGATCTCATTACATTTTGGGAACAGTAGGTCAAAGTTCAAATTTTTTATGAATTTTTAAAATCTTTTTTTTTTTTTTGCCATATACTTATAAAGGGCAAAATTTCAAATGTCTGTCGCAGCAAAACTCTTGGTTAAATTCATACCAAATTTGGTTTATAGATTGCCAGTGACCCAGAATAAATGCCATTACATTTAGGAAAAAGTAAGTCAAAGTTTCAATTTTTAATGATTTTTTAAAATCTTTTTTTTCTCCCCCATTTACTTATAATGGCCGAAATTGCACATCTGTAGCATTGATTGAATTCATACCAAATTCGGTTTATAGATTGCCAGGGATGCAGAATAGATTTCATTACATTTTGGGAACAGTTGGTCAAAGTTAAAATTTTTATGAATTTTTAAAATCTTTTTTTCCAATTCGGTTATAGATTGCCAGGGATGCAGAATAGATTTCATTACATTTTGGGAACAGTTGGTCAAAGTTAAAATTTTTATGAATTTTTAAAATCTTTTTTTTTTTTGCCAGAAACTTATCATGGGCAAACTTTCAAATGTCTGTAGCAGCAAAACTCTTGGTTAAATTCATACCAAATTTGGTTTATAGATTGCCAGTGGCCCAGAATAGATGCCATTACATTTAGGAAAAAGTAAGTCAAAGTTTCAATTTTTAATGATTTTTTTAAATCTTTTTTTTCTCCCCCATTTACTTACAATGGCCAAAATTGCACATGTCTGTAGCATGGTTTGAATTCATACCAAACTGACTTTATAGATTTCCAAAATGGATCTTATTACATTTCGAGAACAGTAGGTCAAAGTTAATTTTTTTTTTTTTTTTTTTTAACAAATTTTTTAAATCTACCCATTTACCTATAATGAGCAAAACATGTGTGAGGGGCGGGTTTTGTTGTGCCTGGCACCACTTGTTTTGAATTTTTTAAACCTATACCGTATGATGTGGCATTTTTACACTTTTCTCTTGTCATCTTAAAATGCTCCTAATAAGCATGTGTCAAATTAAAATGTAAAAGAAATCCACCAGGTTTTGAAACTCAAAAATGTTTAATTAAATTTAAAGGAAAATACTATTATTTTTTTGTGCTACTTTTACAGGTAGCCCCATCAGCAGAAACCTGGTTGGTAGAGGAATGACTAGACTAGGTGGGCAATAGCTTAGGGCTCCAGGCCATTCGGCAAACCCTCATGGGTGGGCAAACTTTATTCCAAAGACATATCTCAAAAGATGGGAACTGCAGGAAATTCCTCTGCACTGAAAACCCTTAACCAACCAACCACACAACCAGAGGACAATGTGCAGTAATGTGTTTGTAGGAAAACTCCCTAAAGGCACCGCTTGTCACTCTCGAACAGTGTTAATGAGCAATGGCCTTATATGGGTTTTGTTGCCTGGACAAGATATTACATTTTAAGATATACTTTAATATATTAATTAAAAATACAGGATGGGGAAGCAAAATTTACAATATTTTGAGGCAGGGATTGAAAGACAGTGTATGACCAATTAGTTTATTGAAAGTCATGAGAATTTATTTGCCACAAGAAAACTGACATAATAGAAAATGTTTTTATTCTGCAGTATGTGTCCTCCTTCTTTCTCAATAACTGCCTTCACATGCTTCCTGAAACTTGTGCAAGTGTTCCTCAAATATTCGGGTGACAACTTCTCCCATTTTTCTTTAATAGTATCTTTAAGAAAGTCGACATTGCTGTGTGATGTTCTATTGGTAGCATGTTCTAAAACGCCCCAAATACCATAATCCAGAGGGTTTAGATCTGGGCTAGAAGGCGGCCATAAACAGGATTCCCAAAAATTGCTGAAGTTGGATTTGCAGAAATTTGGTATTTTTCTAGCTGTGTGGGCTGGAGCACCATCCTGTGTCCATACATAATTTCCATCTGGGTAGTTTGCTTTAAGCCATGGCAATACCTGGTATCTGGATGGATTTGGTTGGACCCTTTAGGATTTTGGATTTGAGAGCTTTAACCCTTTCATGCATAGTGGTCACTCCAGTGGACAGTTCTTCTCCAGCTGTTCTCTTGTATATTCGTGGGTTTTGTTGTTTTAGTTCCATATCAGCCAACACAGTGGACACTTATGCATCAGCCCATACAATGACATTCCTGTAACTTTCCTATGGAAGTAAATCTGTCTCATCATATTTTGAATTATAAAAGCTACTGAATTTCTAGCACTGAATTTTTTTGCACTGAAATGAAGTATCTGAATTTTTTTGTCTCTGAATTCAACTATGTTCATAATTTAGAATTAAAACATTCAGAAACAAAAAATTCAGATACAAAACATTTAAAAGCATAAAATTCAAACGCAAAAAAATCAGATGCAAAAAATTCAAAAGCAAAAAATTTAGATCACACATCTTCGCTGACCGTCTTCCTGCATCGGTGTCACATGACCAACCTAACGTAACTCGACTGGCTGGCTGTCGGTTCAACTTGCAAAAGAATCGATTGCTTATCCTTGGTGTCCCAGATGTGTTATCTGAATTTTTTGCGTCTGAATTTATTTTTATTCTGAATTTATGAACATAGTTGAATTCAGTGACAAAAAAAAAAGTCAGATACTTAATTTCATTGCAAAAAAATTGAGCGCAAGAAATTCAATGGCTTTTATAATTCAAAATCTGATGAGACAGATTTACTTCCATACTTTCCTGTTCTTATAACTAAATCAATTACTAATTGTTATTAGACTGTAATTTACAGAGTTTTTTTGTTTTTTTTTTAACAAAAAAGTTTTTTGTTTTCTTTTGCATATTATCTGAGTGAGTAATAACTAGTATTATATTTTGTTCAAATGTGAGAAAACATCAGATTTGCAGCATTAACCTCCTGAGACCCAGAAAAGTGAAATTGTTTTGTTTTTTTTCCCATTAAACAATTGTCTTGATTGGAAACTACATAATACAACAGTTTTTTTTTTTGTTTTTTTTGTTTTGTTTTGTTTGTTTTTTTTCCCCCCGAGACATTTTTAAAGAAATGTTTTTATTTATTTATTTATTTTAATGGGACGTCCTTTACAATGAACAGCTTTTTTAAGTAAAACTGTCAAACTTTTGTCCCCTACAGAGGACAAAAATTTATTGCTGGGTCTCAGGAGGTTAAAAATGCTTTTATTTAATAGTTTTCACACAGTATGTCAGTAAATGCATGTTTCTGAGCTTCAAAAATTAAACAAACGGTGTCCAGCTGAGTGGACATTTTTGTAACTTCATGAAAAATAGGTTCATTTAAAAAAAAAAAAAAAAAGAAAAAGAAAAAAAAAGAAAAATCAACTACATTGTTTTTTTTTTCATGCCTAAAGAGGAATAAAAACACTCAGGAAAAAAAAAAAAATCTTTATTAAGGTTCTCATAATTCGTGCATGAAAGGGTTAATAAAAGCTTTGGTACGTTTTTTGTTGCTTCCTCCATTTCCAGACTTTCTCGTAATAGTTTTGCTCATAGTCATTCTCTTCTTTCCATTATAAACAGTCTTTATGGACACTCCAACTATTTTTGAAATCTCCTTTGGTGTGACGAGTGCATTCAGCAAATCACACACTCTTTGACGTTTGCTTTCCTGATTACTCATATGGGCAAAAGTTTGTGAAAAGGTATGGATAATAGTGTTAGGTATGATTATGACATCAATATATGTTTGGTTTCAAAACAATTGACGTAGTGCCTGCTGAGAAAAAACAACTAAATGTTCATTGTAAATTTTGCTTCCCCACCCTGTATTGCTGCTGTTGTGCTGCATATTGACATTTAGTTTTTTTTTTTTGTTTTTGTTTTTTTTACATAGCACTAATATGAACTACCTATTTTCAAAATTATATTAATATCAGCATTTGACATAAATCAAACTTTAGATTTGATACGTGTTTTTGATGGTATCAGAACATAATGATGAAGAGCAGTGGTTGGAAGGGCCTCTGGAGGTTTTTGCCTAGAGCTCCAACAGCCTTTAGAATTGCTGCTGCTGGTTAGATGATGGTGGTAGGTCATTAAATCATTCAGATTCCCAGAACCAGTCTAGGTTTATGGATATGTATTATTCCAGATGTCAGACATCCAGAATTTCTAGTCTTTCCCCTGCCCACCATAAGGAACATTGAAGAGTCCTCTGGGTGGTTTGTCTTTCTTTCTTTATTGATTTGCAGTTTGATTTAAGTAAAAGGGGAAATGAAACTAAGGCTAGAACTCCACGCAGGCACTTATAGCAGCTTGTAGAGTATCGTATCTACATCTGCGAAGCATATTTACGCAGATATCAGCGAATGATAGAGAGGACATGACTGAATTGACTGATTTCTTGCATTTGAGTGGAAAATATAACAAATTTGTGTTGCAAATGCTCATCTCCGGTGAGGTTATTTCATAAATACTCCAGACTCCGCTCTAATGACATGAAGTACGTAACTATCTATCTATGTAAGTAACTCTGTACCATCACTCATGTGTACATACATGTCTGTGTCACTTTGTGTGTGTTAAGCAAGGATGGAGTGAGTTGGGACAGCTGTACTCTACACACAAGCACACAAAGATGCAACAGAGATCAATCAAGCCGAGAGGTTTGGAGTCGATGCGTAGTGCGGTGCATTCTGCAACGATTTCCTGCCGACATTTTAATGTATCTATAGGACAGGTCGATGAGCACGCCGGGATGAATTCTATATTTCTGCCTGATGAACTACTTAATCATCTTGGGGATGGTTGGGTGAGTGAGAAAAATCCATATCCATTTTACCTTTTGTCTTTCATTGGCCACTGCCTCTCAGGTCATCAAAAATAGACGGAGTAAGGGAGGGAGTTGGGATCTGAGGATGAAACTATAGCACCGTGTGTAGAACAAGTGAGGTGGACGGAGCAGTTGTAGACGCAGATCATAGATTATTTATTTAAGGGAAAAGTCACGCACACTGTAAGACCGGATAAGTTGAGATTACTTAAAAAATTGGAGTAAACCGGTTAAAAAATTTAAGTAATGAGTATGAAAACTTGAGTGTATTAAACTTAATTGTTTGATTTGAATGGAATTGCTATTTTAAGTACAACACACTAAATGCCAAGTTCATTTAACTTAAAATTTGTTGCAATGTCAATTGCTTTGTATAACACTGGTCAACATCAAATTTATTGTTTAACTTTTTTGATCTGATTTAGGATAATTTTGGTGTGCTGAATCCAAAAATCACGTTAATTTTGCTCAATCAGGTCAACTTTCTGAACTATGCTACATATTGGCTTTTTAACATTTTTGCTTACATTTATGGGCATTTTCACATCATATGATACAAAATTCTTTCATATTTCTTGCAATAAATGAGTTCTGAAGATTTTACTTTTGCCAATTTATGATTTTTTTTTTTTTTTTTTTTTTTTTAATATTACCAGTGAATGAAATGGCTTCGACTAGAAGGTCTCGCAAAAATAAGCCTGACGTATTCTGCTACATCTGCGGTGAATAGACCATTGTACCTAACAGGAATCAAGTCACAAGTTTCACAAAATGTGCTTACCAATCTTATTTTGGTATAAATTATTATATTTTGTGAGAAGATCAAATTTTTCAAAATCAAATTAGCAAAAAAAAATCTGACCTGATTGAGAAAAACAGATGTCATTTTTGGATTTAGCGGTGCAAAATGGTCCTAATTCAGTTGAAAAAACCTAGACAACTTGCAAAAAACATTTTTTTGTAACCCAGTGTAATCATTAAACTTAATATCATCAGTTCATTGTGCTCATTTTCAAGTTGATTTAAATGAAAATCTTTTGCTATAGAAATTGCTTTGTAGAATTATTCAACTTCATATATTGTAGTATGGATGGAAATTAGGCAGGAAGTTAGCTCAGTGTAATTTGCCAGTACAGGAAGTGCTTTTAATTTGGCAAAGCATAAAGATTTACAGTAAATAAGAACATTCATAGATGAACAGGAAAGATATTGTTCAGCCTGTGGCTCTCACTCATGGTGCAGCTCTACAAAAATACAAAAACAAACAAAACAAGAAAAGTACTCAGAGAGCACAGACCTCCACCAAGACAGATCTGTCGTGTGTGTCGCCCCCCCGATCGCCACCAAAATTTAATCATTTCTCCCTTGTGCCAGTATCAAAATTTCCAGAAATTTTCATGAAAATCCATCCATTACTTTTTGAGTTATCTTGCTAACAAACACACAAATACACACGGCAAACTGATCACAGTACCTCTTGGCGGAGGTAAAAAGGCCAATAAACATTGACATACACACATTAAGTCCAAATTAACACTAACACCACAACCCCGCTGAACCCCTGCACATAAAAATAACACATTTTCAACAACATGCCCAATACCCACAATGCAATGCGGAAATAAAAAGGTGTGGTCCTCACTCAAACTTAGTGATTTAAATCCATTCAACTTAAACTTTTTTGTACTTTCGACTATGTCCACAAATTAGTAGAATTTACTTAACATTTTATAGTAATGTAATAAACCTTAAATCATTTAAGAACATTGTGATTAAAGCATTTTAGTAAATACAAAGTCTGGGCTTACAGTGCAGGGCGATGTTTACAATTGTCATATTTGTTTCATAGAGAAGAAATGACACTTGTTTACAAGTAGAAGACAGTTATTGTATTGCAAAGTAAATAATGATAACTATGTAAAACATCTAGTTTCTAAGAAATAAAACATTGGAATTTGTTGGAATTAATTAAAAATGTTATGCAACTTGTTCCACAAAATATGATTATTTAAATGTCAAAAGATGTTGCAGTTAATTATAAAGATAACCTACTAATAAATCCAAAGTAACTGCGTCAATAAATCTAAAGTAAGGTGTTGCTTTAATGCAACAACTTGAGAATTACATTTTCTAATCAACAATATTGGTTTGGATTTACACACATTTTGTTGTAAATTTAGTGATGGAAGTCCGATTCTTTTAAGTAACTCGATTCTTTCGGTTCATTCGTCTGTTGCGAATCGATTCTGAATCGATGCAGGATGTTTTGTTAAATTAATGAACTGATTCGGAATCGATTCTCAATAGACAAATGAACCAAAAGAATCGAGTCAGTTAAAAGAATCGGACTTCCCATCACTAAATTTACAACAAAATTTTGATTTAGAAAATGTAATTCTTGAGTCGTAGCATTAAAGCAACACCTTACTTTAGGTTTATTGACACAATTACTTTGGACTTATTAGTAAGTTATTTTTGCAATTAACTGCAACATCTTTTTACATTTAAATAACCATATTTCATAGAACAAGTTGCATTACATTTTTTAACTAAATCCAACAAATTCCAACATTTTATTTCTTAGAGTGTAAGAAATTCATAGTAAGACGCCGACCTATGCAACGTATACCTCATTTGATTCTCATTTATGACTGAACAGATCTTTCAACGTGTATTGCTGTGTCTACTGTTAGCGATGTTACAATCAGACAAAGCTGACTGCAAAACACGGTTTGGGTTACATCCAAGTGGTTAAATAGTCCACAGAGGAAATACTGCCTAAAGGAAATCAGTAACATCTGCTTTAGCATATCCATGAAGCAAAACAGGTAAGGGTTGGACGTTTATTATTTGCTAAGTGTAACTAAACTCCAGAGTTCTGCACGAAAAATAAAGGAAAAGAACATTTCAGAACACATTGGTAAAACATGATCAGTGTGGCTAAACGGAAAGGGTGGAATGAATAAATTATGCTGGAAAACTGTCAGAAAATGTGTCAAAGGAAACACTACGTGACACAGCAGAAGGTTAATGCAGAATGTAAGACTCATAATATACATATGTGTTCTTCCGGCGCATATCAGGGAGTTATATTATAATATTGTGTCTTAAGCTTTGACTCATGAAGGCAGGACGACAATGTACATTCAGATTTAAGTATTTAACGTTGCATTCAGGTACTGTTTGGGAATATCTGGCCCTCATGAAGAGATAGGACTAATAGGCTGTTGTACAGGGTGGGGAAGCAAAATTTACAATGAACATTTAGTTGTTTTTTCTCAGCAGGCACTACATCAATTGTTTTGAAACCAAACATATATTGATGTCATAATCATACCTAACACTATTATCCATACCTTTTCAGAAACTTTTGCCCATATGAGTAATCAGGAAAGTAAACGTCAAAGAGTGTGTGATTTGCTGAATGCACTCGTCACACCAAAGGAGATTTCAAAAATAGTTGGAGTGTCCATAAAGACTGTTTATAATGGAAAGAAGAGAATGACTATGAGCAAAACTATTACCAGAAAGTCTGGAAGATACTATTAAAGAAGAATGGGAGAAGTTGACACTAAGTCAATCAGGAGTAATCAGGAAAGCAAACGTCAAAGAGTGTGTGATTTGCTGAATGCGCTCGTCACACCTCAGCTTTCGGTTTTGCGATAAATCTGACATTTCTGCGGTTCAGAACAGCATCGACAGTGAAGATCTTTTCAACTGAAAAGATCGTTACAATGGAGGACTTTTTCTTGAACCGTGTGAGAATTTTCTTGCACCTTTCCAATCTCTTTTCCTTCATAGCTGTTGTTAACAAGTGTTTTGGTGTTCTTGTGTAAGAGTTTAACTTCAAATCATATTTTACTGCATTTCTAACGCTCTTGTTGTCTACCTCAAGTTCAATTGCCATTTTTCTCATGGATTTGGTTGGATCCTTTAGGATTTTGGATTTGAGAGCTTTAATAAAAGCTTCGATACGTTTTTTGTTGCTTCCTCCACTTCCAGACTTTCTGGTAATAGTTTTGCTCATAGTCATTCTCTTCTTTCCATTATAAACAGTCTTTATGGACACTCCAACTATTTTTGAAATCTCCTTTGGTGTGACGAGTGCATTCAGCAAATCACACACTCTTTGACGTTTGCTTTCCTGATTACTCATATGGGCAAAAGTTTCTGAAAAGGTATGGATAATAGTGTTAGGTACGATTATGACATCAATATATGTTTGGTTTCAAAACAATTGACGTAGTGCCTGCTGAGAAAAAACAACTAAATGTTTATTGTAAATTTTGCTTCCCCACCCTGTACACTTATTAAGATGGAGTAGGTCTGAGGTAAACATAGATGGTTGGGCGTTTTGTTAAACATTGGCTGTGTTTGAAATGGTGTGCTTTAAACTATTAGCACTGATTCTGGCAAATGTAGTAACTAGAAAAACACTCAGAGTGCGTAGACCTCCACCAAAGCAGATCAACGCCCCCCACCCCCCACCCAATCACAACCAAAATCTAATCATTTGTTCCTTGTGCCAGTATCAACATTTCCTGAAAATTTCATCGAAATTTGTCCATAACTTTTTGAGTTATCTCGCTAACAGAAAGCCAACAACAAACAAACAAACCCTGATGAAAACATAACCTACAAAAAAAAGTTAAAAGTATGTGACAAAACTGAAATCCTGCCACTTGACAACCGTAGTCAGGTATACATATACTGCTTTAGCCAAATTTAGCCACATTTTCAATATGGTTCTAGAGCAGTCGGCATCATATATTGCATCCCACAATGCATTAGTGGTCTTTTTTCCCATCCCACTGTGGGTCAGTAGTAATGCAACTAGTATAATAGTGCAGAAATCTGTGATATATGTTCACAGATACCTGTGATTATTTGCAACATAAATAGCACAGCTATATCACAACTAAAACTGCCAATAACAAATATGACTCATCTTGTAGGTACTGGTGTAGAGTAAAATAAATAAATAAATAAATAAATAAATAAATATTCGATATACTTCACAGAAATAAAGTACATACATAAATAAGTAACATAAACGGGAAAATACATCAAATAACATTGATAGCTAGATGGGAATACAGGTTGCATGAAATAATAATAGACTAGAAAAACACTCGGAGAGCGCAGACATCCGACAAGGCAGATCACCCCACCCCCACCCCCCACCCCCTGATCAGCACCAAAATTTTGTCATTTGTTCTTTGTGCCGGTATCAACATTTCCTGAAAATTTCACCCAAATCCGTTCATAACTTTTTCAGTTTTCTTGCTAACAGACAGACGAACAAACAAACTAACAACCCTGATGAAAACATAACCTCCGCCGTTCCTTAGCGGTGGTAAAAATAATGTAATTATTTGATATAATCTATATTAAAATGATCACATATATGTACAGTTCTCGTCTTATAGTGTGATATGAAGAGTGTAAGCTATAGTGTTCATTTTTAGGCACATGAACAGAAACAGTATACCCATTTTTTTAGTATGTTTGAAACCATATAATGAAAAAAAAAAAAGGGATGGAAAGTGCATGCTGTATATGGGTGCATACCATAGTGGACTCCTCCTCAGCATATTTATCCCATAATGCAATGCAGTCATACAACAATATGTTGTCAGCGGGTGAACAGGGCCTAGTAGTTGGTAGTATTACACAGATATTGGTACAGTCCATAATATTACACATATGGTGGTACAGGGGAGATGAGCGAGTTACTAAGGTTACATGTCTTCAACTGGTAAAGATGCTTAAAGGAAGGGACGTGTTTTCACATCCTGAGCAGTCCATCTGGAAACAGTCTACTCCTTAGTTAGTCAAAAGTAAGTTGGATGTTAGTATAGATATTGTGTGTGTGGTACATCGTATGGGATTTTAGACAGACCATTTAACTGATACCATAGTAACAGTCACTACATCTGGTGGCACCAAATGACCAATTAGAACTAAAAAGATGGTTACCATGGTACCGGTCTGTTCAGTGGTACCAACTTGAAGAAAACATTGGTCATAATTTGTGGTTTAATGCTGTTGTGGAAAAACAGGAAGAGTGGACTTCTGACCTTATGGTTTATTAATGTCTGCAGCTTCTGGACCCTGGATTGGATTGTTTTCTTCTATTTTTCATAACACAAACAGTAGAACCACTCTGCTCTCACCCACTGTGTAAATGTCATGTCATGCATCTACTGTGCATAACCTCCATAAAAACAGGAACGGTGTAGTCAAAAGTTTCATTTCGGAGTTGAGTTCCAGCGTTTCTTAAAACAGTATAAAGATCCAGTGTTACTTCTGTGGCAGGTCCCAAATGAATTTTTCTCTATATTTAACCTTTCTTAAAGGATTTATCAGTATGTATTATAATATTATCCTCTGTATTTCACCTTTTTTCAGTGAAGATCAGGTATTTTCCAATATTTATTTCACTGGTCATGTAGCTGAATTAAAGTTGAGGGTTATTATAGCAAAAACAAGAGAAAACTGAAGAAAAAGTGAGTTTTTCAGCAAAAATATCAATAACTGAACATAAAACCAAGTATCTGAATCCACTGTCATTGATCCAACTCCATGGGTTTTACTGGTGAATCAGTGTTATAGAAGATGACTGTGTTTCCACGTTCACTTTGTTCTGTTTTTTCTTTTTGTTTTGTTTGTTTGTTAAGTGTCTTTGAGTGTCCAAAAAACCGCTAAATAATTGTGATATATTACATTGGGTTACAAAAAAAGTGTTTTTTTGCAAGTTGTCTCGGTTTTTTCAACTGAATTAGGACCATTTTGCACCGCTAAATCCAAAAATGACATCTGTTTTTCTCAGTCAGGTCAGATTTTTTTGCTAATTTGATTTTGAAAAATTTGATCTTCTCACAAAATTGATGACATTTTTGTGACTTTATCCGTTGATTTTTTATAGAGTTCTCACCCAAAATAGGTTTTAAGAGAAAAAAAAAAACAGGAACGGTGTAGTCAAAGTTTCATTTCGGAGTTGAGTTCCAGTGTTTCTTAAAACAGTATAAAGATCCAGTGTTACTTCTGTGGCAGGTCCCAAATGAATTTTTCTCTATATTTAACCTTTCTTAAAGGATTTATCACCATTTATTATAATATTATCCTCTGTATTTCACATTTTTTTCAGTGAAGATCAGGTATTTTCCAATATTTATTTCACTGGTCATGTAGTTGTTCATAAAAGCTGAATTAAAGTTGAGGGTTGTTATATCAAAAACAAGAGAAAACTGAAGAAAAAGTGAGTTTTTCAGCAAAAATATCAATAACTGAACATAAAACCAAGTATCTGAATCCACTGTCTTTGATCCAACTCCATGGGTTTTACTGGTGAATCAGTGTTATAGAAGATTACTGCGTTTCCACATTCACTTTGTTCTTTTTTCTTTTTGTTTTGTTTGTGAAGTGTCTTTGAGTGTCCAAAAAAAAAACGCTAAATAATTGTGATATATTACACTGGGTTACAGAAAAAATGTTTTTTGCAAATTGTCTAGGTTTTTTCAACTGAATTAGGACCATTTTGCACCGCTAAATCCAAAAATGACATCTGTTTTTCTCAGTCAGGTCAGATTTTTTTGCTAATTTGATTTTGAAAAATTTGATCTTCTCACAAAATTGATGACATTTTTGTGACTTTATCCATTGATTTTTTATAGAGTTCTCACCCAAAATAGGTTTTAAGAGAAAAAAAAAATCATTTTCTAACAGGATTCCTGTTATGTACAATGGTGTATTCACCGCAGATGTAGCAGAATACGACAGGCTTATTTTTGCAAGATCTTCTAGTCCACAGGTGTCAAACATGCGGCCCGGGGGCCAAATTTGGCCCGCCAAAGGTTCCATTCCGGCCCACGGGATGAAAGTGCAAAAATTAACCTGAACAGTCAAGGTTGTCCAGATCATTTTGGTTCAGGTTCCACATACAGACCAATGTGAGCTATAGTAAAAATAACAACACAATAACCCCTAAATAATGACAACTACAAATTTTCTTTGTGAAAAATTATGTGGAAAAAATGTAAGTGAAAAAAATAACATTACACTGTGAAAATATTTACATTTACAAAACTATTTTTTTCTACAATAAAATGCAAATAAATACATAAATAAAAACAAAGATGAACAACCTGAAATGTGCAATTTCAACAATATTCTGCCTGTTACTAAATGTTTTGTGCATTTATGGATCCGCTGTGATCTGTAGTTGTGTTAATAATAATAACAGATGTAATATTGTAGAAATTGATCAAATTTTAGTTCCAAACTCCAAAATTTTAACAATATTCTGCCTGTTACCAAATGTTTATGTTACACTGTGTGTAATGTACATGTATAAATAATAAGTCGAGGCATAATATTGTTCAAATTGCATTAACTTTTCAAATAAAATTTTTGTTTTTTCAGGAAATTCACTTGTTTTTTTGTAAAATATAAATATTTTCATAATTTAATTGGGGTTTTTTTTGTACTAAAACAAAAAGAAAAACTTGGATTTGTCATTATTTATAGGTTATTAAGTCATTATTTTGCTGGTCTGGCCCGCTTGAGATCAAATTGGGCAAAATATGGCCCCTGAACCAAAATGAGTTTGACACCCCTGTTCTAGTCGAAGCCATTTCATTCACCTGTAATATTAAAAAAAAAAAAACATTAATCATAAATCAGCAAAAGTAAAATCTTCAGAACTGGTTTATTGCGAGAAATATGAAAGAATTTTGTATCATATGATGTGAAAATGCCCATAAATGTAAGCAAAAATGTTAAAAAGCCAATATGTAGCATAGTTCAGAAAGTTGACCTGATTGAGCAAAATTAATGTGATTTTTGGATTCAGCACACCAAAATGATCCTAAATCAGCTCAAAAAACTTAAACAATAAATTTATTGTTGACCAGTGTTATTATTTATTATTATGTTTGGGTCTTTATGGTTTAAGGTAGTGGGTCTTGACGCTGTGGTTAATCAGTAATGGTGTAATCTGTACCACTATGTAAATCCAATACTGAAAAAAAACGCATCATAAATGATTGCACTTTATTTACCATTTCTCTCTCTTTATTATTTTAATTACTTTTGGTCAATCAGAGGAGTGGGTTGCTTTTGTTCCCCTCTGATTTGTCTAAAATGCCCCTTTGTGTCGACCAAAGAACAAACACAAAGACAGACATGTTCAGTTAAACTTCCGGTTAAGTGAAGTACCACCACCACTGTCTGCTATAATACCACTTTGTCTCCTTCTTCTCCTTGATACCACCCCCCACCTCCCCACCCACCCATCTCTGCTTCACTCCAATGTCCTCACATGGTCGTTTTTCATCCCCTCACCTTCATTGTCTCGCTCCGTTCCTTCACTTCATCGTTCTGTCTCGCTTCCTCTCCATCACTTCCTCTCACTTCTGCTTTCTCCCCCGTACCAAATGTCTTTTTATCTGTCTCTACAGTTTGTATGTTCGGGGACCGTTCAGAGTACATATTGGTAAAGAGGCAAGACAAACACCCAACTGCCTGCAAATGGAGCTGGCAGGGGAAATAGTGTCATAGTTATTTTACTGTTTTGTGTTATTGTACCGCTCATGCTCTCCTTCCTGCACAGTTTTTATGTCTTTCCGACAAAGATAACATGGACAGTTTAGGGGTATGACCACAAAGGGAGATGTTTCTGCCTGTTTTCTTTTTTATTTGTATTATACAGGGTGTATCAAAAAAAAACTATACGTCTTGAAAAATTCCCCTCCAGATAATTTCTGGAATTTTCTTTTATGGATGTTGGTAGATTGGGGATTGGTGGATATTTGTCCAAATTTACAGGTTAGGGTTAGGGTTAGGATTAACCCAGATATATGCAGTGTTGCATTTCATTACATGAGAAAATGAAATCATGAAGATTTCGGTCCATTTGAACAGGACAAATAGAAAAAAAGAGGCTATAAATAGAAATAAAGCATGTGGAAAACTATAATACTACAGGGTGTATGAAAAAAACTATACATTTTGAAAAATTAACCCCAGTTCCGCAATTTATAATTTTTGGAATTTTTGTTTTTTTTTAATGGACGTCGGTAGGTAGGGGATTGGTGGATATTTGTCCAAATTTACAGGTTAGGGTTAACCCAGATATATACGGTGTTGCATTTCATTACATGAGAAAATGAAATTGTGAAGATATCGGTCCATTTCAACAGGACAAATAGAAAAGAAGAGGCTATAAATAGAAATAAAGCATATGGAAAACTATAATACTACAGGGTGTATAAAAAAAAACTATACATTTTGAAAAATTACCCCCAGTTCCGCAATTGATAACACTGGGTTACAAAAAAATGTTTGCAAGTTGTCTAGGTTTTTTCAACTGAATTAGGACCATTCTGCACCGCTAAATCCAAAAATGACATCTGTTTTTCTCAATCAGGTCAGGTTTTTTTTTTTGCTAATATGATTTTGAAAAATTTGATGCATGACTTGCATACCATGTGTGGCACCCAAACTTTATCTTGGTCACCAAGTTTAATACCAAAATAAGATTGGTAAACACACTTCATGAAACTTGTGACTTGATTCCTGTTAGGTACAATGGTGTATTCACCGCAGATGTAGCAGAATACGTCAGGCTTATTTTTGCAAGATCTTCTAGTCGAAGCCATTTCATTCACCTGTAATATTAAAAAAAACAATCATAAATTGGCAAAAGTAAAATCATCAGAACTCCTTTATTGCAAGAAATATGAAAGAATTTTGTGTCACATGATGTGAAAATGCCCATAAATGTAAGCAAAAATGTTAAAAAGCCAATATGTAGCATAGTTCAGAAAGTTGACCTGATTGAGCAAAATGAATGTGATTTTTGGATTCAGCACACCAAAATTATCCTAAATCAGCTCAAAAAACTTAAACAATAAATTTGTTGTTGACCAGTGTAATTTTTGGAATTTTGTTTTTTTTTTTTTTATGGATGTCAGTAGGTAGGGGATTGGTGAATATTTGTCCAAATTTACAGACCCAGGTTTTCATGCATGAATGAGCAGGGGCAAATTCTGCAATCCAACTTAAAACTGGTTTGCGTGAAGTAGCGGTGGGTCTGTAAATTTGGACAAATATCCACCAATCCCCTACCTACCGACATCCATAAAAGAAAATTCAAAAAATTATCAAATGAGGAACTGGGGGTAATTTTATATTTTTTTGATACACCCTGTAGAAACATTTCATTCAGATAACATTATATCTTAAGATATTGCAGCGTGTGCTATAGATTTTCTTGCTCTGAGGTATTAATGAATCACCTTAGAAAAACTGTTTTTTTTATAGGGCCTTTAACTGCTTATTAACAATACTTCATTGGATTTAGAAACAAGGACGATTTATTTTATTATTTCTACACAAACATAATTGCTTTCTCCACTGCACAACTATAATCTTCTAAACAAAGCATCCTATTGGTAATTTGTGAAAGGTCTTGAAATAGGCTGAATACTATATCTTACACCCTGTGGTAGTCACCTACAATAATGTAAATAAAATATAGTATTATAATCATCAGCTAGACGTTAAGAGTCCACTCTATTACTTGAGGCTATGCATAATAAGGCTCACCAGTGTCAGTGAGGTGAAGTCAAAGTAAATAGCCTTCTGTGGTGTATTTAACCACAGATCACATTATTTAGCTAAGACGACCAGTCAGTTCTGAAGTGCAACACAGAAGCTCAGTTTTACTCAGTGTAGGTGGTTTTATATTTATGGATGTTACAGTATCATCAGGGTCGACAAAGCAAGACTGTAAGAATGGTTTTTACATAAAAAAACTGCATTTTTGAGGACCTAATCATCCTCTAAAACTCACAAAATGTAAGCCCCTCAGGTAAGGTAAGGTAAGGTAAGGTAAGCTAATGTAAGGTAAGGTAAGATAAGATAAGGTATGATAAGTTATGATAAGGTAAGGTAAGATAAGTTATGATAAGGTAAGGTAAGATAAGATATGATAAGGTAAGATCAGATAAAATATGGTAAGGTAAAGTAAGATAAGATAAGTTATGATAAGGTAAGGTAAAGTAAGGTAAGATAAGATAAGATATGATAAGGTAAGATAAGATAAAATATGGTAAGGTAAAGTAAGATAAGATAAGGTATGATAAGGTAGGGTATGATAAGATATGATAAGATAAGGTAAGATAAGATAAGATAAGTTATGGTAAGATAAGATAAGATAAGATAAGATAAGATAAGATAAGATAAGAAGATAAGTTATGATAAGGCAAGGTAAAGTAAGGTAAGATAAGATATGATAAAGTAAGATAAGATACAATATGGTAAAGTAAAGTAAGATAAGATAAGGTATGATAAGGTAAGGTATGATAAGATAAGATAAGATAAGATAAGATGATACATTTTCGATCCTGTTTTTTGGTTTGATGTTTGTCAAATTTACAACATAATTTTACCATTTAAGACAGTTTTTTTTTTTTTTTTTATAAAACTGTTGAAAGATAAGACTGTGAAAATATGTAAAGACTACATATAATATATGTAAAACACAATAAATACATTCATATAATAGTTTTATTGTCGATCATCTTGTTTAAGCTTTGGTAACATTTTAAGAACATTCTGTTTTATATTATTCAAAGTGAGTTTATTTGAGTAGCTAAGTAATTATTTTTTGTTGATGTATTAATTAATGACCAATTTATTTTATTTTTCATATCAATGAAAGAGGGCACTTTTCAGTTTATATTTTTGCACACAAAATTTACTTTAAAAAAAAAATGTGTTATTTATCATATATTACAGTATATGTTGTTTGTTGACAAAGTTTTGAAAATATAAACAGACACCTTTGGCTCAGGAACAAATTTTGCCTAATTGTTTTCAATCAGAAATGCAGAAGCGTAAGTTGGGGGTACTTGGCTAAAAAAAAAAAACAAAAACGTATATTTCAGGGGGTAACCCACTGTAAAAAGTTTGAGGACCGCTTCCATAGCCTCCTGAGACCCAGGAAAGTACAAGTTTTGGCTTTTTTACATTAAATAATTACCTTTTTTTGAAAAAGCATAATGCAACAGTTTATTCAGATGCATTTTTTAAATTTTTATGGACCGTCCTTTGTCTTGGATAGCGGTTTTTTTTTTTTTTTTTTGGCAATAAAGCTGTCAAACTCTTGTCCCTTACAAAGGACAAAAATGCATTGCTGGGTCTCAGGAGGATAGGGTCAGGACTATACCTTATGTCCAACATGATGTCAGCTATCTCTGTGCGTTTTTGTACTACAAATTCCTCAGAACTTAACATTTGGTGAGTTTCTTCTAAAAACCTTTGCAATAAGTTGAAATGAAGCAACACTGAGGTTTTGCATCAGACGTTGCCGTGGGGATGCAGAGAAAAGGCTCAATAGCTTTAAAATAGAATTATAATAGAATTTTTTTTTTTTTTGAAATCTTTGTACTGTTGACTCACTTTTTCATATTTAACTCCTTTGTACAACATCTACATGCCCATTTACCTAAAAGGAAAAAAAAAAAAAAGTCTGTATATACATCATGAACAATAGCATTTCAGCAGATTCAAATAGCCATGCACAAGTGGATTTAATGTATATTCAGCAGCTAAAGTAATAATCTGTTTTTCTAGTCACAGCAGCACCATAAAGAGATTTCCACACAACATTAGAGTGTGTTTTCTTCATATTGCCTTATGCCCTATCTTCTTTTTGTGCTGTTTGTCTATTCAGCGGAGGATCGTGGGATCATTTATCATGTTTTGCCTTAGCAGTTGTGTGACTGGCTGATACTGTAGAGCAGGGATGTCAAAGTTATTCTAGTACAGGGGCCACATACAGCCTAATATGATATAAAGTGGGCCGGACCAGTAAAATAACACCGGTCAAAAACAAATTTATTACATTTTTTGAGCTGATTTAGGATAATTTTGGTGTGCTGAATCCAAAAATCACATTAATTTTGCTCAATCAGGTCAACTTTCTGAACTATGCTACATATTGGCTTTTTAACATTTTTGCTTACATTTATGGGCATTTTCACATCATATGATACAAAATTCTTTCATATTTCTTGCAATAAATGAGTTCTGAAGATTTTACTTTTGCCAATTGATGATTAATGTTTTTTTTTTAATATTACAGGTGAATGAAATGGCTTCGACTAGAACAGGGGTCTGCAACCTTTATTATCAAAAGAGCCATTTTGCCCCCTCTTCCGCCAAAAAAAATAGTCTGGAGCCGCAAAAAGTAACAGAGCTTATAAACTTTTAAAAGTTTTAATCTTTTTTACATTTTATCTGTTACAACCACTGAATACAACAAACAGAAGTGCAGTGTGGAATGGATTCTGGAGTATGATTACTCTAAAAGTACACAGTAAAAGTATTTCACAGTATTTGTGCTAATAGTATATGAAGTACTAATACCAAAAATACTAAATTCACGAGGTACTCATTGGAAAAAAAAAAAAAAAAAAAAAAATATTCATCATTGAATTTAGTCTTAAAGCCTATTTCAGATGAAAAAACAAACATTTTTGGAGCTTGGAAGGGATTTTTGAGTATGATTACTTCAAAAGTACACAGTAAAAGTAGTTCATAGTATTTTTGCTAATAGTATTTGAAGTACTAATACCAATTATAAAAAATTCATGAGGTACTTATTGGAAATCATAATTTTATTCATCATTGAATTTAGTCTTAAAGCCTATTTCAGATGAAAACAAACACTTTTGTAGCTTGGAATGGAATCTGTTGTAGGATTACCCCAAAAGTACACAGTACTCATACTCATTCAGTTGCTCCATGAAAAGTATCGCTATTTATGAAAATTATTCTCTTCAAAACTCAACACTGCCTCCGCAGTTCCCAGTTGTACTGCTCCATATTCTCCCGGAAAATGGACAGAATTATGTGAGTAATATACAAAGGACGGACAGAACCCTTCGTCCGTATCCGTCTGCGTCTTTAACGTAGAGCAGAAATGAGCCCTTACTTTTGTTGTCTGGAAGGCACATTTGCTCCATGCAGCTCATCTACCGTAATTGTCGAATAAGTAGCGCGCAAGAAAAACGCTAGCGGCTGGACTGACCATACAGAGGAGAATCGCAGCTGGCTTGACCGCAGTAAAGGGAGGAGCCACTACAAGGAGGATGAAGGGCTGCATGCGGCTCCGGAGCTGCAGGTTGCCGACCCCTGGACTAGAAGATCTTGCAAAAATAAGCCTGACATATTCTGCTACAGTTTGTAACACTTAATAAATACATCCTGTTAGAAAATGATTTTTTTTTCTCTTAAAACCTATTTTGGGTGAGAAGTCTATAAAAAATCAACTGATAAAGTCACAAAAATGTCATCAATTTTGTGAGAAGATCAAATTTTTCAAAATCAAATTAGCAAAAAAACCTGACCTGATTGAGAAAAACAGATGTCATTTTTGGATTTAGCGGTGCAAAATGGTCCTAATTCAGTTGAAAAAACCTAGACAACTTGCAAAAAACATTTTTTTTGTAACCCAGTGTAATATATATAATAGTAACAATAGTATAAGAACTTTCGAGTGAAAAAAGTAAAATTCTGTACTTGGACTTGAACTGTACTTGGACATAACACAAACAAATATGAACAACCTGAAAATGCAAAGTGCAATATTAACAATATTATGCCTTAATTTATCATTTATACATGTCATCACAATGTACAGATCACAGTTTATCTACAAACACACAAAATATTTAATAACAAGGAGAATATTTTTAAAATTCCACATACATCTATTAGGCCATTTCAGGTCATTGGCATTTTTTGTAAAAGGCTAGTGTGTAAATGTAAACATTTATGTGAATTGTAACTTTTTTTTTTACACTAAAACAAAAAGAAAAATTTGCAGTTTTCATTATTTATAGGTTATTATGATAGTATTTTACTGGTCTGATCCACTTTAGGTTGAATTGACCTAAAATGATTTTAACATCTTTGATTGTTAATATCTTCCGTGTAATTTTTGCATTTCACAAATTCACCCCACGGGCCAGATTGAAGCCTTTGGCGGGGGCCGGATTTGGACCCTGGGCCGCATGTTTGACACCTGTACTGTAGAGGAATGAATCAAGAAAGGACGAAAGGTGCAGAGTGAGGGGGCTTGACTTACTGACTTGACACTGTAAACACACTATACTGTAATTATAGACCGCCATGGCTTTGTTCAAATACTGTTTGTATTCAACACAATCATATAATACTGCAGTAACTATAATTTACTCTATATATTTACACCTTTCTGTCTGTGACATTTTCTTTGGATAATAAGGTCCTTTTTTTTTTTAAGGGGCTCAATGAAATAGTATTGGTGTGGGCTGATCTATAAAGAATGCATTTTGGGTAAAAAAAAAAAATAAATAAATAAAGTAAGTTAGTCTGACTTTAGAAATAACAGAAAGTATTTTTTTAAAATCCTGGTTTATATATGTTTTTTTAAACTCATACTGTACAGTATATGTTGACTTTGTATCTATTTATGTTATATTTCTCTACTCTGTCAGTAATTCATTCATATTATATTTTGACTTTTATTATTTTTTTACTCAAATGACTGCCTTTTTAAAAAATACATATTTTATATATTTTTTATTTTAATGAACATACAATCAGAAACACAACAATATAACACTCCAAACAAACAAAAAACCCTTCTGACCCCCCTCCTACTACCCTCAATAAGAGCTACGGTGAATAAAATAAACTATTGATAATAATATCAGTTTGTGCATTACATATTGACCATACACACATTTCAGTGAACATTAATATGCGTACAGACACATATATCCAATGCATCATAAATCCATAATTCGGTCCTTCTCTTCATTTCTATTTCTATTTCTATTTCTGTTTCTATTTCACAATACTAATACTCCAGCCACGGAACTAGTAATAAGCTATTTTGAGGTCATAAAGGTGGTAGCAACAGTCCTTGTCCAGTTCTAGACATTTGCACATTTAGGTTATTCATGAGACTGCCTTTTTTTTAAACTACAATTTGTCTTAATTATGGTTCAATATATGGGTGCGTCTATGAAACTGGGTTCATTTTGATACCTTCCACTTTACCAGCTTTTTAGACCCAATAACAAAAAAGAAATTTAGACATAATTTCCCCCAGGATGGACCTATTGATGATCTCAGATAAATGCAAAATCAATTATAGTCTTGCTCTGAGCCATCCCAAAATTAATGAATTTTTAATAAAATTTTGGGTCCAAAAATAGGACCAAAATTGGGACAAGAAATGCTACTTAGGTGTCAGTGCATTTGATCTGGAAAACATGGCTATAAATGGTCTTATATACCACTATAAATGAAAATGCTGTTAAATTTGATAATCCTAGTGGTTTTTCTAATCCAGACATGTGGGTTTTTCATGACTCTCATTCTCATTCCAGGTTTCGTGTGTAACCGCTCGTGTCCACCCGTGTTACATGCAGAACCTGCCCATTTAAACATATATAAATAAAGAGTGATTTTGCAGCAGCGGTCATTTTTGTGAAACACTCTCCCTTGCTCAATTACATTCCCAAATTGTACCTGTGAGAGAATAAAAAGATAGTAGAAAAAATAGTAGCTCGTAATTTCCATGTCTTTTTTGCCATGTCACACGATTTTTGTATAAAAATAATAGAAAAAATATTAAAATGTGTTTCATGTGAAAAATAGTTTCTCTTTTATCTCAGTAAATATTTATTTTTACAATAGACCCAAAGCGCTTCTAAACTTGCTTCATAACATTAGTCTATATCTGGTTTGAATTTTAACCCAGGTACCAGTTTCATAGAAGCACCTGTATGTTTTATTTTTATTTTATTGGTTTTGGTTCACTTGTATTATTATTTTTAATAGTTGGTTGCTAGTTTTCAGATCATTTTATTTTTTGAATAGGTTTAAATCTGCTTTTTTTAAAAAAATATGTTCATCTTATTTGCATTATAGATTTAATGTTCATTATCCACATAGTTTGTGCCTACACCTTGTACCCCTTTTCAGCTAAAACAGTCGTCTCTAGAAAACCCATGGGTTGCTTGAATATAAAATTACTTCACTTTTTTTTTTTTCATTAATAAATAACGTCGAATTAAACATTAAATCATAGTTTCAAGCCTAATAATCTTCAAGTTGTCTGTAAATTGAGGGTGAAGAGAATTGCAGTAATTTTTTTTTTTCCTTTTTTCAATTTGAATTTAATCATATCTCATAAGTGATATATTCAGAAATGTATTGAAACTTGTAATTTGTTATTATCAGTTCCCTGTAACCAGGTGTAATGTTAGCCACCAGGAGTAATCCAGTGGATTACACCATTAATTGTAATTTTAATCGAGCGGTGAGGAATCATGAAACAGATTATATTTTTAAAGTGTTATCTGATCGATTTGGGATTGTTGCTTTAAGTGGCTGTTGCTCATTGAGCTCTGGATCCATTTGAAAGGAGGAGGAGATCAATTAGCCAGGCCAACTGCTGACGCTATTGACTAATATGCAAACACAGGGATCGATTTAGGCTTTAGGCTGCAGCGCTGAAGCATTTTCTACCCAAACGGCGAGGATGAACAGCACCAGCCATTAGTCACAGAGAGGTGAGCCAGTGCACTGAGGGAGGAAGAGGATGAGGATTAGACTGATTTTTAATTCGTCTGAAATTGTGCTGGGATTAACCATCAGATCCAGTTAGTATGGTCCACCATGTGTGTTCCTGCATGAACACAGCTTACATATGAGTTTTTTAGTATTTCGCAGCATATATCGGACTTAGGTGTGGAAGTTTAAAGCTGACACTGAATATTGCAAGATGTCTTTCATGTTATTACGGAATATTTTCACTTCATATTGAAGCATTTGCGTGTTATAGTAAGACAGTTTACAATGACATTATAATTTGATGTTTAACAAGATACATTCCAGTTAAAACACAATACCTTTACAATATATCATCACCATGTGTTCATATTAACCCATAAAGACCCAGTGTGACTTTTGCGGCAGTTCCAAAAATGAATTTTTCTTTCTATTTAACCTTTCTTAAGTGATTTATCACCATTGATTTTAATATTATCCTCTGTACTTTGCATTTCTACAATAAAAATCAAGTATTTTCCCACGTTTAATTTACCGATCATGTAAATGTTCTTAAAAGCTCGTATCAAAGTTAATTGTCATGATATCAGAAACAGAGAAAAATGAAGAAACTGTGACTTTTTCGACAAAATCTATCATTAACTGAACATAAACCAAGTGTCTCCATCCACTGTCATTGATTAAACTCCATGGGTTTTACTGGTAAATCAATGTTGTAGAAGATGACGGTGTTTCCATGGTAACTACAGAGCCTCTGAACGTCCAAATGGGTCATATCTGATGACCATGAAAACATGAAAAACTTTGATTTATACCAATTATTTACATGTATTGATAGGAATAGTAGGTCAGAAGTTATTAAACATCTTATATTGGTAGATGATTTTGGTGACCAGTGGTTGTTTGGGCCTTTATGGGTTAAACTGTGACATTTTTACATTATAGTAAAATATTTCCATATTTTCATGTTACAACACAAGATATTTCCATCTCATATATATATTTTTTTAACCTTTTCATGGTATGACATATTGACGTTACATTGTACTTTATTATACTTCATATTATATGTGACATTAATCTGTTTTCTGTTTTTGGCCTGGAAGCGATATGCCCGAGCAGAGATAAGGAACAAAACCTGTATGTCTTTAGGGAGCTGCAACCCTACCTAAGAGAAGTTAATTATAAGGGTTTCTAAAGGGGATTAGTGTCTCATGATGGTCTAAATGTATCCAGGAAGATAAGCTTTTTTTTTTTTTTTTTTTCTGACAGAGACATAAAAAAGAATCCTGGCACTGAATAAATGTAGATACTTGCTTTCATGGGATCTAAATACAGAGCATTTCCTAAAATATGTGTGATTCCTTGACACACTTTGTCCTATCTATGGATTGTTGAAGAGATAGGCTCAGCTTGCCAAGGCTTTGGTGCGTGTCTGAAGATAGATGAGCGAGATTTGTCATTCAGCCAGAGCACCTGTAATTACACAGAAGAATTATGGCTCCACGCTAAAATTACTGACTGAATAATAAGCAGAATCGCTAACACTTAGATCCATTTCACAGGTGCTTCACACTTAACCAAAAGGTAATTGGGTGTGGGACACAGTTTTCTGAATAAAGGTTTTGCACCATATGAGATAAGATGGCTTTGGAAAGTGTCCACTGGTGAAAGAGGATCGGTACAGACAGTCCTCCTCCTTTATCTGAAGAAAAAACACTTGGTGATTAAAGTGCTTTTATAGCCAGGCTCCACCCATGTACTACATTTTCTATTCTCATACAAATTTATTGCAGTTACTGGTGAGAGACAAGTATTTTTTTTTTTTTTTTTTTTTTAGTATTATTTTATCCAGTTTGAATTATGCCACCCTTTATATACTTAGCACCGTTAAAAACGCATGGGTCAGAATAATATGTATATGTCGAGGCCCAAAATGGAATCTGGCCCGATTCAGAATCGGGCCGGCCCAGAATGGAATTCTATTCTAGGCCGGCCTAGAATGGAATCCTGCTGCTATAATGTTATTTTTATACCATGTTTAATGCAAATGATCTAAATTATTACAAAAATCAATACATGGAATTTGCAAATATGTGGGAAAAAAAATTAAACAAACAATATTTTAATTGTAAACTATAATACACTTTATTTACAAATAGAACCTAGTGGTACTCCCCACCAATATATGGTACAGTGAAATCGACTGAAATTGACAATAGTTACTCAAGGTATGTAAGACTGAAAATGTAAAATTATGACAAATTATGGAATTATGGATCATTTGCATTAAACATGGTATAAAAATAACATTATAGCAGCAGGATTCCATTCTAGGCCGGCCTAGAATAGAATTCCATTCTGGGCCAGCCCGATTCTGAATCGGGCCAGATTCCGTTTTGGGCCTCGACATATATTTGGAGATATATTAAATTAATCGGTTTGGGGTTACCTTCATATTATAGAGCAGTGGTTCTTAACCTTGTTGGAGGTACTGAACCCCACCAGTTGCATATGCGCATTCACCGAACCCTTCTTTACTAAAAAATACAATAGGATTTTTTTCAAATTCAAGACACAGGCATATGTTTTACCGGTGCACAAAATGAACCGTGCATTAACGTCACTGTGCTCAAAGAACAAAACCAATACAGTGCATGAACTTACACCAAATTACATACCTTTTCACAAAGACTTGACCTTTTTAATACAACCACACTGAAATAGTTTTAATTTTTAACCTTATGTATTCCAATAATGAACTTATTGTATTTATGCTATTTATCATTTTTAACATTTTAACACACACTCATCACCTAATTTCCATCAGGCTACAATAATAATGAATATTTACTGCAAATCAGTGTGACTTCTGCTGTTGTGTATATGTATGTGTAGGCCGTCAGGTCAGCCCGGTTTTCATTTCATGTCGCTCCGCACTTTCCGAACCACGCAATTTTGACATAAAAAAAAAAAAGATAATTGCATGTCTCTCTTCCAGCACACCTGACGGTCGTTATCAGGCTTCGGCAGAGTTGGATGATAGGCTTATCATTTGAATCAGGTGTGTTGGAAGAAGGAAACATCTAAAACATGCAGGATACCGGCCCTTGAGGATCTGAGTTTGACACCCCTGGCCCACTGGAACGGTTTGGGTTGACTAGACTGCATTGCATATTCTTCCGCCAGCGCAGAATGTGTGCGTCATCGCGACGGGACAAGATAACGAGCATGCGCAGAATGGAAGGAATAAAGTCCAAACGGAATAAAGGGTTTACATGTCCAAGGAATAATTTAGATCGGAATTAAAAGGGGATTAAACCAGTGACTTTATTCGGATTTAAATTTATTCCGAACTATTGTTTTTCAACTGGAATAAGATGTTTACATGGTCATCTTAAATAGGATCTAACGTTTATTCAGATTAAACCAGGAATAAAAGTTGTCATGTAAACGCACGGACTGTGGTGGTTTGTTTACAATGGATGGTTTTTAATAAGTTGTACAGATAAATGACCATGCGGCCATCGGGGGCCCTCTTCAGCGAGGGGGCCCTAGGCAGCTGCCTACCTTGCCTACGTCACCCCGGCGGCTCTGTGTAACACAGGCCAAAGTTGCAGAGGTGACATCATCTGAACTTTTTCTCTCCAGACTACGTTCATGATCCTGCTGTTGAAGCTGTCTCTGCAGCCTCCACATGACCAGACATGTTGTTGGTTTTGCACTTTTTAATACATTTCTACCTTACTGTCAAAGTCTGAGGTGTGATATAGGCTGCTAAAGCAGTGTCTACTTTGGTGTTTGTGGTGTGGATCACATGTGTGGAAACATGAAGTCCATTCAGCTGTTTCACACAAAACTAGATGTTTGTTTTTTATCTTTGGAACAAACGACAACTTTCTTGGCTTGTAAAATTATGTTTTAAGCTGAAAAACATTTGTGCTTCTAGTCATTGGCAGCCATATTGAGATTTTTTTCAAATGTTACATCCAATGGTGCACAGTGGCTCTGTGTAGAGGCACAAGGTGAAACTGGTGCTTTTTTGGCGTAATTTTTATCCCGCCCCCCGAAGGGGAGGCAAGAGGTATTGTTTTGAGTTCAGTTTGTTTGTTTGTTAACACTCCAGCAGCAAAAGAATTGGTTGAATTCATACCAAACTGGGTTTATAGATTCCCAGTGACCCAGAATAGACCTGATTACATTTTGGGAGAAGTACGTCAAACTTAAAATTTTTAATGATTTTTTTTAAATCTTTTTTTTCCTCCCGTTTACTTATAATGGGCAAAATTTCAGAAGTCTATAAAACATCAATTTTGTTTCAATTTATTTCAAACTTGTCACATATATAGAGGCAATTGATATGCTGACATCACCACACGTATAGACATGATGACATCAGCTGGATCGATGCCAAAGTAAGCTACAATACGTGCAAGGGGCGGGGTTTGTTGTGCCTGGAACCACTTGTTTATCTTTGCAATTATCCATTAAATAAAAGAGTCAGATTTTGCTATTTAACTGTATCTATAGGTTGTTTGACAGTATAGACTTGAAGGAAACCACTGAACTTTGTTACTTTTTCAGCCTCCTTCAGTCCAACTGAGCTGAAAAGTGGTTCTGCTGGTGCCGTATGATGTTGCAATATGACAAAAGGGTCTACTCAATTTTCCATTTTTCATCTCCTGTACTCTTTGATGCTCAGTTGTGACCTAAAATTGATTTTAGTGCATCATCTTGAAAGATGTCTCAATTTCCTAAAATGCACATTGAGGACAGAAGAGGCTGGCTGAAGGAGCTATGACCTGTAAAACAGGCACAGCACATATCTTACAATTACAATTGACATTTCCTGGGTCTTAGGAGGTTAAGTGTGATGAGATATTTTGACTGGAAAAATATACTTGGAAAGGTTTAGATTTTTGCAGTGCTTGATTGGCAGAAAATCAATCAGAAAGTAAGCATCACCGTGCTGTCAAAACTTTGAAACTTTTAGTAGTGAACTTAATCATTACACTCATAAAGAGTTTTAGCAGCTCATAATGGACACATTACAAAATAACGAGGGTGTATTTTTGGACTGCTTCATCAAGATGTGGTGTGAAAAGCAATATAGTAGTTGTAATTATCACATTAGCACATTAGTGGCATCAGCACATGGACTACTTAATTGTAGTAAACAGAGTAATCACAGTCACACAGTCAAACCCTCACTTTGTTGTTTATGTTACATTGGTTTCGATGGAAATTACAAATACATACGAGGAAAGTATTACCTTTTCCTCTTTTATGGCAGGATTTATCGTTCTATTCAAATACTCAGTGACTTTTTTTTTTTCTGTTGTCCCATCTTTTAAAGTCACAATGTGTGTGGCGTCACGCTGCCTTTTCTTTTGAGTCTTCTCCAGTCAGTAAAAAAATTTCTGCCTGAATCGTTGCAGAGTCTGTTTGTGCAGTCAATTACACAGCAGCTTTTCACCATTTTAGTGTGTTTTCTGTGTTTTTCCGTGTGAATGCGTCAGCAGTGCTTTGCAGCGCAGGGGATAATGACCACTGAGTTTAGTGTACAATGACACTGTACGCATCCCACTTTATCATTGTTTATTTATTTTTTACTCTATTCAGTGGGTTTCAAGATAAGGAAAGATGAAGACATCAGTGTTTATTTTTCATAAGTTTCTTTATTCGCTAGTTTTTCCTCACTTCAGACCGCTCTAAAACTCCTCAAATGAAACCATCTCACTCGATGATTGAAATCCTCACAGCTCATAGAAACAGATGAGTCGTTCTGAGGTAAGGTGTCACAAGCAATAAAGATTGTCAATGAGTATGAGACATGCTTTGTCTACTGTTGCTATGGTGACCAGCAGAGTTCAGTATATGTTCCTCGGTGATTTACATCAATTGTTTAGCTATTGACTAGAGTGACTGGAGCAACAGGATATTAAACGCTCACCATATAGGCTGATATGCACCTTCGACAAACCAGTATATATACATATATATATATATATATATATATATATATATATATATATATATATATATATATATATATATATGTATTAGGGAGTGTCTTAAAAGCACCAAAAAAAAAAAAAAACATTATTATTTTAAATGGGCCAGGCTGTAATTATGTTCCTTTTGAGAAAAAACCTCCCAAATATTTTGGTTATACATATAATTGTGTATGCAATGGATGTTGTTTGTTCCTTTGTTACTAGAAGAATATCACCAATAATAGCTTTCATCTGGTCACTTTGTACAACTGACCTCAAACTTTATTTGACATGGATCCAAAAGACTGGTCTGATGCAGAGGTGTTTGTAGCTGCCAAAGACATTGTTCAGAATGTCAAAGTTGTCAATGATTGTGCAGAGCAAGGTTATAATAGTTTGGGATTTTTCATTATAGTTTAGTTTTATTTAGTTTTGACTTTTTTTCTGTAATTCAGTGAGTTTTAATTTATTTTTAGAGCAGGTTTGCTTGTTTTTATTAGTTTACAATTTTTGTAAATGCTTAGTTTTAGTACTAATTTTAGTTTTGTTGTACTTTTCTCTTCTTCGCTGTTGTATTCAAATAAATCCCAGACGGGACTCTGCTGCTTTCTCCCAGCTTTAGTCTCCATGTTTCCAGGTAGAGTGGGGACGAGAAGACGACTCTAAACGAGAAGTGACGGACCGAAGTGTAATATGATGCCGCTAGCTAAAATTGCCAGAGCAAAATAAATCGATTTCATATCAATCCGACATTGACAAAGACGAAAACAAAGGGAATTTTATCATAATTTTTATACATTTTAGTTAGTTTTGTAAGCACACAATACAGTTTCAGTTAGTTGTTGTTTTTTCTTTTAATTATAGTTTTAATTTATTTCAGTTAACGAAAATGTTTTTACAGTTCCAGTTTTCGTCATTTCGTTAGTTTTCGTTAACGATAATAACCTTGGTGCAGAGAGGGCTGTAAAACTGATTCCCTGTCCTCACTAAACAGGAAGAACAGCAACAATACCTGCTATAAATGGTTGAGGCCCACAGGTGCCAGTATCCAGGCATGGCAAAGGAGAAGTCCACCTAAAAATGGGGTGGCCATGGCTCAGGAGGTAGAGTGAGTCTTCCATTAACTGAAGGGTTGATGGTTCAAATCCTGCTCTGTCCTAGTCGTGCCATTGTGTCCTTGGGCAAGACACTTCACCCTCCTTGCCTCCAGTGTTACTCACACTGGTGAGTATAAATGTTTGGTGGAGGTCGGAGGGGCCATTGGCGTGAATTGGCAGCCACTCTCTGTCAGTCTACCCCAGGGCAGCTGTGGAAACAGGTGTAGTTTACCACCACTAGAGGGGGAGTGTGGGAGCGAATGAGTAATGGATCAATAATGTAAAGCGTTTGGGTGCTTCGAAAAGCACTACAGAAACCTAATCCATTAAAACAAAAATTACGTTGTACAAAATAATTGTCAACTTAATAAAGCTATTGCATTAAAATATTTGTACATATCAAATTATTATAGTGTAAAACGTCATAAGGTCAATACATTTTGCTTCATGTAAACTAAGCTTGCTTTGCGGCACCACTTCAACAAATAGTACTGCTATTAAATTTGATAAAACATGGTTTTTCATCATTTGGAACATTTTTGGGGGGTTGCCCATAAAAAAAAACAAAAAAAAAAAACAAAAAAAAAAACTTGCCCAAACTTGATTTTTAAGACACACCCTAGTATATATTATCAATATTTAACATATTAAAAAGTTGTTAGTTTCCTAGTGTGTCCACACATACCGCGACATGTTTCTTTTAAAACTCCTCCTTTGTCCACCAACATCTGTTTTTTTTTTTTTTTTTTTTTTTATTCACATGAGTCTGGTTGCGGTTTTGCATGATATACCAGTTTCGCTACACCTGAAAAACCACCTCTTGCCAGCGCAAACAGTTTTAATCGAAAAACTAGCATTTTGGCAAAACTGTTGTTTTTCCATTAGGCAAATTTTTATGCGCAAGTTATATTTGCGCAGTTTGAGGATGCATGGAAAAGCGACTAGTGAATGGAGACACACATCTGTAGTAACAGCTGATAAATCTATAGAAGTTAGCTTGGTCCAGTCAAAGGTAATGTGGTTTAGCAGTTCAGGACAGGGGTGAATCTGAATGCATCCGGAGCAGCAGAAGTTGATTTAATCGATGTGTCATGTCCTGGGCTATTGGAGCGTCTTTGTAAATGTTATCAGGAGGTTTCTGGTCCAGTCTGACAAGTTTGCTGCTGATCAGAATGATCAAGAAGGCAAAGATGCCCCAAACTGATTATAGTTTGTAAATCTGGGAATTTTGACTGAAAGGTATTGACTATAAGTCCAGTTTGCTCACAGTGACAGATGTCAAATGCATCTCTCTGAGCTCTTTTCAAATACTGACACTTTTCTTCTTTGAAAAAAAAAAAAGGATATTTGCTACATGGTTTCACATGAGCAGTGCTGTTTTCTGTAATATAACTGACACATCTTTTGATTTCCTCTACTTCATTGATCAGTAACATATTTGCATGCGTCTTCTATGCACAAAATGGACATGATATGAAAAGAAAATCTGATAAAAGAAAGAAATATGTTTTTTTGTCCCCATGTAGAGACATTTAGCTGTATACAAACTACTGTACTTCACTTTGTGCTGGCCTGTGTTGCATTGTGGGAGTTGTACAAGATAGGACCAAAAGTTGGGCAAATGGTCTGGTTCTAGTGCATATTTATGTCAGGTATTGTATATGTTATGCCAATAGATGGCGCTATTACACTACATTTTCATCTTAAACTCCCATTTCGGTAGTGCTTTTTTGGTCCTTCTGTTACCCCGTAGAGTTGGTACTGGTAGTTTAGGGCGCCATGTTTTCTTTAGTATGCTGTATCACCCTACAGGTAAGCTACGTTATTTGCATTGACTGTTTAAAATATAAAATTATCACAGATTTTGGCACATTAGAGTGCGTTTTGTGAGTTATTTTGTAAGTTGAAGTGCAAGAGAATTTATATCCGAATGATTTGTGAAGTTAATACATTTATAATTGAAGTGAGTACAACTTTTATAGGTTGCCGGTTAAAATTCCGTTCAGAGATCTGATTTGATATTAAGATGTTTTAGCTTTTACTTATGGTGCTCTACCTGTGTTTTTATTACGTAAAACGCTTTAATTTAGTACGCTGTATCACCCTACAGATGATTATTGGACAAAATAAACGGTCCCGCCATGATTCTGAACTCCTCTCCGTCTCGTTTCCTACGGACTGCACCCCCGCTAGCATCCCGTAATTACATACAACGCAGAGCCACGTAGCTGTGGCCTTGTGTGAAACCCACGCCATGGGACAGGGAGAGAGATAGGGCTACATTTGCGTCATCCTTTTAACATCCACATTTTGCACATAGCACTTTCACTTAAAACAGTTAGAACACAAGTGTGAAAATGCATTAATTTCAAGAGGAACATCATCTTCTAGTTTTTTTTTCTTTAGCATGGGGCTAACACAATCTAAGCTACATCTCTAACCCTTTCCCTAACTCTCCAATATGTTCCCGATAACCTGTACTCTTTATCCATTGAGACAGTTCCAGGGCCAGTCTGAAACTAGCATCTAGTGTCAATCCAGTTCTGGGCTATAACCAGAAAAGCATTTAGAGAAAAAAAAATGCAAAAAAAATTGTGATCTTTTTAAAACAACAGAGAATAGTGTCTAGTCTGCCTAATCCGAAGTATGGAATTGAAGCAACAGGTTCTCAGCGATCCGTGCCGTACCTCACGGCGAGTACATGCAGGCCATAGGCCGCCTATAAGACGGGGGGGTAAATAAATCAATAAATCATAGGGGGGGTTTAATGGGGGGGGATAATACGTAAGAGCGGGGGAGGGAGTTCTCCATAAGTACCGTGACGTCTCTCTCTCTCTCAGTCAACAGTATTAAATGTTGATTTTCTTGTTTTTTCATGATAAAAACAAAACAAAACCAAAAAAAACCCAGAAACCAATCGCCAATCGCACCCTGGTTGTATTATTGCATCATGTCTCATTCTGTACGTTCAGTGCCCTTAGCCATCTGAATTCGGTCCCCGAGTGCCTTCAATTTAAGCTAACTGTTTCGAATATGCTGAGTGCTAATGCTAATGCTAGCTGTTGTGTGAATTCAGATGGGTAAAATGCAAATATTGAATAATAAAGAGATTCAACCTTTAACCTTTTATCACATGGAATATCTCCAAGTTGGACCGTCTCCGTACTAGTACAAACACCATCCCAGACCTAGCATCATTCACGTCTGTGGACTGGATGTTCAAAGGTTAAAAAAAAAAAAAAGAAAAAATCATCAGGATTTTAGAACACTGGTGTCCTCAGAGGCACCAGCGGATGCACCATAATGTGGAGGGAATATAAGGTGCAGAAAGAATTAGATGCATGCGTTTATGTAAAATCTATAGAGTTTAATGAGGGACAAGATTATAGATTTGCTAGAGTGTTCGTAATTAGAAATGTGAGTGGAGGGTGTTGGTGGAAAAACTCCTCCTTTTGCATCCATCCACAACATGACGTACAGATTTTTTTTTGGCTATACAGCACTGGAATCTTGTCTCCTGCTGTAACATAAATATCAACGCAGAAATGATGGGAAGTCGCCTGACTAAACAACCGACACAGCAGAGAACAGTAAATCAACATTCAATCCCTCAAACTGTGGCGGTGCAGATAATAAAAAGCAGCTTAAACACCTCGTTGTTTTTGTTTGGCCCTTTATGCGCGTCGTCTTTTTGTCATGACAATAAAAAAAAAAAAAATGCCTTTAAGTCTATGTTTTCTATAGCTATCTGTTCTCCATTTCTGTTTGCCTCATTATCCCCCTTCCCTCCTCTCTCCCAAAGCCTTCCTGCTAGAAAAAAGGAAGAGAACAAATGAAAAAGGAAAGGCTGTAAAATGTTCCTTGGGGGTGTTTCCTGCTTTGCTTTGGTAATGTTTTGTGCTTGCGCTGTCAGGAAGTGAGTTCACTTTTTAGCCTACAACAAGAGATGTTAGGGCAAAGTAAATCCCCCTGAACAAAGCACTTGATTCTTTTTTATTAGAGAAATAACACAACTGTGCTAGAGTGAGAATGCTCATTTTCCAAACAAATGATTGAATAGAAGAAGTTCGAGCGACTACTGTAAATTTGACATTTTAGTTGTATTCCTCACAACTGTGTGGATCCGACTATATACAGGGTGTATAAAAAAAAACTACATATTTTGAAAAATTACCCCCAGTTCGGTAGGTAGGGGATTGGTGGATATTTGTCCAAATTTACAGACCCAGGTTTTCATGCATGAGTGAGCATGGACAAATCGCGCAATGCAAGTTAAAACTGGTTTGTGCGAAGTAGCGGTGCGATTTATGCTGCCTTCCAGGTCGTTTTTTGAGCCCGTAAGTCACGACTTCAAACCACGACTCATGACTTTGTAACGTTCCAGGCAAGTCACGCCAAACTACCTGAGCGCAAGGAATTGTGGTAGCTAGATGTAAACAAACCAGCATGGTGGACCGTACATTATGTTCATTTACAATCATTTCTATCGCCAAAGCTGCTTGCTCTTTGCTTATTTAAGGGAAACAGAGGAGGAAAAATGGCACATAAGGCAAGAGAAGCTGTTATACCTTTTATGTTATGTTATTTGTATATTTGGATACGTATTTGGTATTAATTTTTTCTTGCACTCAATGGACTGAAAACTAGCTAACGCTAGAGTCACTGCTGATTATGCAGAACATTGGCAGATAAATAACGTCAGAGCAATACCTTGTTTTAATAAATAATTTGCATAAACACCACATCCATGGGGGCCGCCATTGCTACGTGAACTCAGAACTGGGGCTACATTGATCTAGTACGAGTTTATGGGTGGGAAGTAACAGGTTTGAGTGCCATTCCAGTGCCTTTTCACCGGTAGAAGGTTGGAAAAACACAAGTTACGGGTTGCCTGGAACACAGAATTAAATCCAATCAAAGGTCATGGGAGGTGACAATGGGCATCCATCTTGTTTTCCACAAAATTGCCAGGTTACAGCATTAACACTTTGGCCACAATGTCAATTTCATTTCTTTACCCATGGCAGCTGTTCCTGCCTTTCAAAATTAATTCAACTTGTTTAGGCCTAAAAATGTCACTGAGGACAGGCCAAGTTAGGGTTAGGATTAGGGTTAACATTTCAGTGACATTTTGCGGTCGTGACAAGTAGCTGTAACATTTTGAAATCGCACCGCTGCTTCGCACAAACCAGTTTTAACTTGGATTTTCACAATTTGCCCCTGTTCACTCATGCATGCAAACCTGGGTCTGTAAATTTGGACAAATATTCACTAATCCCCTACCTACCGACGTCTATAAAAGAAAATTCCAAAAATTATCAAATGCGGAACTGGGGGTGATTTTTCAAAATGTATAGGTTTTTTTTTTTATACACTCTATAGTATTATAGTTTTCCATATGCTTTATTTCTATTTATAATCTCTCGTCCTGTTGAAATGGACTGGTATCTTCACAATTTCATTTTCTCATGTAATGAAATGCAACACTGCATATATCTGAGGAAAAAAAAAAAAAAACTGATAAACCCATGCAGCTCTAGAAACCACTGCTTATATTTGCCTCCCTGCTCTTTCATATTGATTCACCAGAGTCCAGTCGGTTCTTCACTACCTATTGTGTAGCCTCAAACCCTCTGCAGATCCTCATGAATTTACACGATAGAATACGTAAGGATTTTTTTTTTTCTTAGAACTGCCTGTGGGTAACGTCGATAGGTCTACAGAAATGTGAGATACGAACTATTCTTTCATATGACATTAACATAAGAGGATGATCCCTGAATACATAGTAGCTACATGCAACAGAAAACATCACTGGGAATGTGAATTAACTGGAACTGTTTTCAATGCACCCAGTAAAGCAGCATATTGTAATAATAGTGTATGATTTAATATGTTTTAATACAATTTTATTGTTGGCCCTAACGCAAATTGTTTTTCTGAGGTTTTTTTTTTTTTTTTTTTACTATATGTGGATTTTCTTATATACTTTTGCTGGGAAAGGTTCAATTTGTGCCACTGACAAAACCTTTGGCCATAATTATGCCATAACATCTCTTTAATTTCTAAAGCTAAGTTAGTGTCAACTAGGTGCAAGTACATTTGATTACACCAAAAAATATTCAAGATAAAAATATTTAAAGTTTTTAAACGAAAACCTATCTTTCACTTGACCTTACAAGACTGCATCTGTGACCACATACCTGTATAAGCACTTATTATCATTTTTATATGTTTTTCTTGTATTTTTTTAAAAATAATAATTGGATTTTTTAAAATATTATACTTTTTTTTTCGCTACATATGGGCAACAAAGCAAATATTGGCAACATCATTGACCTTGATTTTCCACATGACGATACAAATTTTTGAAAAATTTCACAAAAATAATAAAGTCTTGTTTTGTCCTGCATGCAATAACACGCTAAAGTTGCAATGTCGAATTTCAGAGTATTTCTGAGTGCCCTATAAAGGGTTAAAAGCTGTTTATCCTTCCTGAGTGGGAGTTGAAGAAACCAGATGGTTACATATGGTTGAAAGTGATTTAGTAATGGTCAGAACATGACAAATGTAGTTTTTTTTTTTTTTTTTCTTTAATCTAGAGGTAGAACATTTATAATTTATTCATCAATTGTAATGGTAAAAACAGTCAACACTGAGCAAAACTCTGAAGCAGTGTCTAAGCATTTTAAATGATGTAAGCAAAATAAAATGAAAAAATATCAATATTACTTTGTAACCATGGCCCCTGTTAACAATGAAAAACTTATTAATTAATATTTTTGTCCATGTAATGTGTATTAGTTTAGTCACAGTAGTTTAATCAGAACTTGTGTGGATGTCTATAGTATAGGAGTACATCCATTTACTGGATATAAGTTGGCAATTCACTTCATTTCATACATAAATGGAGCTGTGATTCTTCAGATTAATCTTATCTTGACGGTCCTATATCACTTATAGATCACGATATTGTCTGGAACTCAAATCTAGGACAGCAATGCCGTTTTATGACGTTTTCATCTGTGCATTTTATGTCTGTTCTAAATGTTGATATCCACATAATCGTATTATTAATGAAGAATGTGACAGCTGCCAAGTTTGGTTATATAACCCTTGGTACTTTTGCTCTGTAGAGTTTTCCCTGAGAAAAATGGCAGGGACTTTGTAACATCTTGCACTGGTACTGAAATCATTTTATGTGGATCCGTGGTGGCGCCCAGCCGTTAATCCATTAGTTTCTATGACTACTTTCGAAAGGTGTGATATCTATTCACAGTCACAGCAGCTTTTAGAACATGAGGAAAAAGTTCACTTAATTAGAACTATTTTCATTTAGGTCCGGTGAGTATTTATGGCAGCGCTACTGGATGTGGGATTTATTCAAAAATATATATGGATGTGAGGGATTACTACAATCTCAATTTGTGGTATGTTACGTTTCAGCTTTGCTTGAATGCATTCACAGTCTTTTCAGAGCAAAACCTTACAAATTATTCATAATATTAGCTTTTTAGGATCATGCATTTTAAACTGTAACCAACCCCCAGGCCACCGGCCCTTCCCCCAACCTGACAAGTTGACCCCAACCCCGCTCTGGTTTTCCTTTCCACTGCGAAGCAAATTACTTCCAAAGTCCTCCACGGTCTCCTCGCTGCTAGTGCTGATTTAGAGAGCTAGAAAGAGCCGAGCCCGGGATGGATAGATGAAATATTGATGAAAAGCTAAATGTGTGATTTGTAGCATGGCATCAAAGGCATCTGCTTCACTGGTGCATTGAGGGAAAAAGGAGGGAAGAGAGGGAGGCAGAGACGGAGACAGCAACGAGTCGGAGATGCTTGAGAACACGCACGAGTGTCAGGACGACACGGACAAACGGCTGCGTCGTTTTGTTGCATTTAATCGAATCAGATCGGAGAAATAATTCACATCCAATTTCACCTGATCATGTTTATTTTATATCATACTTCTTTACGTTTTATTTCAAATGCAAAATCTGTCACTCACCACTGCACTCTTTGACTTAGTGGGCTGGACATCATTAACCATTCGTAGACAAAACCACTGGTTTATGTTCACCTATAAAGCTCTGCTGGGTAAACTCCCAAAATACCTCAGTAATCTTGTTTCTGTTAGCTCTAATAGTTTCCATCTACGTTCCTCCAAGTGGTTGCTTTTGACTGTTCCTCAAGTTCTGACAGACTTTGGAAAAACAGCAATTTCCTACCATGCACCACAGTCGTGGAATAATCTTCAAAAAACTGTAAAACTACATACATTCATTTCCATTAATGATTTTAAAAGTATCATGGAGAATGTAGTGAAAGAGGAATGTCACTGTTTTTCTTAATGCCATTATGGTTGAATAGTTGTTATTGTGTTTTATTGTTCATTGTCTATCAGGTATGTGTTTTATGTTGTTTGGACTTTGCATGGCTGCTGCCTTGGCCCAGGTCTCCCTTGCAAAAGAGATTCCTAATCACAGTGGGACTTAAAATAAAATAAAGTAAAAAAAAAAAAAAAAAAGTGTGTGTATATATATATATATATATATATATATATATATATATATATATATATATATATATATATATATATATATATACAGGGTGACACAAAAAAACGGGAACTTTTTAACAATCCAATGAAACCAAGAGTAATGGAAGAAAAATATTTTATTCATAGTAATTGAAACCTTAAAACATGCCATTTAAGAAACAATGATGGAATTTTCATTTTTGAAAAATTACTTCCTGTAGATGGCGTCCTCCTGTACGAATGCATTCTTGAAATCTGCTGTTAAGATTCCTCATTGACCGCTGCAACATCTCAGCTGGGATACTGTGAATTTCATCCTGAATTCTCTGTTTTAACTCATCCAGAGTTCTTGGTCGAGTCGTGTACACTTTACTCTTGAGATAGCCCCACAAGAAAAAATCACAAACGGACAAATCTGGCGATCTAGGGGGCCAGGGAACGTTACCGAATCTTCAGATCACACGGTTACTGAACAATTCTCGCACAGCCGCCAATGGTTACTAAAATGGGGGTGTGTTTACTTGCTCAAGGTCACTGTCGCACAGTGCTGCCACTTGCTCATGTCTGCCAATACGCACTTCAAAAATTCCCGTTTTTTTGGGTCACCCTGTATATATATTATACTACCATATCAATAGTTTAGAAGCACAAAACACTTAGAATATTGTGTAAAAATAACAGTAAGCTGCATTCAAGTTCAACATATTCAGAGTTGAACCAGTCTAAAAAGTTCTCAAGTGCAAAAACTGGACATTAAAATGAATCTTTTAGTTTTGGATTTCTCGTCAACTAAAATTATTCTTGTGCAGCTTCTCAAATGGAGCTGCACAAGTTAGTGGACAGTTCAAGGAAATGTTCACATTACTGAATATGAACTAGTTTTTTTAAACAGTAAAAAAGGAAGAGCTTAAATCAAAGACTTCCATCCTTAATGGTTTTCATGCATTATGCGTCCTACTCATCATGGACACGTACCTGACCTACAAACTATTTCTCACTTCAGTAAAATGTGATTAACCCTTAAAAGCATATTTACCTTCTGATATAAGGTAATCTAGTTGTACATGCACCTGCAGCCCGGATCAACATGCAGAAAAGGCTTAGGATTGCACGATTTGTGTCTCAAGGGCAATGTAAATCTTTAATTTCACCATATTTTACTTCTAGCTATTGGTTTGGCAAATTCATTTTATGTTTTAATTGCCCTGTGTACTCTTAATTTTTCTATTGTTTTATTCAAATCCATTCTATTCATTGATTACCCAGGTTTCTTGTTGTGAATCCTTCAATTACTTTTCATAGGTTTCATTGTTTATTGAATCCATTGTCCTTCTTTGTGTTTTTTTGCGGCTTTGTTGCAAATAAGGCCTTTTGAGACCTTGAAATAATATGAGATTACTGCACATAAACGTTGAGCATATTCATTAAATAATTTTTTTCAGGTTTAATTTTTGTTTAAACATATTTGAAAAAAAAAAAAAAAAAATCTCAGTGACAATATCCTAACAATCAAACAGAGATTTTTCTTGTTTTAGTGATAACGGTTATATTTAGGTGTTACAATACAAATGCCTTTTATTCACTGCATTTCAGCTCAGTGATGTCTTGATTATGATATTAGCAGGTAATGCTATCAGTGGTTTATGTTAGCAAATGTCAAATGTACATGTTGTTTTGGGAGTGACTGGTAATCGACCTAATGCTCAGGTTTGAGGATATGGTGAATGTTACGATGACTTCAGCATCGACGCTACAATAGCCTTTACGGCAAGGCTGGACTGATATGGAGTACCAGTCCTTTTCTCAGTGGGCCGATCAATATTGGGGCTGAATGGATGACTGTCTTTTTGTTTTTTTGTGGCCCTATGAAAGAGGCAACAGTGGCCCAGGAGTCCCACCCCTTCATCCAATCACCGTTATGAAAAAAGTAGAGTGAGAGAGTCATCAGAGAGATAGTGGTATCATCTTACCAACAAAAAGAAATTAATAAAATGGAGAAGGTGACAAAAAATGCAAAGACGGTGCTGCAAAATTGAGGTAGAAGAGAAGAAAAGCTCTAGCAGTTTAGGCTGCAACAAAAAAGTGTGATGTTGTTTGCTGCAGGGGGCGGGGCTAGTAGCCAGGTGGCTGCTGCTTCACCTGTCCCCTCAAAGCAACAGCAGGTGGTATGGGGACGAGTTTGACAGTGAGTCTGATGAGGATGGAGACGGTGAAACCACTAGTAACAATATTATTATAACAGTAAAAAGAGATATTGCTCAGTTAAAGTGGTGGTATTAAGGTAGTGTTTTTCAACCTTGGGATTGGGACCCCACCTGGGGTCGCCTGAAATTTCTAGTAAGTAGTCGCTTTTCCATTGGACATCTGCGCAAAACTTTACCGATATTTACTAAATGTCGAAAAAACAGAAGTGCGTAATGTCGGTTTTTCCATTAAATCACAAATGCGATGATTTGTTTATTTATTATTGTAAGATGACACGAGAAGTCATTACATAAACATGGCGACGAACGTAAATATGGTGTTGATTTACAGATATATTCATTATTATTATATATTCCCCCTCTTTCTCGTATTAAATTAAAAAATGATTGGGTTTCCTGGTGTATTCACACATACCGCGACATGTTTCTTCTTCTTCGCTTGTTATACCATACATCAACATCCGTTTTTTTTAATTCACCTGACTAGTTGCGGAAAAAGGGCTTTCCATTGCAGTTTTGCATGTCATACCATTTGCGCTACGCCTGAAAAACCACTTCCATGTCATTTTTCCATTAGGTAAATTTTTATGCGCAAGTTATATTTGCGCAATTTGAGGGTCAATGAAAAAGCGACTATTGATAAAAATAAAAACAAAAAGATACTGATAAAAAATATATGGTGAGTTGAGAGAGACAATCCCAATCCATAAAAGACTTGACAAACTGTGAAGCTGAAACTGAAGCGCTGTGGTACTGTTTATCTGTCAAATGTTCATTGTGGTTGGGTTCAGATGCTGCAGCTCTTTCATAATTCATAGTTTGAGTTCTTGTTTGTTCAGTATTAATTGTCAGCCTTGTAAATCCCAGATGGACTGACTGTACATATCCTGACCAAGGAAAATAAAATTCTCATTTTGTGCAGTAATCTACACCTAGCTTTTCTGCCTCCTTCCATAATAATATACATTATATAGACTAAATGTTATCTAAAATTGACGTTTATTTGCGACATAGTATAGCAAACTATACATGATCAAAAATAAATTAATTCTAGCCAAAAAAAAAAAAAAAATCTCTGTTTTGATTGTCTGGGGTCACCAGATATTTTTGATGTAAAATGGGGTCAAAAAGGTTGACAACCACTATATTAAGTGCTTGTGTTTATGTACATTAACAGGGCAAGTCTCTACAGCACCTATGTGCAGCTTATGGTGGGCCAGTCTGGACCAAAACGTCCAGAGCTGAATTTTTGTCCCAGTCCAGCCCTGTTTTCCGGTCTTAAACTTTGGCACATTTTACTGTGAGACCCTCATTACCTCTTTCTGCATTGTTCAGCTTGCACACTTGGAGGGGAAAAAAAACAAAAAAAACAAAACAAAACAAAAAACTCTTCTAGTTTCCACAAAATAAGCACCACTCATCACAACAACAAAGCAATGTGCAGACTCCTGCAGTTACAATGATTTCAAAGGGTGATCCTCTGTCACAGAAACAAATGATGAAAGAGGGGGAAAAGGCTCCTATTTATAGGTTAATGTGACATAAAATTCACTTTTCTCCAAAGAAATTATTAAAACAAAAAAGAATACATACACACCACTACCAAGTTGCCTCATAGCACACAAATTACTGTCATTGTGGCTCTTTATTAGCCATTATACAGAAATATTACTGTATTGTGCTTGACATATTCAACATACTACCCATTAACAGTTTTCCCTGGAGTCGTGCATGCATTAAGTGCACCCGTATCTTCTCGTCTAAGACCACAGGAGAGGAATGTTTGCCTGGATTTTGCGATTAAATCATGGGTCACTTCTGCTTTTTGACTGGACATAGACCCGAATGACATACATTAACCCTTTCATGCATGAATTATGAGAACCTTAATCAAGATGTTTTTCCTAAGTGTTTTTATTCCTCTTTAGGCATGAAAAAAAACAATGTGATGGAAATTTTTTATGAACCTGTTTTTTATGGAGTTATAAAAAATGTCCACTCAGTTGGACACCATGTGTTTATTTTTTGAAGTAAAGAAACATGTATTTAAAATGCAATATCAGAAAGTGATACACTGTGTGAAAACGATGAAATATTATTTTAATGCAGCTAACCTGATGTTTTCTCACATTTTAGCATACTTTAAAACTAGTTATTACTCACTTCATAGAGATAATGTGAAAAAAAAAAAAAAAAAAAACTTTTTGTTTCAGAAAACTGTTAATTACAGTCTAATAACAACTAGCAATTGATTTACTCTCAAACATGTTACTGCAGATCAGGTTTATCAAGAACAGCAAAGTTGTCTGATATGCAAATAAAACTACAAAACCCATGAATATACAGGGTGGGGAAGCAAAATTTACAATATTTTGAGGCAGGGATTGAAAGACAGTGTATGACCAATTAGTTTATTGAAAGTCATGAGAATTTATTTGCCACAAGAAAATTGACATAATAGAAAATGTTTTTATTCTGTGCGTCCTCCTTCTTTCTCAATAACTGCCTTCACACGCTTCCTGAAACTTGCGCAAGTGTTCCTCAAATATTCGGGTGACAACTTCTCCCATTCTTCTTTAATAGTATCTTCCAGACTTTCTCGTAATAGTTTTGCTCATAGTCATTCTCTTCTTTCCATTATAAACAGTCTTTATGGACACTCCAACTATTTTTGAAATCTCCTTTGGTGTGACGAGTGTATTCAGCAAATCACACACTCTTTGACGTTTGCTTTCCTGATTACTCATATGGGCAAAAGTTTCTGAAAAAGTATGGATAATAGTGTTAGGTATGATTATGACATCAATATATGTTTGGTTTCAAAACAATTGACGTAGTGCCTGCTGAGAAAAAACAACTAAATGTTCATTGTAAATTTTGCTTCCCCACCCTGTACAAGAGAACAGCTGTAGAATAACTGTCCACTGTAGTGACCACTATCCATGAAAGGGTTAAAAGGCCCTAGACGCAGCCAAGGTTGAACACCGCATGCGCATGAGCCGAGGTCACTAATTTTAGAACTTCTCCAAAATCCATAGCAGGATCAGCATAAAGAACATGCTGATTGCTCCCTTCTTTCTTCCACCCTTTCCATCTCTTCCCAGCCCTCCACCCCTTCGCTAACTTCTCTTTTATCCGAGCCAAATGCTAATGCAGCCAGAAGGCTCTTTGAAATTGAAATGATGTGAAAATAGAATTGCAGTGGCAAATGAGCTGTGTTTCCCCGTCCCGTCGGGGCCAAACGAGCCTTTTGAACGCGCTTCTCCCCCAGCGAGGAGCCCCTGTTCTGGGCCGCGGTCTCTCTGGCACTCCCCTCCCTTTTCTCGTCAGCTGGAGAGCTCCCGGAGGAGCGCAGATCAAGCCAGAGCTGATTGGAATGGAGTTTTTTTTTGTTTTTTTTTTCCCATACATGCAAACATGTACATGGACATGAATCCAGTTTTCACATACAAACATGCTCGCAGCATACTCAAAGGCATACAAAAATATTTCGACATGTACACTTTCATGGATGTTCTTGAAGTTTTACAACGCCATCTATTTTTAGAAAGAAAGAAAAACCCTCTCTCTTTGGTCAATTAGTAGGAGAACGAGATGGAGACCATTTCTCTCCCTGAGGTTATTGTATATGGAGTGAAATAATAAGAACATTGCTGACTGTGTAAAGTGTTCTTCAACTGTTGATAGGCTATGAGTAATATCTGGTATTTATGTTCCAATGGAAGCGTATTAACGCACAGAGCAGGAATGGAATGCTCATACTGGGCACTTTGAAAAGTTTGATAATGAAGAAATGAATTGGGAGTGACAAGAGGTTAATTTAAGGTTTTTTGTGACTTTTTTTGTTTTTTTTGGGCGGGGAGGGGGGAGTGGGCTTTATTGGGCTGTTGCGTATCAATGGTACTTCCACTGTAGTCGTATGACCTGTGGACCTCAAGTGATTTGGAAATGAACCTCCCACATCTCTGTTTCGTGCAGTGCGAAGGCGAATCCAGGTTTCTTCTTTAATTTGGTCGCATTATTATTCAGTTCTAAAGTCAAGGTCAGAGCCACCACTTACAAATAACAAGTGAAAACAGAAAAAAAAATGTTTCTTTGTGCACACTGCCATACATGTCCTCCATCTCATCATCTTTTGAGGTCTTGATGAATTGAGGTTTGCTACTTCAATGACAATCCATGTTATATCTTAACATTTAAAACTTTAATTTATCATCACCAGAGCAGCGTCCATGTAACCTGGCAAGCCATTCATCTTTTTCAACGAAAAATCCGTCTGGAATCGTGGGGTTTGAATCCAAATATGAAGGCGGAACTAACAGGCGCCGAATAACCAATCACAGATAAGATGGATGTGACGCTTTTGTCTGAGAAACTTAAGAATACAGGGCGTAATCTGTAATTCAGTCCTTATTTTTCAATCAAGTAAACAACCAACAACAATTGTAAAGAGATTTGCAGACTTGGAATTGACTTTGACTCATGACAAAAAGAAGTCTGTGTCTATGGTGCATTGTGAAACACCCGCCCCCCAGACTTGTGATTGGTCGGTATAAAATAAATCGTGAATATTTCACAGCGAGTGGCTCAATTCCAGACTGTTTTCTCAGTATTGAATACACTGAGAGAACTGGATGGCTGGCTGGGCTAGCATCCATAGTCCTTGACCAGAAAATAAGCTGAATAAATTCATAGTGGAAAAAAAAAAAAAAGATGTTTACAAATCAATATGGGCAGGATTAAGATCACTGATGACTGTTGCTGTTATTACAAATGAATATAGATCCATAGTTAATACCAGTCCTATGTGTACATTCTGTCATTGTCCAATCAAAGGTGAGAATTCCAAAAAAGCTATAAAGATTAGTGCTGAACAACGAATCGGTTACATCGATCCAAATCGATTCTTAAAAGAGTTGGCAACGAATTCGGCAGTTGATTCGTTGGGTCTTTGGCACGTTAATATTGACACATGCCTTCACGCTGTGTAGTGTAACAAAGGAAAACACAGAGCAGCATGGCTGTGGCTTCAGATGCCGGGGTAGATTTTTTGCCGACACTCAGTGCGCTGTTTATGTAACAAAACTTGAATATGGAGGAAAAAAATGGCCAAAATCCCACGTCGCACTACGTTTTGGGCAAACAGGACTGCTGTGGCCACCGGTAACATAATGTAAATCTTTGTTAAAATAGCCTACGTGTTGTGATTATTTTAGCCCGCTAGCTAGTTATTAGACACTATTATTATAATTATAATCTTTTCATCCATCTCTGTTTCTCAGGCCACCAGACTAATGTTACCTATCACTGACTGGAACTAATATATACAACACCAATTTGATAGCCTATAACTGGAGCTAACTAAACCCAAAGCCATTGCAGGGATGTAATCATTAGTGACTTGTCTGCAGCCTATATTGCTTTGAGTTATATACCAATCTTTGAGAATTGAGTCTTTTGTGTTTATCCAATGAATCAATTAGTTATGAAAATAATCTACAGATTAATCAATTATTAAAATCATCATTAGTTGCAGCCCTAATAAAGATCAATATTTTACATGTGGTTATCCCATTATTTAGATCACCATGTTACCGTTTTTTCATTCATCTGCTTATGTACCTGTTTATGCTATGTTATTAGCTCAAAATGCATTTGCATGTTATGACCATTTATTTTTGACAAATTTCCATGTAATAACTTTAGTCTAATATTAACCATACATCACTAAGATATCTCCAAGATATAATTACTTCACAATTAACACATTATTACCCCCACTGTTACTATGTTATCACTGATCTGTATTGTCAAGTGTTACTTTAAGGTGAAAGAACCGCTTACAAAGCCCCCTATTGAAAGTAAAAATCAGTTCTAATACTTTGTTATCAGTTCTAATACTTTGTTGTTGTTGTTTTTTTACACAATATAAGCAAATGGTTATAGTATTTCATGCTGCATCCAACAGCCATCGGAATCTTTCTTCCACACCTTGGTGCTTCTACCAGGTCCAGATCTGTGTAGCTTGATGCAACAAATCATACAAATGAGGATAACTTTGCACACTTCCTTGAAGGCACTTTCAGTGTTGCAATTGGTTGTAAAACCAGAAAGTGGTTCAAAGACTTCTGTGAAAAAAGGACATAGAGCTTGAAAGTGAAGTTCTGATCTTAATCTGTATGTTAAAAGGGCGGGCTTGTCAAATCATGGGCTTCGGGAGGTTCTAAAATATGGCCAAAGGAAGGTATTTGTCAATTCAAAAAGGTGTGAAGATGCAAGGGGTTATAAAGACCAGCCCGGGGTCAGTGTGTCTGTTGGTATTTGGGTTTTCTATTCAGAAATAAAAGAAAAACGAGTGGTTAATTGATTTTTGTTTTAAAAGAGAAAAATTAAAACTGAATTTCAAGGCGTTTTTCTTTTTCAGTGTCAAAATAGATAAAACAAATTTTAAAAATGGATTGATTTCCATTTTCTCTTTCTAATAACAAAAAGAAAGTTACAACCTGACAGAAATGGAAAAACGGACCAAAAACAGCTGTTTTTTTTTTCATTTTCTGAGACTGAATGTTGTCAATTTCAAGGAAAAAGCGCTAATGCCTAGGTCACAAAGATTCTTACGAACGGTGGGTTTGTACGACTCTTCCAGTTTGTACGAAATCTGGCCATCGTAGACATGCTCCCTACACCAATGTCTACGAACTCCAGATTTTGTACAAACTGGAAGATTCGTACAAACCCATCATTTGTAAGAATCTTTGTGACCTAGGCATTAGCGCTCTTTCCTTGAAATTGATAACTAATGGTTTCAGTAAATTGAAAAAAAAAAGGGCATCTTTGGTCTGTTTTTCCATTTCTATCAAGTAGTAACTTTCAGTGATGAAAGTGTTCCGGGTTTTGCCGGAAATCCGTTTTTTTTTTTCCGAAAACTGAGCATATGTTCCGGTAAATTAAACGTGTCGGATCATTTCCGTCTGGTTTGGCAACATTTCAGCTGGAAAATTACGCATAAATCAGATCAGTGTAAATTATGTTTATTTGGGTCCGTCTCATGAGCGTGGCCATATTGCTTTCTTCACCATTCGTCTCGACCAATGAGATGCTCGTTTACAATGCAGAACTTGTATTGACGGCTCCGATTGGTCCGTTGATGACATGTGGTCCGTTTCACGTGTCTGGAGACAAGATGGCGGATTTGCTTTGAGTATTTTAGCACCAATGTATTTCTTCTAAATATTCTGTGAAATCACATCAGAATTCATCGTCCTTCAGCGTGTGGATGAACTGAAGTGTGAGGCAGGAATCAAAATAAGTTCAAGTGGTCCTGGCTCGAGGAAACTGATAGAAATGGCGATTTTCTGTCACAGTACGTCCGAAAGACAAGCAAACCAGGTTTGTTACTCATTGAAGTCATTCAGTAGATTGTAGTATTTCACCACCCGGCCATGCTGTGTACAGGCATACGTCATTTCTTTGTCTTCTGTATCACCAGAATGCACCTAAGAGCATGGAGAATGAAATGCTCAGAAAAATTCAGTTTTTTTTTTCTTTCCTCACTTTCATCACTAAACTTTCTTTTTTGTTATTAGAAAGAGAAAATGAAAATCAATCCCTTTTTTAAATTTGGTTTATCTGTTTTGACACTGAAAAAGAAAAATGCCTTGAAATTCTTTTTTAATTCTTCTATTTTAAAAAGAAAATCAGTTAACCACTAGTTGTTCTTTTGTTTTCGGTGTAAAACACGTAGACTCAAGGATCTCAGGAAGAGACTGTTGTTCCAATATTTTTTATATTTGTTCCACCGAAAGTGTACCTTCGCTACTTTAGGAAACGTCTATGTGATGCAAAGGACAAAAAAGTGTCTCTTTATCTGCCCAGGAGCCCCATAGAATCTAAGGAGCCAGGGTAAAAACCCCAACTGCTGGGAATGGGGGGTACCCCACAATTTAAAAGGGACTTACCACTTGAAGTCGGTGTCGGGGTAACACAACAGGAGAATGAAGAAAAATTCACCAAGAGAAGGGTTGAATTTAAAAAAGTTTACCAAAATCTGGTTTATTAAAAAACAGCAAAAGTTTACAAAAAATCAAAACTTGTGAATTATCAGAGAAGGCAGTTTACCACTAGTATCTCTATAAAACACACACTTGTCAAAACAAGAAACCCCTTCCACTAGGGAGTCTCCTTCATTACGTTTTATAGTCTTTAGTGACTGTTGGAGACTCCCATTTCCTTGTGACCTCATTAATACAAAACTCACAATTGGTTAATAATAACACATGGGCAAAGCATATCCGTTATACGTCATTTGTTCAGCATTATTTCTAAGAAAAGCTTATAACAAAAGTTCATCTAAGTTCAGCGTGTGCTGTGTACACCTGTCAATCAACCTTGGTTAGGCATCTAAGCCCAAAAAACCCATAAAATAACTATCTTTCTACATAGTCTAGCTGCAAAGCGATCTAAGTCTCAACACCTGCACTGTTAGGCTAGCATGTCTTGACCACAAAAATCGCCTAGTTCGTATTCAGTTTTTTCCGCTCTACGCTCTCTTTACCACAACTACTTTCTAAAGATGTAAAAATAGATCTTTTAGGTAGAATCTGACCTCTGCTCTTAGTTCATCGGATGCAGGTGTTAGTTCAATCAAAACCACACACACACACACACACAAATCTAACTTGACTGTTCAGTACCTCTTAAAATAAAAATACAAGATATAGTTGGAAAATATAACTCAGAATATAACTGAAGACTTGCAAAATTAAAGACTCTTCAAGCAAAACAACTTTGTAATGTAAAGATTAAGCAGAACACTAATGATGTTACTTTTCCTCTCCTCCATTTTGGTTCATGATGCATGATGTATGATATTCACCTGACATTGTAAAATTTAGAGTCACATTCAACTACCATTTAAAACGATCCGTTTAACATCGGAAAAGAAAATCCAATTTCCAAAAGATACACTGACTTGCCCAGCCACAATAAAATGCAATTTCTATGTGATTTTATTTTATTATTAGTATGTACAGTGTCTTGGGCTAGCTTATATTGTGTTTTGTAAGGCTTCAAATGGAAACCCATGTCACTGATTTATTTAATATAAGAATCAAACATATTGTATTTCCAGTTGATGTTCTCACTACTTTTTGTCTTTGTAGGATTGGGGAGCTTAAACATGCTGGTCACTTTTTTAATGCAGTTTCACACCTACATATAAGACACTGAGTATGTTCCATAGTGATGCTCTGCCAGGCCTGAATCACAGCCAGAATCAATACGTTTTGCTCTCAGCAAGTTAAACACAGTTTAGTTAGATTAAGGTCAGGCAACCGACTGCACATTACTCCTTTCTGGGTTCATTTTTGGTTGTGTTAGATATACTGCATGTTTTGGTAGCCTGTATACTGTATGTGCTTTAATATAGGGACTATTGCTTGTTGGTCATGGATCTGAAATTGCACTTACACACTTTAATTGAGCTTAACAGAGGCAGTTAAAGCTTACTGGATGTAGCCACCATGATGTCATCTACAACAGCGTGACCTGCTGATTTGAAGCCTTAACTTTTATGTTTCGTAGCCACAAGTAATCATGTTTAGAGAAGAAGGAGTGGAAGCAATAACATTTCCTATTTCGGTGTCACATGATTTCTCCACTGCCTCCACTGACAAATTTTGACAGATTTTTTTTCATTCAAAAGTAAACTCATTTTTCATAAGCCACATATGTTCTTGGCTGTCTGATATTCAAGTACACAAATCTGGAGAAACTCATTTAGTTTTATTTATTCACTTGTTTTCTTACAAATTTCATTCGGAGCCTCTAATAAGCGATCTGGTGTTCCATATTCAACATTTTCTTCAATGACTAACATCTCAAGGCAAATAGAAGCTCTGATATCTGCTTTGATTGACAGGTTTATATGACACCTCGCTCGCCAGGAAAGTCAGATTTTCAGAGTTTCGGTTTATTTAATAAAATAATTCTTCTGAAAGACAACTCAAGTGTGCTTGTGGTTCATAGGTTCAACTGACAGGACTATAAATCCATTGTATGAATTTACACAGTGCTTGATAAAGGTTACTGTTTATTTCCAAGTCAGTTAGCTAGCATTTAGAATTATGCCACCTCTGACCTCCCAGGCTCCCATTAATTAACTTGAGTGGTCAGGAAAATCTGGGGGAAGTGACCATATTTAGACAAAAAGGGGAAGAGCTATCATAATTCTTCCCCTTTTTGTCCAAATATGGTCACTTCTGGATCCGTAAAGTCAACATGGCAATGTACAAATTGCCACGTTTCCGCCATCGACTAATTATAGTCTATGGTACATACACAGACTGGTCAGTTGGCCGAATTAGTGGGCTAGCTGGTGGGGCTTATTATGCACGCCTAGCGAGACTAGAAGTTCTGTTTAATAAAACATTTTTTCCCCCCTGTCGACAGTACAACTGTAGCTGGGGTTAATAAATAACCTTACACAAATATTTCAAGACATTTTCCCTTTTATTTAGTTTTATTTATCATATTAAATGGTAGTATTAGCATATATATGACAACATGTGTAAAGCTAAGCTAACAGCTCAGGTCATGACTAACTTCATGTCATGTAGGCTACTGGTTTTCATGAAAAACGGGAGGCAGAAGTCTGCGATGATTGTGTTAGTGTAATGCCTTAAAGGGGTCATATTTTGCTAAACTAACTTTTATTAGTCTTTGGTACATTTATTTGTGTATTTGGACCCTAATAATTCCAAAAGTTTGAATTTGAACCCTCCAGGTGTTGCAAAGTTATCTTTATATTCATTCCGGCAAAAATCGAGTGGATTTCTACAACCTGTTTTAATTCCATCTTAATTTGTTACGTCTATAATTAGTTACGTCACGACATTTGCACATATAAGGTCAAGACTTCCAACGAACGTTTCTCCAAGTATGCCATAATTGTTTGTCAGCAGCAGTGGTTGTAGTAAAAGCTGAAAATATGTCCAAACTTCGAGCTGATTACCTAAAATGTTCAGGTATTGGTTGAACAGGACAGAGCAGCACAGCCAACAACCTGGAGGGGGTGTGGCATGAAGTGGCTCATTTGCATTTAAAGGGCCAGCGCTCAAAACGACCTTTCTGGTGTCATTACTCAGAAATAGGGTTGAAGATGGACCTGTGGAGTTGAACTAATGAAGAATTCAGACCCCAAGCATTAACAAACTGTAAATGCTATGCTTGGGACCACAGGGAAATGTTTTAAAATGCATAATTCCATTTAAAAAAGCAAAATATCACTCATCTAACAAATACAGTCACGCTTTGTTAGTACTATATGTTTAATTCAAATTGCATTAAAAAAATATATAGTATATTTCAGTGCGAGGAAGACAAATGCATCTCCACTCTAGAGGTCGTACACAAGTGACGACACTGACAAACACAAGAACTGAGAGAGACGAGAAAATTAATACATTGTCGGGTGAGACGCGAAAACAGAGGAAAGAACCTTTAAATGTCAGCGTTTTGGATGATAGCAATCCTTAGGTCTAATTCCCTCTGCTGTCTGACACAAGAACATGGCAGCCGAGTGCCGCTTTAACCAAACAGAAGGACATGTCACAGTCTTTGTCATGATTAATGAATGAGAGAGCAAGAGTCAAAAGAGAAATCTACAGGAAACCATCACGAGCCGGAAATGGCACTGAAATGCTCCCTCAATGAAAATAATGATAGTAAATGATGTACATTAACAGGTCAGGTACAGTTACTGTGTACAGGTGTATGTGCAGGTGTGCATCTGTGCTTCTTCTTGGCTGTGTAGGCAGCGATATTGTATGTCTGTTCTTATTGTTCCTGCTGCGAACAACACAGTTGATTCCTCGCTTCCGTTTGATCTCTATTTTATCCGTCGTTCCGCTGAAGCTTCCTCTTTAAAATCTCTCCAGCTGTCCTCACATTTAATTTTAGTCTTTCCAGAATGTTTCACACATTTCATTGCATTAGAGGGGGGTATCAAGCCAACTGTACTGTAAACCAGACTGTTTACCACTTCAAAATCAACACACTTACTAACCCCGTCTCCCACAAGCTCTGTTTATTTCTAAACTGCAGCAGCAAAAAAACTCATGCTGGCCATACTATGTTTTGTATAAAACTCACATGCATGAATTTGTTGCTCCAAAACAAGACTTGAAAAATGTCCAGCTGGATAATTCCAATAATATACCTGTTATTTTTTAGCTGTATCCAAACTGATTTAAATTGCACTTGAAGGGTAAACAGTAATTATTCCAAAAAGGCTCTTTCTACAAACAAAGAGATGATTGCTTTGGGAAAACAAACAATGTCAACCATGCATCTATAGTAATTTTAGGCATCAGTGGTTAGAACTGGCTTATTACTGCCACGTATGTCAACTCAAAAAGATAATCAAAAGAAGATAATGCGGTTAATATTGGACATTATACCATTATTTATTTATTTTTTAACAAGTAATAAATTAGTCAGATGGCAGCAGTGTTGTGCCAGTTACTCCCAGACTGTAATACAGATTACTTGTTACTGTTATTTAAAAGTAATTCCCTACCTTACAGTATTTCTGTCTGAGAATTGTAATGTGTTACATGACTCCTGTATTACTTTTGAGTTACATACAGACAATCACCCCCCCCAATCCAAGAGATAGGAAAAGCCCTCGGATGCATAAAATTGCACCCGAAGTACATGTGGACGGTTAGCTTGGTAAGTAACGCTACAATCTACGATGTTTGAATCCCAGCAAGAATACTTGTTTTGGTCAATATTTATAACAGGGGATGCATCACCAAGGATGCCGATAGAATTCTTTATCAATTGTGGATTTATCTAACTAGTCATTGAAACGTTAGCTTACCTTGTCATTTCTGATCACAGGGATCATGCTAACTAGCCTCTGTAAAGCAGGTTTAGGGTGAGTAATGAACATATGTCCATGTGGATAATGTACTGTCTTCTGTCATCTGCACCTATTGACTGAACACCAACAGGAAATAGAACTTTCCTGACACATTCTTGATTCTTTAAGGCAGTGTTTTTCAACCTTGGGGTCATGACCCCATGTAGGGAATTCAAATGGGGTTGCCTGAAATTTCTAGTAATTGCTAAAAATAAAAAAAATTAAAAAATGAAACACTGTGGTACTGTTTATCTTTCAAATGTTCATTGTGGTCAGTTTCAGATGCTGCAGCTCTTTCATAATTCATAGTTTGAGTTCTTGTTTGTTCAGTATTAATTGTCAGCCTTGTAAATCCAAGCTGGACTGACTGTACATATTCTGACCAAGGAAAATAAAATTCCCACTTTGCGCAGAAATCTACACCTGACTTTTCTGCCTCCGTCCATAATAATATACATTATATAGACTAAATGTCGTCTAAAATTAACATTTATTTGCAACGTAATACAGCAAATTATTACACAATCAAAAACAAATTAATTTTATCAAAAAATGTCTCAGTTTTGAATGTCTGGCGTTGCCAGAAATTTATGATATTAAAATGGGATCACGAGCCAAAAAAGGTTGGGAACCACTGACTTAAGGTCTCGCGGTCTTGCTGTTTTTGTTTTACATCTGAGCAATTAAATTACGGGTGAAAAGCGTGCTGTAACGCATGCGCTATGAAACATGTACTGAGTAAGATATTACCTTAAATTTATCATTAATACCTTACACTACTGTGTTACAGCAAAAAGTAATCCATTACTTTAATGCATAACTTTTGAAAAGCGTTACTCCCAACACTGGATGGCAAATATACTAAACTGTCATATATTTTCACATCTATTTCCTTTTGTATCTTGAGCGGCCTATATTTGTATTCTTCTGTACTTACACTTGCTATTTTAAGTCCATAAGTGTGTTCACACCGCCTGTAGTGTCAGCAAGAGCAAAATGCAGTGAATAGAACATTCATAATAGCCGAATATTGTCAAAACCCTGACATTTCTCTACACACAGAGTCTGTTTGGGGAGTCTCGGTCAAATGTTACCCATATAATTCCACTTAAATGTCATTTCTGTATATGTACACAATGGCCACTTTCAGTTAGAGACAACATTATTCTGTCTGAATTGAAACTGAATTGAGTCTCTGGTTTTATAACTCAAATCTTGTTGATGTATCTTTACCTTTTTTTTTAGCCAATCTGTCCATCCATCTCATTTTCTTTAGTGTAACATCTCATGAGGGACACACTCTTCCTCAAGGGGCTTGTTCAATTATACCTCAACTAAACACTACGATTCATGGATGAATCGATTTGGCCCTCAAAGGCTGAAAGGTCAAAATCACTCTGACCTCACAATATATATTTTTGGCCTAGTGATTGGCACTATAACTCTGACATCACACAGGTTAAGTCACAGAGATGAAGCCCGGAATACCGGAGTATAACCACTGATAGGTGACATCCGTGACAGTGGATAGTTACATTCTCAGTCATTAAAAAAATAAAATAAAATAAATAACAAAGGTCACTTAATCAAATTTTTTTTTTAATTTTTTTTTTTTTTTTTTAAATGACGTATAAAATGTATGATTAATAATAATAATAATAATAATAATAATAAGAAGAAGAAGAAGAAGAAGAAGAAGAAGAACTTTATTTATATAGCACTTTTAAAAACTAAATTTACAAAGTGCTTTGACAGTCAAAACTGAAGGGCACAACAGCAGGATACGAGATGCAAGCAAAGACACTAAAACTTTGAAAACAACACAATAAAACAGATACGTATAGCAAAAGCGAAAACGTAACACTTCGCATAAATTGAGTGAATCTGAGTAAGGAGGGCAGGGATAACGTAACATGACGCTGTCAAATCAATGCAAAAATGAAGAAGTGAGATAAAACAACATCATGTCTGAGAATATCAATTAATAACCAAACAGGATAAAATTAAAATCAAAAATTGAAAGGGACAAACATCACATAAAGGCAAGTCTATAAAAATGTGTTTTCAGAAGTGATTTAAAAGATGTCACTGACTCCGCAAGCCTTATCTCCTCAGGCAGGCCGTTCCAAAGTCGACTTTAAAATAATTTACATAGCTTTTGTGCCACTTAGTATTTTATTCTGACAGGTTGTAGGTATATACCCACTGCTATTTTCCTACATGGAATATTTCTGGGTATGATTGCTAATAATGACAGTGATCTGACAGTAATACTCAAATACTGCCAGTTTAGGTTCAGGTTTTCTAAATGTTGTGGTTATGATTGAATTAATCTGAATTAGTTTTCAGTGTATTGGACACCATGTGCAATAGGGTCAATAGAATCTGTAACTATCGCTGAACATAGTTACCAAGTGGCCAAAAAAAAAGCTATGTAAATTATTTTAAAGTCGACGCCTTAAAAATAAATGTATTCCGTTAAATTTCTCATGGCAAGATTGGATTAAAGCAGGAAAATAGGCAAATGAGGATGAGTGACAGAGATTGGGCCAGAGTGGATTAGAGCAGAGAATGAGTGAGTCATATAAGTGACAGAGACATGAGTGAAAAAAATTGAATTGTGTGTCACTGTATGTGTGACGGAGTGTAATTTTGTGTTTCATTGTGCGTGCGTATCGAGGAGGACGTTGCTAGCATGTGTGTGGGTGTGTGCTCATGTGTTCCTCATGCTGGTGCCTGTCAAGAAAAGGGAACTTCAAGCGAATTCTGTCTTTAAAAAGAAAAAGAAAAAAAAAAAAAAAAAAAGTGCTTGGTCTTCACAGTCGGTGGCTGCATATGAAACGTTGTGGCCTGACGTAGCCTCTTTTCAGTCTGTGCTGTTTCTGCTGCCTCCACAGCATCAGGCTCTGGCCCACTGCCCAGTATGGAAATCCCCCTCAGCCTTAATGGACATTTCATTTAATAATCAGTGATTGATCGTTGCTGGTAATGATGTATAAGCAGGAGGATTCAGGAATGAAGAATATTCTCAGTCGATAATTGGAAAAGGTAGAGAGCTCTGCGGAAAGACGGGCGACTGCGTTGCCAATAGCAGCACGTCTTCTTAACTCTCCGCTTGTCAATATGGCGTCTCTTTATTTGCCAGTGGCAATTAGCGCCATGGAGTCATGTTGTTGAGTTAGAGTTACATCAACCTCACGGATCTAATTAGACATGCTTGACCTTTTCTACATGAAGCTAATTTTAGGGATGGGACTTTAGTTGAAGATGAAAACAGGAAGCGTTAGGTCAGGGGTCACAGCCTTCTTAAAAATCCACATCTCACTATATGCAGTCACGGAAAAAATTATTACACCGTAGAAAGTCATCAAAAACAATGGTTATGTAGTCAAGTACTAACTCCTGTGTGTATCATGTGACTAAAACAGACAGAAAAGCAAACATGGAATGCCTAAAAGCACTGTTTTTGGCAGTACAATGCTGTAGATATTGATGTAAGAACCACCACCCTTGTGTGGTTTTGTTATTCAGTTGGTGTTCATGGGTGTGGTGGACCCACTGCATTTGTGGGGTTTTAATTCAACTTAAACAATTTTATGTTAACCCTTAGGGGTCTGAGCCTATTTTGGCCATTTTTGAGTACTTTTGATTTTGCCTTTATATACGATATAAAGACATGTTTACTATACCCATGTTTGGTATCTTTTTTTTTTTTTTTTTTTAGCACAACTTCATCTATCTCATCTACCTATTATTTTTTCACTTTAATCTACTATATCAACACAAAAGGCCAAAAAACACACAAAAATTATGAAATCCGATTTGAAAAAATTCTACAGGGTGTCCCATAAGTCTCCATACATAGGAGACATAATACATTACATACATATATGGTTCTAACATGTATTTCTTTATATTTCTTCTTTATAGTTCTTCAGCAGACACACATTGAAATGTGTTCCCGACAAAATGGCAGTCATATAGAGCATATTATATAAATAAAAATGGTTTATGTCAAGAAACGTTTATTTTTCTTATGTATGGAGACTTATGGGACACCCTGTATAATCTATTGCATAAATAACACAAAGATGCTTAACAAACCTTTTCACAGACTTTAAAAGTGAATATTGGTTCCAAATATCAGGTATATAAAAGTAAAATTGTAATAAATTAATACTATACTCAAATATTTGACATAAAAGCATATCTTTACATAGGCGTTTTCTCTGCCCCCACCCCCCTACCCCCTTTTTCAGTGTTGCTATATGTTAAATCATCCAAGACACATTTTGCAGGAAAGTCTTTGGGAATTTTCAAAAAGTTACGTTAAGAAGAACACTTATATTGTTATATTGCTGAAATTTGAAAATTATTAAAATTATGGTGCCATTCAAGGGAAATAAAAAGGTTGTAAAACATCTTGTGTAAAAAAAAACAACAAACAAACAAAACAAAACTACCTGAAATGTTCTATAATTTTAATTGGATTTTTGTATCTAAAGTTGACGTTGTGAGCAAAAAGTTGCCAAAAATGCCCAGTGTGTCAAATATGATACAAAAACTATATCATAAACAAAATGATAGGGTGAATTTTTTTTTGTTTGGATTATGTTAAAAAGACTGACAAGCATTTCAATTCCAAAACAATTAGAATTCTGTGGCTGGTTTTTAATGGGTCAGGTTTTACAGGGTCCATTCAACAAACATGTAAAATATATGAGACGTTATAGTGAAATGTGCTTCTAAAGAGACAGAAAGAAGAACAGGCTTTGTTTAATCAAAGTGTTTTTCCTTTAGTGGATGAAGACAAACTGGAAATACATTGTACTGATCTACAGTCTACATATATCACTCATAAATTTGACTCATACCTATGAAAGAAATGAATATGAATAATAGAAAAAAATGCAGGAGTGAAACAAAATAATACATTTTCAGGTAACAAAATGAATACAATGAAGCAAAGGTACGAAAATGCTTCCAATGGAATTATTTAGATCTAAAGACATGCATTTATTGTATGTTCTCAAGCAGCATGTCTTAAATGGATCATTTATTGCAGATATATTCAAATCTGCTCATGGTCGTCATATAATAAGGTGGGTCAGTATATGCTCTATTTGTTTAAATAATTCAACAGCATGTCAACAGCTGGTGAGGCACTAATGAGCTCCTCGGTAGCCCAGTCTGCATTGATGTTTTTACTGTTCAAGTACCGCACACTGTACATAGGTATGATCCCTGGGGTGCTTCTCCAATGAAACATTCACACATGTACACACATACACATACACACACTGGCTATACCTTGAGGTGTTAGAAATCAACCATGGTAGTGACACTTAATAATGAAGGCACCAATGCTGCTCTATTTGAGCCAAAGTCAGGCTGAATGGAATTCACACACACCCACGCATTGTTAACATTGTGTGTCATGTATCGCTGCATCTGCTCTTCGCTGAATGTGATGCATGGTTGCACATGTAAAAGATGTGACTGTGTGTGGCGCTTATATTAGATTAATGCCTCTTCCACAGTAATGCGGATATTTTACCAGACAGATATTTTTCTCTGTATATTTATATGTAAATAGGGTTTTAACAAAAATTGAGATTTTTAAAACCGCTTTCCAAAATGAATGGAAACAGTGGTTTGTGTGCGTTCATGTGGAAGATTAGAACATGATGTAGGCTATTGTTGTTTTGTGTAATAAACATACGCCTGAAACGTCAAATATAGATCATATAGGTCAGGGGTGTCGATCTCATTTTAGTTCAGGGGCCACATTCAGCCTAATATGATCTAAAGTGGGCCGGACCAGTAAAATAATATAAATAATAGGATAAGAACTGATAAATAATGTCATCTCCAAAGTTTTTTTTCTATGTTTTTGAGTGAAAAAAAGTCAAATTCCGTAATGAAAATGTTTACATCTACGAACCGTACTTGAACATAACATAAACAAGTATGAAGTATGTGGAATTGTACCAGTATTCTGCCTGTTATTAAATGTTTTGTGTATTTGTAGATGCACTGTGATCTGTAAGTTGTGATGCACATGTATAAATGATAAACTGAGGTGTAATATTGTTAAAATTGCACTTATTTTTCTTAAGAATTTTCAGGTTATTCACATTTTTTTGTAAAAGGCTAGTCTGTAAATGTAAACATTTTTGTGTAATTTTACTTTTTTTATACAACAAACAGAAACATTTTTAGTTTTCATTGTAATTTATAGGTTATTATGATCGTATTTTACTGGTTCTGACCCACTTGAGATTGAATTGACCTAAAATGATTCGAACATCCTTGATTGTTAATATCGTCAGTGTAATTTCTGCATTTCACAAATTCAACCCAGGGGCCAAATTGGACCCTTTGGCGGGCCAGTTTTGGCCCCCGGGCCGCATGTTTGACACCTGTGATATAGGTGAATAAATCAGTGTATTACCTGCGGGAGATCAAGGTCAAGATGGACCAGACCTGTCGTGAACAGATGTTTACTTTTACATTTATGCATTTGGCAGACACTTTTTTCCAAAGCGACTTATAGGGGAAAACCAATCAAATCAATCAATCAATCAAATTTATTTATATAGCACCAGATCACAACAAAAGTTATCTCATGACACTTTATATATAAAGTTGGTCAAAACCAGACTCTGAACCAATTTACAGAAACCCAACAGAAGATGTTGTGGCATAAACGTCATAAAATAAAGAATACACTTCGATAACTTGAACCAACATTTTTTTTTTTTTAACTTCTTTTTATTTAGATTTCATGTGTGTAGCCATACAGTGCATTGTAACAAATCATTATATAACAGAAATATGTGTGTATATCTATCTATCTATCTATCTATCTATCTATCTATCTATCTATCTACACACACACACACACACACATATATATATATATATATATATATATATATATATATATATATATATATATATATATATATATATATATACACATCTCAGTCTTAATGGGGGTAGTAGTCCATGGTTGTTTCAAGTCCAAGGCCACAGGGACCAGAATATTCAGGAGAGATCAACATCAGCCATTAAAATACAACATGGTAGAACCTTGACATTCTTTCAGAATCTGAGATAGAACAAAATAGAAATCCACAACAGCAACAACAATGAAAAGCAACAACACTTACATCAAATTAAAATGTGACTTAATGTGGGTCCAGTTGTTCATAAATATTTCTCTTTTCATTTGTAACACTGCAGTGGTATATTCCATGTTGTACACATCCTGAATTCTATCCCTCCATTGGACTATTGTGGGGGGTTGTGGCTTTAACCAGGAGGTTGTTATTACTTTGTTTGCAATCAATAAAAGTATTCTAAGCAGTTTTGTTTGACTGTTTTCCTGAAGATCCTCAGGTATTATGCCCAGTATAAAATGTGATGGTTTCATTGGTAGGTCTATGGACAAACATGTTTTTATTTGTCTTTGAATATTTTTCCAATATTCTGATAATTTTGGACAATCCCAAAATATATGTGTATGGTCTCCTACCAAGCCACAACCCCTCCAACACAAAGATGAGGTATTGCTCCATCTCGATGTTATACGAGGCGTTCTGAAGTATCTCATTTTTAGCTTCCATCCGTATTCCCTCCAATTAGGACTATTTGTTGTTTTATGTCCTTGTGAACCAACATTTTAAGTAACTGAATTTAGTCATTTCTCCAACTGTTGCTTCTCAACTTCATGACTTTTGCATCTGCTAAATATAGCATTATCCGAGGTATTCACAGTCTCAAATCAACAAGAAACAATTGTTTGTCCTGAAATTTATATCACTTTTTGTACCAGATACTTTGTAAAACTAAGGTCCTTGGATAGAATTATTCATTCATTCATTCATCTATTTATTTAAAGTGGAACATGCCTGTTTACTCGAATATCTGCATTAACATGGACATGGGATTAATCTCAACTATTTAAATATTGGATTTAATATGGAATTATAGCTGTGTCACTTTAGAATAAGGCAGACACTATTAACATATTTATTAACAATTAATAAAATGTTACATATTCTTACATTAATAATGTCATATATAATAAATAGTTTGGGACTGCCAATGTTTAATTAATCGACATCTTTACTAAGACATCAATATTCACCACTTAACCTTCTTAAAAAGGCAATCCACACATGTAGATGACTACATTCAACATATTAACATATTATTAACATTTATAAGTGCAGACTGCTATCTGTTTTATCTCACATTTTACTTAATCATATCCCATGGATTTGAGGATTGTACTTTATAACATCAGTGCGCGGTATTTTACTAGACTTCACTAAATCATATGTTATTGTGGCTTCAAGTCACACTTGACCACTATAAAGAGCTTAAAGTTATTTATAAATGAAATGCAAATGATTTATTAAACTTTAATTAAGCCATTAGTACCTTATATGGCACCAAAATAATGAGTCGTAATGCTAACAGTCATATATATACAGGGTGGGGAAGCAAAATTTACAATGAACATTAGTTGTTTTTTCTCAGCAGGAACTACGTCAGTTGTTTTGAAACCAAACATATATCGATGTCATAATCATACCTAACACTATTATCCATACCTTTTCAGAAACTTTTACCCATATGAGTAATCAGGAAAGCAAACGTCAAAGAGTGTGTGATTTGCTGAATGCACTCGTCACACCAAAGGAGATTTCAATAATAGTTGGAGTGTCCATAAAGACTGTTTATAATGGAACGAAGAGAATGACTATGAGCAAAACTATTACAAGAAAGTCTGGAAGTGGAGGAAGCAACAAAAAACCTACCAAAGCTTTTATTAAAGCTCTCAAATCCAAAATCCTAAAGGATCCAACCAAATCCAGGAGAAAAATGGCAATTGAACTTGAGGTAGACAAGACCGTTAGAAATGCAGTAAAATATGATTTGAAGTTAAAATCTTACACAAGAACACCAAAACACTTGTTGACAACAGCAACAAATCCAACTTTAGCAATTTTTGGGAATCATGTTTATGGCCACCTTCTAGCCCAGATCTAAACCCTCTGGATTCTGCTATTTGGGGCGTTTTAGAACATGCTACCAATAGAACATCACACAGCAATGTCGACTTTCTTAAAGATACTATTAAAGAAGAATGGGAGAAGTTGTCACCCGAATATTTGAGGAACACTTGCGCAAGTTTCAGGAAGCGTGTGAAGGCAGTTATTGAGAAAGAAGGAGGACACATAGAATAAAAACATTTTCTATTATGGAAATTTTCTTGTGGCAAATAAATTCTCATGACTTTCAATAAACTAATTGGTCATACACTGTCTTTCAATCCCTGCCTCAAAATATTGCAAATTTTGCTTCCCCACCCTGTATTTTAGAGTATCATCGTACCATATTTAATATAAAACAGGCCCAGTGTTAAAAAATTGTATTTTAGATGACGAACAGAAAGAAAGTTTAACTCCCAGGCACTTTCTTAAAGCGTTAAAATGCCTTTATTCTCACGCCATATCAATCTATATTCAACCATGCTGTGAGAATAAAGGTGTTTTAATGCTTAAAGAGAGTGCCTTGGAGTTTTTTCCTGTTTGTCATCTACTTCATGAATCCCTTTTTCCAATGAGCAAGGCAAGGCAAGTTTATTTGTCTAGCACATTTCAGCAACAAGGCAATTCAAGGTGCTTCACACAGGACATTGAAATACAATGACGGGGAAAAAGAAACATTTAAAACATTATAAAAGAAACATGTAAATGGTGAAAAACACACACATATTAAAGTAAGAGTTGCAGTGCAGAGTTTCGAAAGAGAATATAAAGTTTAAAAAGTCAAAAGCCTTTTAGTCAAAGGCAGCAGTGAACAGGTGAGTCTTTAACCTTGACTTAAAAGAACTCAGACTCTCAGCATACCTGACATTTTCTGGTAGTTTGTTCCAGATATACGCAGCATAGAAACTGAACTAATTTTCCATGTTTAGTTTTGACTTTGGGAACACAGAGCAGACCTGCACCAAATGACCTGAGTGGTCTGGATGGTTCATACTGGACTAGAAGGTCTCTGCACCTCAAACAAACTTTTTTGGGGTCCTAGAAACATTCCTTCCCATGATTTTTAGAAATTGTGTTTTATTGGCAAAAACATAAGTCAACAATGCATTCCTTATATTATGACTCTTTGCAGATACTCCCACATCAATATTTTAATGATTATTGTGATAAACAGCCACCAGACAGTCCAAATTAACGCCAAAAAGTTCAATTCAACCCATTGGACCTCTGTACTTGTTATTTAAATAATATTTGAACTGAGATGATTGTTCCTGTACAGACAAGTCTTTGGTTACTAAAAATGAGAGCAGGGTGGTGTGCCCCCTTTAAATGTTTTACGACATATTTTAGTGATGTAGTACTGTAGAGAGAGAGAGAGACAAGAAATAGAAGAGAGAAAGCTATGACAGCATAAAATGAGTTGGGATTCATTCCCATGCAGCTACATGTACGTGGCTTTTACACTAATTGGTTTTGTCATCATGAAGCCCAGGGCTCCCATTTTAAGATCTCCTTTACGTCATGTACACACAGCAGGGGGAAAGCCAGTTTGGTAGATGCTGATTTTCACTAAAATGTGGCTTTTGGCTGTAGCAGCAGCACAGCAGGCTAGCGCAATGCATTTATGTGTCTGTGTGTGTCCGTGTTTTCTCGAAAATTCATTTTATTTTATTTTCATATGAAATTGCTACACAGTGTCTATTAAGTGTGGTTTGAAAAAAAAAGACAATGAAAACAGGGCTTTTACTTTGTGGAATGGAAGCTGTTTATAGGGATTCGAAAAGAGCAGTATTTTCCACACAAATTTTGAAGTAAATAAAAGTTGTCTATTCATTTGAAAATGAAAGAATATGTCGACAATTGCACAACACTCTTGCCAATATTACTCTTTCTATTGTCGTGGGGTTACACATTTAACATGTTGCAACTTAAAGTAAAATCATGCTGTTGTAACTTGTTGGCTTATTCTTCTTTAAAGGAGTGTTATTTGGCTTTTTAAAATAGAATTACGCATTTTAAAACATTTCCCTGTGGTCTACAGGGTGGGGAAGCAAAATTTACAATGCACATTTAGTTGTTTTTTCTCAGCAGGCACTACGTCAATTGTTTTGAAACCAAACATATATTGATGTCATAATCATACCTAACACTATTATCCATACCTTTTCACAAACTTTTGCCCATATGAGTAATCAGGAAAGCAAACGTCAAAGAGTGTGTGATTTGCTGAATGCACTCGTCACACCAAAGGAGATTTCAAAAATAGTTGGAGTGTCCATAAAGACTGTTTATAATGTAAAGAAGAGAATGACTATGAGCAAAACTATTACAAGAAAGTCTGGAAGATACTGTTAAAGAAGAATGGGAGAAGTTGTCACCCGAATATTTCAGGAACAAGTTTCAGGAAGCGTGTGAAGGCGGTTATTGAGAAAGGAGGACACATAGAATAAAAACATTTTCTATTATGTAAATTTTCTTGTGGCAAATAAATTCTCACGACTTTCAATAAACTAATTGGTCATACACTGTCTTTCAATCCCTGCCTCAAAATATTGTAAATTTTGCTTCCCCACCCTGTACATAAACTGTAAATGCTATGCTTGGGTCTGAATTGTTTATGAATTCAACTCCACAGGTCCATCTTCAACCCTATTTCTGAGTAATGACACCAGAAAGGTAGTTTTGAGCACTGGCACTTTAAATGCAAATGAACCACTTCATGCCCCGCCCCCTCCAGGTTGTTGGCTGTGCTGCTCTGTCCCGTTCAACCAGCAGCTGAACATTTTAGGTAATTGCCTTGAAGTTTGAACATATTTTCAGTTTTTACTACAACTGCTGCTGCTGACAAACAATTATGTCGTACTCGGAGAAATGTTCGTCGGAAGTCTTGACCTTATATGTGCAAATGTTGTGATGTAACTAGTTAGAAAATGTAACAAATTCAGCAGGAATTAAAACAGGTTGTAGAAATCACTCGATTTTTGCCAAAATGAATATAAAAATAACTTTGGAGCACTTGGAGGGTTCAAATTCAAACTTTTGGAACTATTAGGGTCCAAATGTACCAAAGACTAATAAAAAGTGGGTTTAGCAAAATATGACCCCTTTAAGTGGCCTATTTGCATCCTGGTGTAAATGAACACATGGCAGCTATTTGACTATTTATACCCACATGAGCGTACACACTTTTTACATAGATGTCAGCCGTTCTATACATGATTTTTGAAGTCAAAGCCTTCTGGCAGAAAGAGTAAGAATGAACACATAGCTCATTTTGTCAAAGGTCTATTTGAATGCCAGGATGTGCTGTTTCCCTATAGAAGTAGTCAAGTACAGCTGGAAGCTAAGGCAATTAATTCTATAGCACTTTTCTACTTTGATGGTACTCAAAGTGCTTTACGTGACCCATTTATACATTCGCGCACACAACCTCACACAACAGTGAAATGTATGTGGGACAGTCACCGCCAGCAATCAGGTGTCATCAGTGTCTTCTTCAAGGACAATTCAACATGTGGATCTTGCGTATAACTTGCTTTACTTCCTGAACCGCAGTAGCACCCGGTAAAACCATTTCTCCTTGCAAGCATTCAGTCAAGTGTCTCTTACATAGAAACATACTCCAATCCATAATAATAACAAATCATAATATATCAAATTACCTTCTTTGTATATGGATGCATCAGATGTTAGTGTAAGCTTGAGTGAAGTGTGTATATATTTCTCTGTACGTAAAAGACTTCAGTGGTGATTTGAGACAAAATCACAAGTAAAAAAAAAAAAAAAAAAAGTTTTCTCCATCCCATGTTAAAGCTATACTGTATGATGTGGCATTTTTACACTTTTCTTTTGTCATCTTAAATGCTCCTAATAAGCATGTGTCGAACTAAAATGTAAAAGAAATCCACCAGGTTTTGAAACTCAAAAATGTTTAATTCTCATATCGTTCTGATAAAAGTCTAACCAATCATTTTAGTCGGTCCGAATGAAATAATTGGCCGAACTTGGCTGAGCCTTCTGTCAATCATCCATTACGGCCGTCCAGCATCTGATCCATTATCTCTCTCCGCATCCGATATGTGTCCCTCTGAATCTGACGCTTCACTCGTGCTGCTTCTCCTGTCACTGACCACAGTCTACTGTCTAGGATGTGTTTGGATAGAACTGAAATACACATGTGGAAGGGAAAAAATGGATTTATAAACAGAAACAACAACTAAGGGGAACAAACAGGAGTCCGATTAATGAAGGATGGAGATAAAAGTCCAGAAGTCTGGTGTAATGGACTGAACAGGTCTGCATAAAGCTCAGCTTTTATGACCGCAGTACCGATTCAGGCACATGTACATGGTGTCACACAGTGTAGGATTATGTCAGATGATAAATGTATGGACTATGAAACCTCAAATGTCCACAGAAAATTCGCGGAGGCCGCGTGTTCACAGTGCGCGTGCTGGGCACCTCACCAGCTGAAGACACTGACCCAGTACTGCACAGACCAGACCCTTAACTACATGGTCTACTGATGGAACAGGGCCCGTGGCAGGTGAATGATGTATCTGATTACTGAGGGAGGGGTCCGCGGACACGACAAAGCGGACCGGACCTCCACTTCCACCATTGTTTCCATCATGCGCATCAGGTAAGAGAAGGGGAGCATCAGAGCGTAACGACACTGAGGGATTTACATGCAGTTCTATCAGGCTGCCCTCCGCGTCGAAATCCGATGCAGAAGGGGTACCCCCTGCATCAAATAGTGCCGAACGGGGCTCTGACTATGCGTCCATTTCTGACGACTTGGGATGAGCGGGCGGGGCTTTGGAGGGAGGCGGGTTGTTCATGTTCAAACTTTTACCAAGTGCTGTGAGAAGTGCCACATCGGTAGGTATAGCTTTCATGGGTTCATGATCAGAATCAGCTTTATTGGCCAAGTATGTGAACACATACAAGGAAGTTGGTTTTTCTTAGCTCACAATGTACAATTTGAACATAAAGCCAAACACAATTAACCATGTAAAAGCCTGAACCATTAAATCATGGACAGAAAATTCCAGTTCTTTAAAACTGGAACCTTTATATTGGTCATTCTGGACAACCCCCAATTTTTTTTTTTTTTCATAAATCATTTTCCACGTATGAGTTTCAATTTTGTATCATATTTGATACACTGGGTCTCAATGCTCAAATATTATTATTTTTGAAAAAACAGAAACATAATATAAAATAAACATGTCTAACAAATTGGTAATTCCTTTTCAAAATTGAGTCCTTGCCCTTTAAATGCAAATGAGCCACTTCATACCCCACCCCCTCCAGGTTGTTGGCTGTGCTGCTCTGTCCCGTTCAACCAACAACTGGACATTTTAGGTAATCGGCTCGAAGTTTGGACATATTTTCAGTATGGACTACAACCACTGCTGCTGACAAACAATTATGGCGTATTCAGAGAAATGTTCGTCGGAAATCTTGACCTTATATGTGCAAATGTTGTGACGTAACTAGTTATAGACATAAATTAAGATGGAATTAAAACAGGTTGTAGAAATCCACTTGATTTTTGCCTAAATGAATATAAAGATAGCTTTGCAACACCTGGAGGGTTCAAATTCAAACTTTTTGAACTGTTAGGGTCCAAACACACAAATAAATGTACCAAAGACTAATAAAAGTGGGGTTAGCAAAATATGACCTTTTAATGTGTAGAGCCAGACTACAGTGGTCATCAGTAGAGAAACAGAAAAAGTAAAACTACAGAGCCTGAAATTAAACAATAAAATCTCCATGTGGGCTTTGAGTTCGTATGGATTTTCTGAAGTCAGGTTGTGTGAGGAGCTTATCTAGAGTCCATGTGTTATCCACAGAGGATGCCAGTGAGCACACCTGAGTTTGGAGAAAGAGCTGCTGGACTGAAGAATCATGGTGATCAAAACCTGATTGATTTCTTTGGGCATTTTCAGCTTCATGTGGAGATTCTCGGGTGACTGTGTTCTTACTACGAAACTTATTAGAAAGAAAAACCAAATCAAAACAGCACATAAACTAATCCTGCCACAAGCTCTCCAGAACCCAGATAATAACAACAACATTATGTGGCCAGTGTGATAGCTTCTTCTACAGACAGGGGAACCGTTAGAAACCCAGTTAGCGAGGTTGGCCTAGGTGAGGCTAGCCGCTCTGTTAGCTATACGTGGTTAAGGCACATTTCAGATCTGCTTTGACAGTGTGATAATATACTTTCCCATACCCACTGTGAGATCCTAGCACACCCATAAAAATATGACTCTTATGGGAGTAATATAAAAGCTATGTGCTACAACTATACGAACATGAATTCTAGGTCAAAGCACAATCTGGTATAATCTGAGCATATATTAAACCCTTGCATCTGGTACATGAAATGGTGTTACGCACTTCAAATCACCCATAAATTCCACACTGTAGCCCTTCCTTATGTAGCGTTACACAAACATCTTTTCTTCAGAGTCTTGCCTGAAAGCCTGAAGTCAAAATCCATATTTCTTTCGCGTGTAAGTAGGGTCACAAACTCTGGGTTTAAAACCTCTGCAGTTCCTGTCATGCCATATTTCACAGAGCAGTGGGTGAACACAGAGTAGAGCTGACAAGTCTCACTGCATGAAGAGGGAGGGCTCTGTTCAGAAAACAGCTTGACTCTCTGATAAATGGACTGGCCACTGGCCTATTAGCTGACAGAGCTGGTCAAAATGAGTCAGTTAAAGCACTCTCCCTATGTGAGACGTGCAGCTCTGACACATTCTGACAAACATTCACTAGTTGGTGACTGCTGAGATGCTTTGGCCAAGGTCCATCCAAGGGACAACCACCACAATGGAAGCCAAGGCTAAAGTGGTGCTGATGGCCTCTACGTCTTAGCTCCAGTACACAATATCCCCGATTCTTTCTAGAAACACTGACCAGTATTCATTCTGTATGTGTGTACTGGTGCTTGTTTTCTAAGTCTCCTTAGCTAACATGAGTAGACGTAATAGAACAGAGTTTGACAGGTTTGATTATTGATTGTTTGATGACGATGCTTTAGAAAACCTGGAGAGGTTATTTTTCGGAATTTTGATCTTTTAATTAGAGATGGTCTTTGATGTTCATAGTTTTGAGATTATCTATCTATCTATCTATCTATCTATCTATCTATCTATCTATCTATCTATCTATGACTCTGATTCTTGTCCGTTGCATGTTGCACAATTTTTTAAATTCAATTTGATTATTATGAAAGTAGATGCGAATAGTTGTTCGTTTGTATATGTCTGCCTTACGATGAACTGGTGACGTGTCCGAGGTGTACCCCACCTTCACCCACTGATAGATGCATACCTCGGCACCCTCTGGGAGGATTGATTGATTGATTTAGAACATGCAAAGAAACAAAATAAAACAATTAAGTGGATTAGAAAATGAAAAAAAATCATATTATTATACAATGAAATAAATTTTGGGGGGGGGCAATAAAGCAACCAAAATCAATCAATTAAGTATTATTTTTTGAAGAATTCCCCATGCTTTAGGTAAATATCTATCTATCTATCTATCTATCTATCTATCTATCTATCTATCTATCTATCTATCTATCTATCTATCTATCTATCTATCTATCTACCTACCTTACTCTCTCTCTCTCTCTACCTACCTACCCACCCACCCATCCACCTACCTACCTACCTTTCTCTCTCTCTATCTTTTTTCCTGATTGACAGCTATACAGTGTGTATGAAAAAAAAAAAAAAGAAAAATGAAAAATTACCCCCAGTTCCGCATTTGATCATTTTTGGAGTTTTCTTTTATGGATGTCGGTGGGTAGGGGATTGGTGGATATTTGTCCAAATTTACAGACCCAGGTTTTCATGCATGAGTGAGCAGGGTTAGGGTTAGGGCTAAAGTTAGAGTTAACCCGAGCTTGGCCTGTCCTCTGACATTTTCAGGCCTAAACAAGTTGAATTAACTTTGAAAGGCAGGAACAGCTGCCATGGGTAAAGAAATGAAATTGGCATGGTGGCCAAAGTGTTAATGCTGTAAATTATCAAATGTGGAATTGGGGGTAATTTTTTAAAATGTATAGTTTTTTTTTTTTTTTTTTTTTGATATGCCCTGTACTTTGGTTTTTTAGTCTAATTTTGCTATACTTGGCTAATATTAGCATTACAGGCCGACAACTTGTGCTGAACATTAAAGCAGTGCAGTGCTAGTATGCTGTAATTCAAACGGTCTGGATGCACATGACACTTCCTTCCTCCTCCCTTGTGTTTTCAGGCTAGAAAATCTAACCCCACAACATCCCAATGTTTGCTTATCACAGGTGTTTTCAGACACATACTGGGATTAAACACATGATTGACAGCCGCAAATGCCAAGCACTGATCAGATTCTGTCAGATGTGCTGCAGATGTAACTCTACTGCTCTGTTCTGTGTCTCAGCAAGGAATCAAGGAAAAGTGGCTTCACAGCATGAAAAAAATGACAGTTCATCTATATTTGTATTTAGTCTGATTTGGACTGAAGGTGGAGATTTTTTTTTTCTTTCTTTCATGTGATTTTGACTCCTGATGCTTTCAAGCCAAAGCAGCATGTTTTGCTGCAACTTTGCCAACTGATGGGGGTGTTCTACTGGAAAAGTGATTTTGGTACATATCCCCTATGTGTGTCATCTATGCTTTTAATAAGCTAGGGTTTGGCCAGTAGTAGGTCAGCTTTACAGAATCTGAAAGGAAACATCCTGAGCTTGTTATATAGGAGGTGTTCACTCCAAGCAGAAATCATGTTGCTAACTGTAAACCCTGACTCAAACTAACTCAACAAACAAAAGCCTTCAACCCTGTGATGTTTCATGTTTCCAGACAATGCTAGAATTTTTATTTGGCTTCATTTTCAGTAAACTGACCTTTTAAAAATAGTATATTGACTGTCATAAAGGAGAAGAATGAGACATGGGACAACCGTGCTATTAGCTGATCAATGCACCCTAATCTTTTTTTATCTTGTTTGGAAAATTCTTCAAATGAGCTTGTAAATGAGTAAATGTTTCAAACTCTTACACGACCACCTCTAATCGAATGCGTGTTAGAATGTCCTTGAAAGCTAGCAAAGTCATCGCAGTACACGATGAGCCTTGTGTTTGATCTGTAGCTTTAACTGAGACATGTCACAGTCCAACGTTCCACACACTATCCTCTTACTGTGAAGGACATTTGACTACTTTCACTTTTTTCTTTTCTTTTTTTTTTTTTTTTTCTTTCCCCTGATTGGAACATGACTGCAGAGCAAATCTCGCCTTCAGCACAAAATATTTAAGTCTTACGTTTTCTGTAAACCTGCCCTCCCTGTATCCTTCACGAACATCCAGAGCAGAAGTCACGTGGAAGATAAAAGCTGTGAAAGATCCATCCTCTCTCACGCAGCTCTTCTTCCTCTTTTGCACACAAGTCACACGTCTCCACTCATGTCCTCTTCTCTCAGGCCTTTTACCACTTTCAATTGACTTAGTGACATTGACAGTGTGGGTGTTTGTTTCGTCAGCTCAGACGTAAAGTGGAGAGAACAGCAAGAATAGAATTATTCGTACAAGGACAGTGGAGAATAGGAGTGGAAGTGGATGAGAAGGTAGCAAGAGGATAGACAAAAAGAATAGTAAGTTGTTTAAGGCCCTCATTCGTCTTGAGATATCAAACTACAAGTGTCCAGCTCGGAGTCCACTTGGTATTTGACAGCCTCTGTAGATATATCTTGAGTGATCATATCTAAACAGATCTAAAAATCCCACTTGGTGTTCAAATAAGGAAGCTCATCTATAGCTCAAAACATAATACATGTGTTCATTTGAACAGACTGGGTTTGTAATGTTTCTTCATTGCACCCCATGAATCAATTACTACACCTTAAATGTCAATATAACAACTGTGACTATACTATGTTCTTTAGTGATGATTGAATCTTTAAGCACTTAAATGAGTTATATGTCCGATCAATATTCCAGACTGTCAACAACAGGAGGAAATCACATACCAGAACATACTTACAGCTACTAAAACCTGGGGTGCCGTAAAGGGGGGGTGAACATGACAAATTAATGGGGCCCAGCATTCCCGGGGGACCCATAGATCAGTAGAGGGGGCCCAGTGGATATAGGTTAGAAGCTGTGAAAATTTTGCGGCCCACAGTTGGTAGCGGCACCCCAGACTAAAACCACCAACGAATAAACAGTGTCCACAGACTGTATCATTCATTAAGTAAAGTATAAAGCTCAAGCTCACTGTTTTACATATATGTATTATGCTTTCTTCTTCAAACATACATTTATTTTTGGTGGCAATCAGTCAGTCCATCGAAATATCACTGTGTCTTATAATCTCCACAAGCTGATAGTTTACATTATAGCTCTGTTAGCTTAGCTCTGTTTTTAGACGAAAACTTGAATTGTAAAACCATAAATTACCTCCATTTTCTATACAGTTATCAGTAGCAGCACTAAAGCTGCACCAATATTAGTTTGCGTCATCATGGGAGATGAATAGAGTGACTGACTACTCCCTCTAGTGGTCACATTGAGTCATCTAGTCTGTTGTTGTGGATACATTCTGTCCATATCTGTACAATTTAAGACTTTAGCATCTTTGGCAGCCTTTACCTTAACCCTAATGTCTTTAGCATTACTTCATTGCTCTCACTTCTCAACACTCTAATAATAATTTCAGGTCATTTTTTTTTTTTTTTAATATGTAAAAGTATGAAGTCTACATTAAGCTCCTTTAAACCACTAAGAACCTGTCAAGTTCCAATCAAGATGTTCACCATAACAGGCTGGTCAAAATAGTTTTGTCAACATATACAAGTAAATGGTGAAGCTGTCAGTAGTCGCTTTTCCATTGACCCTAAAATTGCACAAATATAACTTGCGCATAAAAATGTACGTAATGAAAAAACGACAATTTCGCCAAAAGTCTCATTTTTTGATTAAAAGTTTTTGTGCTGGCAAGAGGTGATTTTTTTGGGCGTAGCACAGTTGGTATATCACGCAAACTGCAATGGAAAGACCTTTTTTCGCAACTAGAGTCAGGTGAATTAAAAAAAATGATGTTGACATACGTTACAACAAGTGAAGAAGAAGAAACATGTATGTGTGGACACACCAGGAAAACCAATCATTTTTTAATTTAGTACGAGATAGAGGGGTAATATGTAATAATAATAATGAATATATCCGTAAATCAACTTCATATTTACGTTCGTCACCATGTTTATGGATTGACTTCTCATGTCATCCCGCAATACTAAATAAACAAATCATCGCATTTGTGATTTAATGGAAAAACCAACATTAAGCACTGCTGTTTTTTCGACATTTAGTAAGTATCGGTAAAGTTTTGCGCAGATGTCCAATGGAAAAACGACTAGTGTCATTGTTGTACTTGTGTTCATTTGGGGTTAACAATCATATGTTTATGAGACAACACTTAAAGAGAAAGAAAAAAGTAAACTAAGTAAGATCTCACATGGATCTGAGCTATTATCTGAAGACATGTGACATATATGGATATATGTCTATGAGGGAATAACATTTCCTTTTTTACAGCTATTTTAGTCCCTTTTACAAAGTACAAGTGTAGTCATGTTCCTGGTGAGACAGTCCTGACCATAACAGTAACTGTAAAGTGTGACTGTGCATGAAAACAAAATAGATTTTTATTAACATGGGCATTATTTTCATTTTCAGTATCACCACACAGCTAACTCTACTTGCTGCTTTTGAAGTAGTACTACTGAATCCCCCTCCCAAAAAAAACATTCCCTTTTACTTTCTTTAATTCAAATGTGTTGATAGAGATGAAAAATGTCAAAATGGTTTATTTCCCTGGCAAGATCTATTCAAAGGGTTTTTATTAATGTCAGAAATATGTTGTGAGGAGGATGTGACCTGCCTCCATCTTTAATGTGAGATGGGTGTTTGATGTATGATACATATGGGTCGTCTTTATTTCTGGAAATTTCTTCGGATTTTTTGCCTTATTTGAGACAAGGGTTTGGTATAATGTTAGTCAGTCCATCCATCCATCCATCCATCCATCCATCCATCTTTATCTTGTTTAAATCTCCAATCACGGAACTTATGAAACATATCTGTCTAATCCTATCTGTGCATTTTTCAGCCTAATCTTACTTTAGATGCTAAAGGCATACAGCCTGATGATGATCTGTAATTTTAATGCATAATCCCCCCACCCACCCCTTTAGCATTACATAATCTTATGTTCAGTGTGAGGACACATTTTTCAATTTACATATGACATATTTTAGTCATTTCCCAGACACATCATACGCTTCATGTTCTTCACTAATCTGGATAGATGGCACCATTATTCAGTGCTCTGATGCCCAACAGACCGATAGCTGCATAGAAAGATCTCTTATTACTCTTATACATAAAGTACCACTTTCAAAAGTCTTGGGAATTGATAAACAGCTCTCAAGATGACATGTGGTTCGAATAATTGTTTCATTTTGCAGCAAAACTTTCAGGTTCATGAGGAAATGTGGGAAAGTACAGATAAGAGGCATTTTAGTTGAGGTTGCAGACAGATTGAAGTCATATTCAAAAGAAACTAATGGCATTCGCCCACACCAGTACTAATGATTTGGTGAACACTGAACTATAAAGATTCTGCAGTCTGAATAACAGCTGCAGCAGAGAAGCATAGAGCACTGTACGCACTGAACACAAACTAACACTAAATACATTTATTATACTGTATATAATGATTAAAGGTGGTAAAAAAAAAAAAATGCAAATAAACTCTCAACTGAATGTTGTATGGATTAATAAATAAATTATTCCATATAACTGATGATATTCATGTTAACTACGGAATTAATTCCTACATTACATTATAAATTAATGCAGTGACAAAATAACTAACAATTCATTAATACTACAAGTACAAGTGACATCAGCTGGCATTGAAGTCAACTGAAACAAAATTGATGTTTTTATAGACATTTGAAATTTCGCCCATTATAAGTAAAGAGTAAAAAAAAATCATAAAAAATGTTTAACTTTGATCTACCTTTCCCAAAATATAATCAGATCTATAATCTATTCTGGGTCACTGGCAATCTATAAAACCAATTTGGTATGAATTCAACCAATAGTTTTGCTGCTAGTGTTAATAATCAATCAAACAAACAAACAAACTGAACAAGAAACAATACTAATTGCCTCCCCTTCAGGGGGGTGGGGTAATAATATTCATTAAACAATCTTAACATATGCTTATTAAGGGTAATGTGACCAACAGTTAGCATAGCAGCATCTCACAATGTATACACTGCATTTCTGTAGATTAAAGTACACACAGTACAAAGTCATGCAAATGCACTTATTCTTATATATTGTTAAGTCAAGGCCAAAATAAATATGAATTTGGTCGAAACATTAAGCCAAAAAATATTGGATCCATGAGTGAAACCGTGTTGGAAACCATATACTGCACAGTGACCAGCTTCACTTTTCATAGAATTAATACATTGCATTTGGCTGGTTAAATTTAATACCATGTTACTCTAGTTAGTTCTTCCACCGCCATCAGTGGGAGCCGTCACTTTTTGTAGAGCAGGAGTGTCCAAACCTGATCCTCGAGGGCCGGTATCCTGCATGTTTTAGATGTTTCCCCCTTCCAGCACATCTGGTTCAATTATTGATCAGCTCATCATCAAGCTCTGCAGAAGCCTGATAACGATGTAATGGCTTCCGGGTGTGATGGAAGAGGGAAATATCAAAAACATGCAGGATACCGGCCCTCGAGGACCAGAGCTGGACACCCCTGCTGTAGAGATTTCCCACTGTGGACTATGGCTCCAGTGGCGCTGCCTGACTGTTCACTCCATACCGGTATCACCAATGCATGCTGGTCCATGTCCAACATGCCATTCTATGAACTAGATTTTTAATCTGACGCACAATGGTTGCTGTGATAGTTTAGGTTTTGTAATCCTGTTTCAGCTCGTTCATCTTTTCAGAGTCAAATCATGCTGTGGTGGATGAATAAGCAATATGAATTTGAAAGGAAAGGCAGATTTTAATATTTCACTTTAAGGCATCTAAAGCCTGATGTAAATCCTCATTCATACATAAACTCAGAAAATTCTGGACTTCACAATCAGTCCATTTTTCTGTATTCAATTCCATAGTAGTAATTATAACAGTAATTATACTTTCAAACATTAAAAAGAATGACCTAAAATATCATTACTGTTTAGATTTAGAAGAGTTCTGATGTTATCTCAAAGACTGTAGAGATATGAACTGAATTTTTTTAAATTTACTTTATTTATTTATTTTACCTTTATTTAACCAGGAAAACCTCATTGAGATTAAAAATCTCTTTTTCAAGAGTGTCGTGGCCAAGACGAGCAGCAGTACATTAAATAGTTACAGACAAAGGCTTCCATACATAAAACGAATACGTAAAAAGCACATAGACAAGTCAAACCTTCCAAAGTCAACTTTGCAAAAAGTGCTCATGGAATGTAGACAAAGTGCGTCAGATAAAACATCTGGAGCCAGATGTCTCCCTCTCTAAGTCATACAGCATCCTCTTAAAAGTGTCCAACGAAACCAGATCCTTAAGTTTCAGGTCTTTTTGTAGTTCATTCCAGGTGAATTGGGCCGAATTTACTCATGTGCACGGTCCGACAACTCCCTCTAGTGTGGCCACTAGAGGGAGTAATGAGACTACTAGTTTCGCATGGTGATGAAAACGAATGCCGTGGGGCCTTTGACTGAAGTATCAAGAAGTGACCAGGTGGGATAAGAACAAGTAAGAAAAAATGGGTGATAAGTTTGATGATATCTGATATATTTCACTATATGTCCCCAAAGTATGAAATGATGGGGGGTGTCTCTTCATTTAACCAGGAAAAAAATCACATTGAGATTAAGATCCTCTTTTATAAGGGAGTCCTGGCCAAGATAGGCAGCAGCAAATACAACACAGAGTTACAAGATTACACAGTTAAAACACATGTAACAGACACATTTGGCAATGAAGAGTAAAAATAACATTTACAAGCACATTACAAAAAACAAGTGCAAGTTATAGAGTTGACCGTTTACACCTCTCTTACATACCTCTGGTTCTCAACCAGGGGGCGTAGACACTTCCAGGGGGGGCGTGAGCACACTGGGGGGCGGGGGGGGGGGGGTTGTGAGTGACATCGTCATGCGTACATTAGCGACTACTGTTTTACATTGCAACATTATAAATCACTCACGTATCAGATTGAGGTCCAAGAGTGGGGGGCATATTGTCCGTTTTCAGGGGGGGCCAACAGATAGTCAATGATAAGGTGAGGTGAGTTCACTTTCACTTTCTCACAGCTTTATCTACACGTCCTCCACATACAGGTCCATTGCGTTACTAGTAGAGTTATGTATCGAGGTCTGTGAACGGGGTTGTTGGTGGTAAGGTATTGCCCCCCCTCGGTCGTAAATTTGTTTTCGGGGGGCAGCAGGTAGTCAATGATAAGGTAAGGGGAGTTTCAGTTTCACTTTCTCACAGCTTTATCTACAGAGATCAATAACCCAGCACGTCTTCCACATATAGGTCCGTCGCGCTACTTGTACATTTGCACCCTCCCCATCCCACAAATTTTAGGCATGAGGGGGTGGGGGTGGGGGGATGGGGGCACCAGTAGGCTTATGATTATGATGCCTTTTAGTGGAGCTCAGTTCAAAAAGGTTGAGGAACCCTGCTCTAGAATATTCTGATGTATCTATCTATCTTTAGCTGTGGGTTCAGTTGTAACAGTTGTAACCGTTCCAGTGCTTGCAGGGCTCTACTCACAGGCTCTGTTAATTCCCCTCATCAGATGGTTTGCTGAAGTGCATTAGACTCCCAGTTTTACCTTGGGGAATGGATTCTGTATTTATAGTTTACAGCCTGTAGGGATTTTTTCCAAGGTCAGTAGTAGATTACCTATTTGGCTCATTGAGCCGTGCACTCTGTTAGAACCCCCTTTTTTTTAATGTGCATTGGTGATTGATTAAGGCACTGTGTTTCTGTGCCTGTGCAGACCTTGAGTGATGCATACAGAGAGCAATATGTATGTATGGATAGTTCTTGTGCTGAATTTGCGATCGATGCATGGACTCTCCTCACAATAATTACCTCATCCAGGAGAAGGGGAAAGCCTGAGGGGTGAGAGATAGAAAGTATGTGTGTGTTTTTGTGTGTGTGTTATCCTTACTCACTGACTGGCTTTTTGAGTCATGGATTGTTGCAGAGTGTCAAGAAGCGTAAAAGTCCTCTTCATCAGTCTCTAATCAATGCTGATAGAGGAGAGAGGAATATATGAGCGCAGACAACAAACCACTGTGAAAATCAAATGTACACTATGCACAGTACTGTGACAAAGGACAATGTTGACTTTGGAAATTGACTCATTACACTTGAAACTGCAGCTGACAAGACATTTTCAACTCAAGGTCCATGTATTTGTTAGTGATGATGGATGGTCATCATTAGCAAATGAGGTCGTCCTGAAACAGTGATGTTCAAACTTTACATTATCATCAGAACCTAGAAAATAACTTGTGCGTGCTGACTAAAACATATATAAACCAGAACTGGAAGAAGAAAATAAGTGATATGTAATGTCACAAGTTAACCCTTAAAGAGCTAAACAGCCACCAGCAACCAAAAGCATCAACTGATCTAAAATTCTAACTTTTGAACCACAAATCCTAACAATACATTAAAATCAGGGCTGTCAAAATGAATGCGTTAACGTGGATTAATCTATCATTATGATTAATCTGATTAAAATTTTTAAACGCGATTAACCCATCTGCAGTGCAGAATGACTCTGAATGTCTCTGTCAGCACATTTAGGGCAGTTTGTCCAAATGGAGTTAGCGTTGCAAAATGAACAAATGAGCAGTTGATCTGGTAGTGACAGGCAGCAGAACCAACCCATAAAGATGGAAGACACTAAACAGCACGTCAGCCCTCTGGATGGAAATATAAGGACAAGAAAAAAACCAAGACTGAACCGTTGACTGCCATAAAGTATTATATACACTCTGCAGGAAGGAGTTTTCTTTTCACTGAAGCACTTCCATCTTAAAATACCACATTAACGCGAAGCATACATTAGTCAGGGTTTTGCTAGCACTTCAGCTAACGCGTCGCCCAACTTGCGACAAACTCGTTAAGTGCATATATATTCCCTTCTTTCTTGAGTCCGTTTGCTCATGCAAAATGAAACGCAAATAATATACAGGGGTTGGACAAAATAATGGAAACACCTTAAAAAATCAACAAAATATAATTTAATATGGTGTAGGTCCGCCTTTTGCGGCAATTACGGCCTCAATTCTCCAAGGTATTGATTCATACAACTTGTGAATTGTTTCCAAAGGAATTTTAAGCCATTCTTCAGTTAGAATACCCTCCAACTCTTTTAGAGACGATGGCGGTGGAAATCGACGTCTTACTTGAATCTCTAAAACTGACCATAAATGCTCAATAATGTTGAGGTCTGGGGACTGTGCCGGCCATACGAGATGCTCAACTTCATTAGAATGTTCCTCATGCCATTCTTTAGCAATTCTAGCTGTATGGATTGGGGCATTATCATCTTGAGGTGAAGGTGTTTCCATTATTTTGTCCAACCCCTGTAGATTAAAAAGGAATGATATTTAATTCCGATTAATCGAAATTAATCCACAGCAACCCTGTGATTAATCTGATTAAATATTGTAATCCTTTGACTGCACTAACTAAAATAAATGCAGTTTTTTAGCCTCTCAATAGCATCAGCTTTGAATCAACACTTAGCGAACAGGGAAACACCATCATGTTCTGCAACACTGATTCACCAATAAAACTCATGTAATTCGATAAATGACAGTAGTTGATGGTGCTTGATTTTATGCTCAGTTAATAACATATTATTCTGAAAAATGAAGTTATATAATAATATTGATATTGACCATTTATCAGAATGATAATATTCAGATAAATGGTTATAAGTCACTTATGAAAGGTTAATTTGAAAGTTGCCACAAAAGCGGATAAATATCATTAAAGATGAAGGGATTTTCTTGCATTTAGAGTTAAACCCAGTGACACTGAGGGCTGAATTTAACTTCTCTGAAGTTATTTAAGGGAATTTAGATGCATCTAGTAAGAGAACATGAATATACTCATACTTTTGTTTTTATTCCTGTAGTATCATGCCAAATTAGAGATATCAGTGTGATATTATTATCTAAGACTGATATAGTGTCTACAGAGGGAATGGGTTGTTAAAGACTGTAAGTGAATGCCTCTCTGGCTCTGAACATTGTTATACTTTTCTGTGCAGAGGCAGAGGTACAGGAGGTGGTTTAGTCAACCAATAAGCAGTGAATTATCTGTGAACCGATGTAACTAATGATCTTTTACGTACTGTTTGTTTGCAGAGGAAACTGTCATCTTTTGCTTTTGCTGTGAATAAATAATATCTACTTCAACTCGTCAACTATTTCATATCTTCACGGTAAATACAGAGTTTCAGATGTGTATAAGTGACTATGAATATGCAAATTAGCACATGATGTAATCTAACAACATCTAGCTACTTTACATGCAGACTTAACTGCTTTCCATTGACGATTTCCTTTGGTGAGCGGGAGCGGAGGATGGTAGGTGTGTAAAATCCTGAACTTTACCACCAAAAACTGGAAATAGTGTCTGAACTCTGTAACTTTTTAGGTTTAGGCGAAAAGAGTTCCGTGTTTACAGATAGGAAAAGACTGTGGTTCAACTTTTATATCATATCTGTAGACTTTTTCTGTATTAAAACAAGGACAGGTATCATTCCTTTGACCCATTTAAGGCTGAAAAGCACCATGGACAGTTACAATACTGCAACATATAGATTTACAAATATCCAAAAATGCCATTATGAAACATACTTTTGGCTTAAAAATAAAAATATTAGACATGCAAAATGACAACTTTTTTTCTGGCCATTGAAATCTTCTATATTTGCATATCCTAAATTGCCAGATACACTTTGGCTGAATCCCAATTCACCCTTTGGCCCCTCCCCCTTACACCTACCCCTCCGTTTTGTGCGAACACATGAAGGGGTAGAGTTGTCCCAATTTTCACTTAGACAGAGGGGAAGGGTTAAGATGGAAGTCTGTATAACCCTTCAAATGCAGATTTTCCAGGACCACACTACAAACGGAGGGGTTGGAGAAATTTCCCATAATTCTGTTCGAATTGTTAGCAAGATGGAGGTAAACACAGCAGAAAAGTGCTGCAATGTGATGAAAGAAACACACAAATGTACGTATTTTCTTCATAAACAACTTAATCATTTGATCCACCGTTTAATGACGTTTCAGTGTGTTATAGATCGCATTTCTGTGGTTTATAGTTGATAGCTGTAAAAAGACGACCAAAGCCCATGGAACGGAGACGGTTACAGCTGCTGACGGCATGGTGAATACTTTCAGAAACAAAGGTTTGCATCTGTTAATAGCGGCATCGATGACTGCTGATAACGTAACATGTTACGAAGGGTTGTCCCATTTCACTGGAGAATGTTTCAACCCCTACCCCTTGCAGCTCCGTTTCAAGGGGTAGTGTCAAGTGTAAGGGCCAAGAGGTAGGGCTAAGGCAGGGGTGTCAAACTCATTTTAGTTCAGGGGCCACATTCGCCCCAAGTTGATCTCCAGTGGGCCGGACCAGTAAAATAATAACAGTGAAAAAAGTCAAACTATATTATGATCAGGTTTACATTTACAAAGTTTCCTTAAAAATCTGAATAACACGAACAACTTGAATTGTCTTAAGAAAAACAAGTGCAATTTTAACAATATTGTGCCTCTGTTTATCAGTTTATCATTTACACATGTACATTACAATCGCTCAAAACATTTAGTAACATGCAGAATATTGGTAAAATTGCATTTACTTTTCTTAAGACATTTCCATTTGTTAAGGTTATTCACATTTTTTTTGTAAAAGTATAGTTTGGTAGTGTAAACATTTTCATGTAATTTTACTTTTTTTACATCAAAAAAACAGAGAAAATTTGGGGTTTTCATTATTTATAGGTTATTATGATAATATTTTACTGGTTCTGACCCACTTGAAATCTAATTGGACTGTATGTGTCTGTATGTGGAAACTAAATTAAAATGATTTTGACACAACTGATTGTTAATATCTTCAGTGTAATTTTTGCATTTCACAAATTCATCCCGCGGGCCAGATTAGACCCTTCGGCGGGCCAGATTTGGCCCCCGGGCCACATGTTTGACACCCCTGGGCTAAGGGGTGAATTGGGATTGGGCTTTTATCTGTTTATGAAAGATTTTCACAGATTTTTCCTCCCCTACTGACCTTGTTGTTCATACTGTACAGAGCAATAACAAGGCCAGTATGCTGAGGTCTTGGGTGTTAGTGATCGTGCTTAGAATAAATGTATTTTCATAGTAGAAGAAGAAAGAGAATAAAGGAAATGCCTCCAGAATATGTATGTAGAATTCAGAAGTGCATGTCAAATCAATGGGAAAATCAAAAAGGATGACATGAGGGACACAGACATAGGAAAAGATTTAATATGATGCCGGAATGAAAGGCAGAAAAAAAAAAAAAAAAAAAAAAAAAAAACTACAGATAATAGTAGTAGTGATAGTGAGTCTGACAGAAAGAGATGAAAAGTTCCAAGTTCCTAATCACTGATCGGCGCTGATGCCAGCTGAGACCTCACCGTGAGCAGAGCACATCCGCATACCGACACATACTCGCATATGGCGGCTGTGACAGTCGGGGTTGTACGGGTCAGTGTCACGGCCTGCTTGTCACTGGGCAGTTTAGAATTGACACCTGATTGGTGTGTGATGTCTCTTTCTCTCTCTCTGTGTGTGTGTGTGTGGATTCAGGTAACTGCGAGCGTTGTGTGTGTCTGTATTTGTGTGTGCGATAAGACCTGTCATGCAGCTGTCATGTCAGTTGTGATCCCCACTAACCCTCAGTCAAACAACATGGCTCCGTAACAGCAGCATGTGCACTTACACCCAGCAGCCAATCACATCCGATCCTACAGGTTTTCGACTCGTCTGTCGGCTCAAACTTTCAATAATGAGATAGCTTGTATAGTTTTGTAAAGATGTGCATGCATGAATGATAGTAGGGATACATTCTGCCTTCAACTGATACATAGATGTGTTGTTAAAGATGTTGTTTTAGACCAGGGGTGTCTAACTCATTTTAGTTCAGGGGCCGTTGGACATACAGCCCAGTTTAAATCTTAAGTGGACAACACCAGTAAACAGTATAATGACCTGTAAATAATGATTACTCAAAAATTGGTTCTTTTAGCGCGAAATAGTAAAATTACATTTCTTTAAAGGTGCCCTGCCACACAAAATCGTTTTTACTTGTATTTTTTTTTTTTTTTTTTTTTTTAATATGTTAGGACCATAGGTGTTTGTGTTATGTAGTGAATTTGAAAATGAACCGCGACCTCCTCTAGTGTTTTTAAAGATGTATTTTTAGACCAGGGGTGTCTAACTCATTTTAGTTCAGAGGCCGTTAAACATACAGCCCAGTTAGATCTCAAGTAGACAAGACAAGTAAACAGTATAATGACCTATGAATAATGATTACTCCAAATTTGGTTCTTTTAGTGCAAAATAGTAAAATTACAAACTATCCTTTCTCAAAAAATGCGAATAACCTGACATTTCTTTAAAGGTGCCCTGCCACACAAAATCGTTTTTACTTGTATTTTTTTTTTTTTTTTTTTTTTTTTTTTTTATATGTTAGGTCCATAGGTGTTTGTGTTATGTAGTGAATTTGAAAATGAACCGCGACCTACTCTGGTGTTTTTAAAGATGTTTTTTTTAGACCAGGGGTGTCTTGCTCATTTTAGTTCAGGGGCCATTGGACATACAGCTAACAATTAAATCTCAAGTGGACAAGACAAGTAAACAGTATAATGACCTGATAACTAATTATTTGGTTCTTTTACTGCAAAATAGTAAAATTACAAACTATCCTTTGTCAAAAAATGTGAATAACCTGACATTTCTTAAAGGTGCCCTGCCACACATAACCGTTTTTATTTCTATGTTTGTTTGTTTGTTTTTTTTTAAATATGTTAGGTCCTTAGGTGTTTGTGTTATGTAGTGAATTTGAAAATGAACTGCTACCTCCTCTGGTCGACAACATCTTTAAAAACACCAGAGGAGGTCGTGGTTCATTTTCAAATTTACTACATAACACAAACACCTATGGACCTAACATATATATATAAAATAATAATAATAATAATAATAATAAAAATAAATAAATAAATAAATATTTTTTAATGTTTTTACACAAGTAAAAACGGTTTTGTGTGGCAGGGCACCTTTAAGAAATGTCAGGTTATTCACATTTTTTGAGAAAGGATAGTTTGTAATTTTACTATATTGCAGTAAAAGAACTAAATTTGGAGTTATCATCATTTATAGGTCATTATACTGTTTACTGGTCTTTTCCACTTGAGATCTAATTGGGCTATATGGCCATTGGCCCCTGAATTAAAATGAGTTAGACACCCCTGGTCTAAAAAAACATCCTCACTACACAAACACCTATGGACCTAACATATTTAAATAAATAAATAAATAAATAAATAAATAACCCCAATTAGATCTCAAGTGGACAAGATCAGTAAACAGTATAATGACTTATAAATAATGATTACTCCAAAACTGGTTCTTTTAGTGCAAAGTAGTAAAATAACAAACTATCCTTTGTCAAAAAATGTGAATAACCTGACATTTCTTAAAGGTGCCCTGCCACACAAAACATATTTTCCTTGTATTTTTCAAATATATTATGTTCATAGGTGTTTATGTTATGTAGTAAGTTTAAAAATGATTAAAAATGATGATGATGAATATTGGGCATCTTACTGAAGAAAAAAAAGAAATTCCCATTATGTTTTGTCGTGTTAGGTTAAATACTTGTATAAAATAAAGTTTTAAGAGGTTATTATCAAATACGACTTGCTCCTTTATTTCTGTTGTGGTTTATATTTCAATATCAGCATAGGTAGCTTCATCTTTTACCACAGGATATGCTAAAGGGCTAACATGAATCTCCCCATATCTTTGACAGTGATCTCTTCCTCACAGTATTCTCAATAAACAGGTAACACGTTTCCAGATACCATATGCTGTTTCTTCGATGTTTCCCCCTTTTTTTTTTTTTTTTTCTAAAGAAGAGGATCCTGTGTCTTGCTGCTTATTCAGCACATAGAAAGCACAAGTCAGCTCTTGCTTATCAAATTGCTTGTCAAATTCACAAAAGAGAGCCGGGAGACCGCTGTAGGACAGAGTGATATGCAGGGAGTGGGCTCGCTCTTTAAAGTCACTAGAGAGGAAAAGGTTGGCTTCAAAATAAACCGATTGGATTCGCGTATAGTGGAGGAAGTTTTTATTTATATCCGTCATCTTCATTGCAATCACAGTTAGATTTTTGTGTTCTTTTGGACGAGAGCCATTGTTCCACTTTACCCTTATTTACAATATGTTCTTTTTAACCTGCATCATTGAAGAAAATGACTATGATTTCAGTTCATAAAGTAGAGCTGGACTGGATTTTCCTAAAATTGCAGGCTAATGAATGTAGATAGAATTGACTGGAGTGAAGCTCTATTCTGAAGTTTGATGGCATTGTGTGTTGGAGATGCCATTGCTTTATGTATGTGCTGTGTGTGTGTGCGCGCGTGTGTGTGTGTGTGTGTGATATCTTTAATCATTGCATATATGCTGTTTTATACGTCTATGAGTCATGCACCCAACTTCAAAACTGCATGCTTTGCTGCCTTTGTATGTGTGTGAAATTGTGGGTTTACACCTGTATACATACTATGTGATTTAAACCAGCATGCAGTTGTTTTTCTCTCTACAAATCAACACATATTAAAGTGATAATTTTCTGATTTTGTTGAAGAAGCCAGTGACCACTCCCCCTGTCAAACTACTTGACAAATTATATACATTTAAACTTTGGGTATTTGTGCATTGAAGCTCTCAAGATCTTTCTTTTGCATGAATTTCCAACACATCCTCACACCAACACTGATATAATGATTCAAAGAGCCATCACATCATGAAATTTGCACATTTAAAATGCTATGGAAGATATTAAACAAAAACATGAATTAAATAATTGGAATTCATTAGCACTAAAAGTTAATACAAACTGACAGTCAGACATGTCGTCTTACAGAGGTGTGTCGATACATGTATATATATATATATATGTATATATATATAAAAAAAAAAAAAGTTTTTGTTAGGTTTAGGAAAATGTCGTGGTTTGGGATGAATAAATAAAAATCATAATTTGCAGTTTGGTTTGAAACTAATTGAACCGATTACCTTCTTTTAAAGATCATCCCCTGGCCAGCATCGCCTTTATTTACACACAAAGTCACCAGCAGAAATGCCAGTGGTACTTTGAACCTTTTCATATCTATCCTTTTCCTAAGATCCTAAGACTAACTGAAATGTAATTCAACTTTTTGCTCCACTTTTATGTTCGGTTTTTCCTTCATAACAGATACACTATAAGGTCAAAATGCATATATTAGTACAACATAGAATGACATTGGTTCATGCATGGCTAAACTGTAATCTTGCAGACATTTAGAGGGTTAGCACCTTCAAAAATAGATGTGGATTGTTGTTTTTTTAGGGAAGATTGAGAGAGATTGAGAGTTTTTGTACTAACAAAATTATAAAAGGGAAGATAGACTAAAAAAATATGCGTTAACCATGCAGATTCACTTTTTCTACTGCATCTTCCATTCTCTTCTTGTTGCACATATGGTTTCCTGATATAGACACACAGCAGCGCCCCTGAAGTCAAATCCATACATAACACTGAGTACACAAACACACACACACATTTATAAAAATGCAACAGCGGGAGATCGTCACAGGCTTCTTCTGTTGAGTGCTTTTAAAAAACCTTGCTTTTCTTTCTACAGCTTCTGCCTTTTTCTCTGCCACAGTGATCATTGCCAGTGTTAAAGTAATATGCCTGTGATATGTATAATTGATGTAACTGTATCCACTGTTTCAAAGAGCTTTATGTCTTTTGATCCTAAGAGGTTTATCCTCTAGTTAAGTCTTCATTTTCTGCAGAGAACTAATATTTTTTAGCTCTTTTTTTTTTTTTAAAAGTCCCTCTTTTCTTGCTTTCTTAATGAACTCATATACAGTAAATTCCTACTGTAATGATATGAAGTGGACATGTGGTACTGTTTACCCTGTCTCCTTGTCAGATTTTTCACAAAAAAAGGGGCTCTAGAAACATTAAATATTGATATTTTCTTATCTTTTGAGAGCATCTTTTGAAAGCTGTGTGTGTTCTTGATCACCCTGTTTTCCTCCATCTTCTCCTTCTTGGTCCTTATAGGTCCCCTTACAAAGAAACACACTGATGATTTAAGTGATAGTGACCGCACGGATGACGAAGGTATTTTTTCCCCCCCGATGCCAAACTGATTTGCATGACAAGGGAAACCAGACTTACCCTTTCTCCTCCAATTTTTATCTTCTTTGATTTTCTTACATTTCTTGTCCTTTTTTTGAAAGTGATGGACATTTTCTTTTTGCTCTTTACTCGTAAACTCTCTTTTTGGGCTGGATGTGTTTTGTCGTTTTCAGCTTGATGTGTAAAGTTTACATGTCTACCACCTTTCTTTGATATTAATACTGTAACATAGATTCTCTGCTTGGATTTGCTGTTTCCTTTTACCTTTTTCTTTCCTTTTCTATGTTGCATCCCACCAGCAGATCAAATAACTATTAACCCTGTAGTTAGCTCTTAACACATTTTTGCATGTTTTTTTTCTTTGTCTCGTTTAAGAAATAAAAATCAGATCGTGTTCTAAAGGCTAACTGGCTTGCACTTATACTAACATTTAGACCTGTTAAAGTTTTGAGCGTCAAACCAATAAAGCAACACAAAAATACTGGACAAAACCAGCTACAGTGAGAGTCTCAGCCATGGCTGCTGAAGATGTGTGGGTTGTTATCTCCCCTGGCATGGGCTCCTCTCCCACAGTGCAAAGTCGGAGCTAATTTACCACACACCACTATGTGAAGCTAACTTTCTGGTCACCCACCTGCAGTGGTGGTTGGATTTAGAAACTGAATCTCAAGCTACCAAACTAGCAGAACTGTAGTAATAGAACATTTGGAGTGGTTGGCAACATAAAATAGTTGATAAAAAATAAAGCAAACCAACATTCGGGTGACTGCAAGTGACATTAAGTGATCGTCTGCACACTCCGTATAAATGCATTTTTCGAGTCAAAACAGCCAATAAATGCTCTGTTACATTCTAGTCGGCTCATGTAGCGTCTGTCAATAGCCTGATTTTAAATTTTGCTTGCACAGCACATTGTAATTTACATTCTGCACCATTTTTTTGAGACATGAAGCTGCTCCGGAGGCAGGAATAATCTCATTGGTTTGACTTAAACCTCAGCATCCAAAGAAGCAGAAACTGGGAGCAAGGCACTCGCAGCAAGGGGGAGGACGAGCCTGACACTTTTAGGAATAAGTACGTTAGAAACCTGTCGCAACAATTATCCTGCAAATGCATTCATTCGTTTTGCAAAATGCTTAGTCTCTGAGAAGGTGTGTCCTGCAAATATACAGATAAATTCTATTAATATATACTCAAAAATACCTCACCAGTTGAATATTTTTTTTAATTATAATTATTTATCAGAAATTCCCACAGAAGTTTATTACATTACTACAGCTTCATTGGACATGTTGAGATGTAATCAAAGTCTTTTTTTTTTCAGGATTATTACTTTTATGATGAAATAATGAGATTTCATGTAAAACTTAACTATACCATGTTCAGATACAAACCTTGAAAATAGGACCAGGGGCCCTGTAGTCCAATGGCATATTTAAAGACATTAATTGACATTCATTTGATCTTTCAAGGTCGATCAAGGTCAATGGTCATGGCATCAAATGAAAGCCCATATATGACTTCCAATCTGTTGCCAATAGTAATTATGTCAATATCTTCAACTATTTTTTGAATTATAAACCAATGGGGATTTTAAAATGTTCAAAAATTCATTAAAACAAACAAAAAAAAAAAGTCAAAAAAACAATATTTCTCAATTCTTTGAACGTACTTTGTAGACCTTGCCCCAAGGAACCTCTGGCTGATGGTTTTGGAGAAGAAGTTTCTAGAAATCTGAACATGAATGACCTTGGATTTGACCTTTCAAGGTCACTCAAAGGTCAAAGGTCTTGGCACCAAATGAAAACTCATATGACTTCCTATCTATTGCCAATAATAATTATATCAATATCTTCAACTGTTTTCAAGTTATTGGAACATATAGGAAATGTGTTGCATTATAAACCAATTAGGATTTTTTAAATTTCAGAAATTCATAAAAAAAATTCAAAAATCAATATTTCCCAATTCTTTGAACAAACTTGGTAGACGTTACCCCAAAGAGGTTCCACAACAAATATCAAGTCATGTGACTGTGACTGACAGTTTCGGATAGGAAGATTCTTGAAATATTGTTTACAGATGGACGGCGGAGTAACGCTAACTGATGCCAATAGTCCATCTGGTCTTTCTGGCCATTGGGCTAAAATTTGTAACTCAAGATAGCAGGAAGTCCAAAAAAACCCCACTAATTAGACCTTACCCCAAAGATGTACCACAACAAATATCGTGTCATTGTGACTGATGGTTTCAGAGAAGAAGATTTTTGAAAAATGGTTTATAGACAACGGACGGACGCCAACTGATACCAATAGTCCATCGGGCCTTTCGGGCCATTGGACTAAAAATTGTAACTCAAGATAGCAGGAAGTCCATAAGTTAATCCACGTAAATTAATTGAAATAGTCTTGGATTGCAAAATCCATTGGATAACTGATTTGAATACTGTAAAATTTGTCATTAAAAACATCACTTATACCAGGGGTGGGCATTTAATTTTCTTATGGGGCCACATTAGAAACTTTGACAGCTGTTAAGGGCCGGAAAAATACACTTACAGCTCTGCTCTATATGTATCTCTATAAAAACAGTAAATGAAGCAATGATAATGAAAATGTGGAGCACAGGATACAACTATTTAATGAATATTCACAAAAACATTTTTGAAAATGTGCAAAACCAGCTCCACATTAACTTTACATAAAAAAAACCATAAATGCATCCAGCTTTGTTTGTTTGCATATCTCAGTTCCTTTTCCTTTACCTCTGACTTCAGTGAGGAAATACTTAACAACTCTGCATTCTGAATCAGTCTTTCTTCTTTTGGAGTTAGCTGACATCTTCATGGGCTGAAACTGACAAACAAAACAATCAGTGCATAAGCCTTATACTAAATACGGAAAGTACGTGCGAAAAACGTTAATTTAGCAGATCCTACAAAATAAAAGCAGTGCCGTTGTATTGGTTGTATCTGTTACGATGATATACATTTGCATTGACTTTTAATTTGCCAGTGACCTCATGCACCTCAGGTCAGGGTCAGCTATCGGGCCGTACAATGCCCACATCTGACTTAGACAAACATAACAAATTCAACCATATTTCTGCTGTCCTTGCATTTGCAGTATCTCACTTATAACGACTACCTGCCAAGTTTCACGTCAGTCGGATGTAAAATTGACAGATAAAAAAAAGTGTTTAAATGCAGTAGGCATGAACAGAGAATGAACCGACGAATGGAAAAACCATATAATAAACTGAGTTTCCTTCACTGATAAAATGATGCTAAGTGATATATGTATTGCTTAACTTTAACTCTATGCTCGGTGAATAATGACTCAACTACTGCAGCTGCTGCTAGATCACTTCTCACTACAATTTATGCTACATCTTACAAAGGACTCTGTCAACCTGAAAGACATCACAAGCTTCATATGAAACTGATGATTTATATAATAAGATCGCTGGAGTAAAATGTTTCTTTTCCTGTAATCAAACATATATGCTCAGTGCGTAATATCCCAGTATACTCTAAAGACAAACATTTTGACAGTTTTTAACCAAATACCAAAGCGCATCTGAAATATGCGCACAGCTTAAATCCGCTCCTGCAAAGACAGTTCTGCATATATTATCTTGAATATGTACAGTACAACACAGGTACGATACATTAAAAATACATCAAAATGCTGCTGATGCTTTTAAGGAATTTAATCCAACATGAGTGTCTGGTACAAAAGGAATACTAAAAGCATCAAGTGCAACCCGACAGCCTATAGGACTGAAATCTTAGAACGGCTTTTCTTGATATTTAAATTAAATGCTGTTTGAAAACTCTGACAGTGTGCTAAAATTCCATTAATCTCAATAATACAAAAAGATGAACCTTCACTTAGTTGCCATAAACAAGAAGCCCTTTGAAAATTCACATTAGGAATAAAATGTCCTTGATAAAACCCTCAGATAGAGTTGTATTCCCTTAAGGCTGTTGCAGTGCAACTTTAATGACAGGCAGAAAGTCTTAATAAGGCACCTCTACTGTATAATGTGACGAAGTAAACAGCAATTACATCCAAATAAGACTCACAACCATCCGGATCCCTTTGATCTGTGCCATCATGCTGTTTTTCTGGGGAACTTGCGTGCGCACACACATACACTTCACAAAGATTAGAAAGAGTCACACAGCTCACACAGATCTATTCAATGAAATCCCAGCAAGCTTCAAGTATTATCCTGATAAAGGATGCAGGGCAGACAACTAATCCAGTTTAATATAGAGGAAAATATGTCGGAGAACACACACATGCATACGCTACACAAACACACAGTCACACACTCCGTCTATCTGAGCCAACTCCTGGGTCCAGGATTCCCCCAAGCTGTTCTTGATGCCTTTAACCCTTGACATCTTGTCGCCTCGTAGATGTAAACCCAATAAGGATGTTCCCTAACCTCCTCACACCTCCCACCCAGGAAATCTTGGATTTTACAATCTCTCTATAGTCAGTAAAGCTGCTGTTTGTAATCCTTTTGTGCTGGGAATAGAGATGTAAACAGGACAGTCCCCGAGAGCTACGGATTTGTTAGAAGCCCAGTTTCTTTTACGACAAATGTTGTTGGAGTGGGTTAAGAAAGGGAATACACAGAATCGGCGATGTTGTGAACTGTGGGAGCTACGAAGCCTCGTCTATGGGGCCCCAGGCTCCCTATATAAAGGATTACACGGCAATACCTGGCAGATATTAATCTTCCTATACACTATGGATATATTTCTTTGAGTGTGGAGGGCACAGGGATATAGATTTTGCTGACAGCATGAGGACAATCCTGCAGCCGAGGAATGGCTCATAAAAGATCAACTGAGAAATGAGTTACCTTGCTCAGATACCTTCAGCTCTAGGTGACATTTAAGTTGAAGCTCCTGAAGTTTGAGGAGGACTGGGCAAAAATACATGAAAAAATATTTTGTTCCAGATTAGAAATGTCTGTTCATTCAGAGTGTGCACATAAATGATGAAATACTAATGTCAGACTATGTTTAATTAAAATTAAAGGTAATCAGCAAAAACAGTAACCAATAAAAAAAAAACAATAAAAAACAAATAACAGCAGAAGTGCCAAAAACTGTAGTTCCTCAAATGGCCACCTGAAGTCACTCCCCATAACCTGCAATGCTAAAACCTCCAGAAACAAACATGTTTAAAGGTACAAAATGAATGACCTAATGGTGGTATTTAATTAATTTATTTAGCATTATACATTACTCATCACTTTAACCCATAAAGACCCAAACAACCATCTACCAGTATAAAATGTTTAATAACTTCTGATCCACTAATCTTATCAATCCATGTAAATAATTGTTGTGAAATACAGTTTGTCATCATTTCATGGTCATCAGATATGACCCATTTGGACATTCAGAGGCTCTGTAGTTACCGTGGGAACACCATCATCATCTACAACATTGATTTACCAGTAAAACCCATGGAGTTTGATAAATTACAGTGGATGGAGACAGTTGGTTTCTGTTCAGTTAATGATAGATTTAGTTGAAAAAGTCACATTTTCTTCATTTTTCTCTGTTAGTGATGTTATGACAATTAACTTTAATCTGAGCTTTTATGAACATTTACATGATCAGTAAATCAAATATCGGATAATACTAGATTTTTATTGAACAAACGCAAAATATACAGGATAATATTATAATGACTGGTGATAAATTGCTTAAGAAAGAGAAAAATTCATTTGAGAACTGCGGGAAAAGTAACACTGGGTCTTTATGGGTTAATCTGTGTTCACACTCATATTATAAATGACTGTCCACAGTCTTCTTCTCTTGCTGTGTTAGACTTTCTGAGCTTCTATTTAATGACTAAAACATTTCATCTTTTAGATTCAGATTATGAAGATACACCAACAAAACAAAGTATTCAATCAGTTATTTAATAAGCATTTTATTTCAAACTGACTCTTTTAGTGTAGTTTAGCTAAATAGCGAATTTGTATTGGATTATATAGTCTCTTAATTAGCTAAACTGACCACCTACCACTAATACTAGGTCTATGCATTCTGAAAAGTGAAGACATTAATCATATCAAACATAAATGTATGTAGTGACATTTATCTAGCGTCAGAAATGACTAATGTTAGAAACATAATAGTTTGTTTTATCAGTAAGATAGTATTACATAACATGTCAAAGCATTGTCATTGAACTGAAGATGCACTGAGACACACTGAAGATGTTAACTGAACAGACTTAAGAATCTTAAAGGGAGGCAGAGCAGTAAGCGAGAAAAGACACTGATGCTGAGGGTAAATTTATCAGGACAACAGTTAAACATGAAGGGAGAGTTCAGGTTGCGGTCATGTACATTAGAAAAAAAAACAACATGAGAAAAGGGGGATGGTTACTACAATAGAAGATGTCATAAACTGAAATAAAATTAAAAACATGGAATTTGGAATAAATGTGCATTTCAAGGAAAAGCTCAGAGAGCGCAGACCACCGCCAAGACAGATCTGTCGCTCCACCCCCCCACTCCCGATCACCACCAAAATTTAATAATTTCTTCCTTGTGCCAGTATCAACATTTTCTGAAAATTTCATGAAAATCCGTCCATAACTTTTCGAGTTATCCTGCTAATACACAAACACGCGAACAAACACACAAAGCAAAGCGAGGAGGTAATAACCCATCGGTAAAAGACGTTACAAAAGATACATTAAATTAATACAGCTAAAGTATCAGGTTTTAACAAAAAAAAATCCTTGGATGATTTTCTTACTGCCAAACTACAACTTCGACATTATAGTTATAAATATGAAAACGTCAAATTAAACACATTCGACGTTATGCTGTCGCGTATGTCACTGGAAATACTGAGCGGGTTCAGGCCTCTGCTTTTTAATCGGTTCTCACCTCTGGACCCCTTTGTTTCCTGTTACTTTTAATTCAGGGTCCCCATAGCTTTGGTCCCATATGAACAGGGCTGAAGTCAGGATAGAAGAAAAAATGTATATGTGCTCCTTATGTCTGCTGTTGGCTTTTAAAGTCCCTGCCAGGAACAGGGAGAGGATACTGAAGTTGTTGCAACAGCCCCGGGCCATCTCTCAGGATTTGCTCTGAGATGTCTAAAGCACCTGAATCTCTTTGATCATAACCTCAAGCTCATGGAAGGAATGATCTGCTCCATGTTGGCGTAGTACCTCTCCTCTGACATTCTCACTAAACCATACTCACCCAGGGAACACCGAATTGTTGAATCACTACAAGATTGCATCTCATTTTTGTTCATCTGAAAGTATGCTTTCATCTCGCTGCTAGCTGCGAGGAAAACCCTCGGAGGGCGGTTGGATATTGAAGTTACCTTAAATGAACAAGAAATAAAAGGCGACATTGATCTTCAAACAATTGTGTAAACATTGCATCTTCCAGTAATCACCCCAAAAAGACCATTACCTCACTCCATGAAGAAGTTTGATGAAATGAGATGAAATTTACCATCAGCTGAATGAGGATTAATTGATAGGTTAGTTGAATGAATAGAGACTGGAGTTTGGAGGCTTTTTTGGCTCGACGTCTTGCAGCGGCGGCCAACGGAGGATGCCAGGAAACCATACTGAGAGCGAGCTGGATTGCATAAACTCAAAAACCTCAAGGTACAACGTGTTCAGTACACACTTGGGCTTGTTTCCGCCAGTAAATCCAGGTAAATTCAAATAAATCCATCAAATTCTCAAACACTGCCAAGGCAGCTTTATCCTCACCTCACCTCCTCATTTTTGCTGACCTTCAGAGCTGAACAAAAAGACAGTTACAACAAATGCATCTGGCTGCAGCAGAAATTAATTTAGATGTTTATGTGATATCTGAGAATGCACATTATACACAATACACATTATACTATACACCATATAGCAGCTGAAGTATCATAACCCTGCGGTATCCGGGTGCGCCTTTTAGGCACACTTTGCACTTTGTGTTAAAAAACTTCATATTATTTTTCACAGTTTAAATAAGGTTAGAATTCAAAAGTTGTTCATTTTTGCATGATCTTTAAAATTCTGGCCACCAACTAAAATGTGCACATTGTAAACAAAAGAAAATTACGAGACTAGCATCTGTCTGCCAAGTGTGCCTAAAACGCACTATTTCCTCCATTTGATTTGTATGATTAGGGCTGGCCTTGATTTACAAAAACAAAAACAAATTAGAGCAGAAAAATAAATCAATATATAATATTTAATAGTTTGATTTATAGGTGTGCCTTTTATGCACACTTGGTGACAGATGCTAGTATTTTTGAACATTTGACCTAGCGCCAAAAATAATAATGCAAATTAATCGATGTTGGAGTGAATCATTAACATATGCCAGGCTGCAAAAATCAGATCATATGTAATCCACTTTTTATGTAGTATATTGAAAAAAAAAAAAAAATTGTGTGTTTTTTGCATCCAAAAAATGGTTTGTTTACATTACAAACATGGCATTTAAAGGGTTAAAAAAAAAAAAAAAAGTGACAATCATTGAGTATTTGGTATTTTTATTTACGGCTCAAGTTGATGAAATAGAAAAAAAAAATGTAAAAGAATTAAAAACAAACGATATGATTTTTTTTTTTTTTGGACATTTTTCCACAAGTGTGCAAAAAAGGCACACTTGGTGCTTAGTAAGGGCCTTGCTGGACGGGATACCACAGGGTTAAGTGAACATATTCTCCTGAGACCGAGCAATGTTTTTTTTGTCCTCTGTAGGGAACAAGAGTTTCATAGCTTTATCGGAAAAACTAAGCAAAACAAAACGAAACAAAAAACGCTGTCCGCTGCAAAGGACATTCCATAAAATTTTTTAAAATGCATCTGAAAACATTGTTGCATAGTGCTGTTTCCAATAAAGGCAACTATTTAATATTTTAAAAAAGCCAAAACTTGTACTTCCCTGGGTCTCAGGAGGATACATGATAATACAATGGAAAATGTTTGCTTGCAAGATTAAGAAGACATGGCTAGATATGTAGGATTTTTATCAAAAAAATAAATATGAAAAAAAATTGTTGAGGGTTATCATATCAAAAACTGAGAGAATGTGGAGGAAAAAGTGACATTTTCAGTAAAATCGATCATTAATTGAACATAAAAAATAAATAAATAAATAAATATGATAGTTGTTGATATATTAAGAATATGCAAGTACAAAAAAAAAAATACGTTATGTAAAGCAAATATATCATTCACATTAAAAGAAAATAAGAACACAAAGAGATAATGATGAAAAAACATCAAATACAGAAATGATTTCACTAAAACTCTAATAAATGATGAAGCAGAGTAATAAAAAGGAAAGGAAAAATAAGAAAATGGTGCATTTATTAATAGGAGGTGATTCAGTTGAGTCGTCCTCATCAACAACATCATTGTCCAATTCTAGCTTCTTGACTTATTGCGGAAGTTAGCATCACCGTGATAGTTACTTCCCCCATCGACTGCATCCTGACCATTATGGTTTTTCCATTGTCAGTCATCCTCATTCATGTGGCTGCCACCCATCATTACCATGACTGACATCTTCTTCATCATATTTACTGGGAGTATCATCACCACCAACATGTAGTATATCATCATAATCCTCTTCACACACATGGCCGCCACCACCATTATCTTTTAAGTGTCATCATTACTTGTTCCCATCTTAATAACCTTAACTATCAAGGCTGAAATCACCATCATAATGATATTCACCATGATAGCTGTTATGATCAGTATTATTTAAGCCGACATGTCACCATTATCTGCATTATCCTTGATGTTTTAAACCAATTTGTTAAGGTCTCGCATCCGGTTAATGGTGAAATTCAACAGTCTCAAGGGGCAAGGACCTTGGCTTCAAAATTAAGCCTTTGTAAAACTGCTATATGTTAAAATTGTAGTACCACTGATGACTGCTGGGATTGGCTCAATTTGGCTCCAGAAAACCCAAGCTTCCTTTGACTTACCTTTAACTTCTCTCTAAAAAAACTAAGTCATGTTTTTTTCTCTTTTACAGTACTCATTTCAGTCTCATGGATTATAGTAGAACCCTCTGATACGAGTTCAGGTGGTACATCTTTAATGTTGTTCCTCTGTTAATCAGAACCCGTATTCCTAAAGATTCTGAGAATCCTCTCACAGAGCTCCTAACTTCACCTAAAAATTCCTAGCAAGGAGTCTTAGCTTAGGAGTGATTCCAGAACACTCTCAGAGAACTATGAGCAAGGAATGGACAGAAATTCTTATCTTAGTGAGGAGATGTGGTTGACCCCTGTTGTAGGTATGAGTTGTCATTTCAAATGCTGTGATTGGTTGATCCTAAAAGCTAGAAAAAAAATATACTTTTGGTGATAATGGGCAATGGATGGACCCTCAAATCGATAAACTTAATCATAGAATCTAATCTTATGAAGACTGTGTAATTGTAAATAATATTTCACATAAAAGAAAATATCTGTTAAATGAATAGTAAGCCATACTTTAAAATTATCCTACAAAATGTGTGAAAAAACTCAGGTCCACTTGCACAGTATTCACATAGTGATAGTTATATTTACAGGGGTTGGACAAAATAATGGAAACACCTTAAAACGTCAACAAAACATAATTTAATATGGTGTAGGTCCGCCTTTTGCGGCAATTACAGCCTCAATTCTTCGAGGTATTGATTCATACAACTTGTGAATTGTTTCCAAAGGAATTTTAAGCCATTCTTCAGTTAGAATACCCTCCAACTCTTTTAGAGACGATGGCGGTGGAAATCGACGTCTTACTTGAATCTCTAAAACTGACCATAAATGCTCAATAATGTTGAGGTCTGGGGACTGTGCCGGCCATACGAGATACTCAACTTCATTAGAATGTTCCTCATGCCATTCTTTAACAATTCTAGCTGTATGGATTGGGGCATTATCATCTTGAGGTGAAGGTGTTTCCATTATTTTGTCCAACCCCTGTATTTGCTCATCTTAATTGGTATGCTGGTAATTTTTGCACTTTCAACTTTCAACATTTCAACTCAATTTGGCATTAACGAGGGTGAAATGGCTCAGCTTTCATCAGTGTCTGTGATCGCTGACCGGCCTATTAGAGGAAGTGTTGTGATGACTTTCATTTTGGGTGGTGTTGCATTATGGTGTTGGGTCGGAGAAGTAAGTGCATGATTCCTGCACGATCCAGTCTGTAGCGTTTAATCAATTCACTGTCATCCAGTGTTTGGAGAATATCCCTCCTGCCTCTTCTGTCGGCCATTTTGTCCTCTGCTTAGGGAACTCCTAAGCCCCTTAAAAGTCCTCTTCCCTGTTCTTGACAGATCTCACCTTAGGAGCTCTCTTAAAGGCTAGGATTCTTTAGGAATAGCTTTTATCTTTACTAGGATCTACTCTTCATTTTTAGGGGAAATTCTAAGAAAACATCATGATTCTAAGAATTTTCTTGGAATTTGGTCACTAGGAGCAACTCGTTGCACTAAGAATCTTCAGGAATATGGGCCCAGATCTTTATGTCTGCTGTATATGGCAGTACACTTATCTGCTAAAGCGGGGTACACACATAAGGATGTTCTAAATCTGTTACAGACCCCACGCATGAAGATAAAAAGTCAGGCATTGAACAGTTTTGATCATACTGTGTATGGTGTGCTCCGATAATCTCAACACAACACACCACGCCACACAAATAACGATTCTGTCCCACCACCGATCTAGAATCTAGTCCTCCAAGCCAGAAATCTCATGTGATTAAATGTGATCTAACAAAAACGAAGAAGAAGAAACATAGCAACAACCGGAAAAAGTAACATGGAAGAGGACATGTGAGAGGAGGGAATGATGGTGTTCTTGGGTACGACTTGGCGGAGACGTTGAATAGACATTCTTGGGCTTCCCACAGCTCCACAAGCTGGTCCTCCATTTCTGAGGTCCACCAAACTTTATGTTTCAGGTCGGCCATGCTTGTTTTTATTTACAGCTGTCAGGTCACTTCTTGATTGGCTACGTTCCATTCCACGTCACAATTCACGGAGTCATGACTCGTGAGTTGTCGGCTTTCCCCACACACGAATATTTTTGGTTGTAAATATTGAACAAGTTTAATATTTATGATTGTTGGCCCGACCCGTTTTGGAGCCGATTCTCAGGATAAATTCACTCTTAACACACCTCAGACCACAGGATAATCTTATAGGATAATCTTATAAGACATAAAATAATCTGGCATTTGCCGTTCCTTGGTCGGGAAGGGGGAAAATCGGGACAAAAACAGCCTGATTATCTTTATGTGTGTACCCCGCTTAAGTTGGACTTTTCTTCTGAAAAATTTAGACTGTAGCTATATTAATATGTTCCACTAACAAGACTGTACAATGACTTTGCTTTGCAATTGTTGATTAACTTTACCATTTTTACCAAGTCAGTAAGGTAGCACTTAGCATTAGCTACCATAGTTCCGCCTCCATTTATCCAAATATGGCCACTCCAAAAAGCCAACTCAGCAACACCTACTACTGACCTCAAAACTGCAATTCAGAAACCAACAGATGCCATCACTAGTTGCTTTTCCATTAGACATCTGCGCAAAACTTTACCAATATTTACTAAATGTCGAAAAAACAGAAGTGTGTAATGTCGGTTTTTCCATTAAATCACAAATGCGATGATTTGTTTATTTTTTACGAGATGACACGAGAAGTCATTCCATAAACATGGCGACGAACATAAATATAGTGTTGATTTACAGATATATTCATTATTATTATATATTACCCCTGTATCTCGGACTAAATAAGAAAAACGATTGGGTTTCCTGGTGTGTCCACACATACCGTGACATGTTTCTTCTTCTTCGCTTGTTGCAACATACGTCAACATCTGTTTCGTTAATTCGCCTGACTAGTTGTGAAAAAAGGTCTTTCCATTGCAGTTTTGCGTGATATACCATTTGCGCTACACCTGAAAAATCACCTCTTGCGAATGCAAAATCTTTTAATCGAAAAATGAGACTTTTGGCGGAATTGTCGTTTTTCCATTAGGTAAATTTTTAAGTGCAAATCATATTTGCGCAATTTGAGGGTCAATGGAAGAGCGACTACAGTTCCTCCATAAACTAATTATATACAGTCTATGAATACTCTATGTAACAATCTATTGCTGTTTTATGCCCAATTCCAACCAAATTACCAATAACATTTTAATTCACATTTGTAATAGTCTGATTTTCATGCTAAAAGGAGAATAATACACAGATAGCTGCTAAAAAGTGTAAAATAAACCCCTTCTGCATCGTTCAAGATTCTTCACCATGTTGGGCTTCATATATAATCGCTTACTTTACATTCTCCCTTACCAAACTGTCATAATCATCATTATCATTAACAGCATTATCACTGTCATGGTGAATTGTTTTATCTTTATGACATACCATGCTGCCATCATCATCTATATCATCTGTACTATGATCATCACAAACATCATTTATGTCATTACCAACATCACCACTGTGTCATCAGTAGAGTTGTCATGATTTGGCCTCATATCATATCATATCATATCATATCATATCATATCATATCATATCATATCATATCATATCATATCATATCATCCCTATGTCTGTAGAAACCAGCAATATTATTTTCAACACCCCCACCAGCATCTGCATTATCACATCAACATTGTCATGACACATTCACCCTTGCCAGTACAATTGTTAATGTCTATCATTTGTTCATTTGTCTCCTCCTTACACATGTCTCACCACATGCAAACACCGACACATTGTAGTGACGATCCCCTGACCTTATTTGTCAGGAGTTTCTGGAAGCCTTCCAGAGGAGAGTTATGACGTGCTGCTACATTGTAATCAGTGCCTGCTGTGACAGAAGAAGAACAAAAAAAAAAAAAAAAAAACCCACAACACTCACACAATGCTACAAAGGACATATAATGACAAAAGTGACGCAATGAGCACTGAGAGAAAGTGAGGAAAGGAGGAGCATAACACTGAGTCACTCACACATAAATACAGCTGCGTTTTACCTCGGTGTGCCACATTTTAATTTCCTGCCAGAAATGCGGTTTCTTTAGCCCATTTCCTTTTGCCATTTGACTTTTTCTACACCTGGATCTATTTTATATTCTCTGTGGGAACATATTTTAATATTAAGGCCCTCTTCTAAATTTCTCCCCTGTACTCAAAACATAAAATAAATCTGTCAAATTTATGGTTGGTTCACCGTACGTTAACAGACACTTTTTGCACACATGTAAAAGCATAATTCAGCTACCTTATTTTCCCTTAGATGTTTACATTATTCCGTCAAGCCTCTAGATCTGGAGTACTTAAAACACATATCACAGAAAACTTTCTTTTTGCCTTTGTTACTCCCCTTTACAAATGAAGATCTTTTTAGTCTCATGTCTCAAAGGTATGACTTCCCTGTTTTCTTGCTTGGTTAATTTTTAATTCCCCATAGACTCGCTGATCTCTCTCTGGACCTGAGTCCCTGAGTGCTAAAACATCAGTGGGATAAACGATGTGCGCCGCCGCATGTACTGATGGAGATAGTTAGCAAGCAAGATGAAACGCTTCATCTCTGGGATACAGAAGATGAAAGTAAAACCTTGTTTTGAACGGGGGTTGCTGTATGTTGTTAGATCTCTGAGTCTTCTCATCCTTTTTTTTTTTTTTTTTTTTTTTACTCACAACCCAGCCCAGATTTGATATACAGTACGTCAAGAGATACAAATTTACAATACAGAATCCCATATTTCACCTTCAGCCAAATGTAACACTTTTTAACATGGATCACTCTGCAGGTAACTCCAGATCATTTTCTCTTCATATTGATCTAAAGTATGTGTCATTAGACTCATATCACACATCTGAGCCATGGACTCATGGTCTCAAACCTGTGAACCTTATTTCTTGTCTTACAGTCAATGGCAAAAGACAAGTAATTTTCTAGGTCCTTTGACGTTCATTATTCATTCATTCATTCATTTTCTGAACCTGCTTCATCCTCACTAGCGTCACAGGGTCGCTTGGAGCCTATCCCAGCTACTTATGGGCAAAGGCGGGGTACACCCTGTACGAGCTGCCAGTTCATCGAAGGGCTGACATATAGAGACAAACAATCACTCTCACATTCACACCTATGGACAATTTAGATTAACCGATTAACCTATCAGTGCATGTCTTTGGATGGTGGGAGGAGGCCGGAGTACCTGGCGAGAACCCATGCAGACACGGGATAGAACATACAAACTCTACACAGAAAGGTCCCACCCCCATCGATTGGTGTTGGAATCGAACCCAGGACCTTCTCACTGTGAGGCATGAGTGCTAGATACTGCACCACCGTGTTCATTATTCTGAACGTATAATGTTGCAGTACTGTATCCTTGAGTCCATAAGTCACTTTCTGCTGTCATTCTACCACAGAGTAATTTATTGGATTGAGAATTTTTGCGCTAGCTAATGTTAGACTGTCCAGTTAGTAATGTTAGCTCCCACTACATCTTCCAAACTGGATCTTAGTGGATCCTACTGATATGAAATATGGCTTTCCTGAGGTGTTTCACATCTTCACACCTCTAAATATGAACTAATCCTGAATCCGATATGATTAGTTGTTTCTTAGTTGTAAGGTCAGGCTGCATGTCATGGTATGAAGATGCTCCGTAAATGGTTGAAAGTACATACAGGGTGGGGAAGCAAAATTTACAAGGAACATTTAGTTATTTTTTTCTCAGCAGGCACTACGTCAATTGTTTTGAAACCAAACATATATTGATGTCATAATCATACCTAACACTATTATCCATACCTTTTCAGAAACTTTTGCCCATATGAGTAATCAGGAAAGCAAACGTCAAAGAGTGTGTGATTTGCTGAATGCACTCGTCACACCAAAGGAGATTTCAAAAATAGTTGGAGTGTCCATAAAGACTGTTTATAATGTAAAGAAGAGAATGACAATGAGCAAAACTATTACGAGAAAGTCTGGAAGTGGAGGAAGCAACAAAAAACGTACCAAAGCTTTTATTAAAGCTCTCAAATCCAAAATTCTAAAGGATCCAACCAAATCCATGAGAAAAATGGCAATTGAACTTGAGGTAGACAACAAGACCATTAGAAATGCAGTAAAATATGACTTGAAGATTTAAATTCTCATGACTTTCAATAAACTAATTGGTCATACACTGTCTTTCAATCCCTATATCTATATGTCTATATCTATATATCTATATATCTACCCATATATATATATATATATATATATAGGGTGGGGAAGCAAAATTTACAATATTTTGAGGCAGGGATTGAAAGACAGTGTATGACCAATTAGTTTATTGAAAGTCATGAGAATTTATTTGCCACAAGAAAATTTCCATAATAGAAAATGTTTTTATTCTGTGTCCTCCTTTCTCAATAACTGCCTTCACACGCTTCCTGAAACTTGCGCAAGTGTTCCTCAAATATTCGGGTGACAACTTCTCCCATTCTTCTTTAATAGTATCTTCCAGACTTTCTGGTAATAGTTTTGCTCATAGTCATTCTCTTCTTTCCATTCTAAACAGTCTTTATGGACACTCCAACTATTTTTGAAATCTCCTTTGGTGTGACGAGTGCATTCAGCAAATCACACACTCTTTGACGTTTGCTTTCCTGATTACTCATATGGGCAAAAGTTTCTGAAAAAGTATGGATAATAGTGTTAGGTATGATTATGACGTCAATATATGTTTGGTTTCAAAACAATTGACGTAGTGCCTGCTGAGAAAAAACAAGTAAATGTTCATTGTAAATTTTGCTTCCCCACCCTGTATATATCCTATAAGCACTTATCGGTTATATGTGTATAGATGCACTTACAGACACAAATAGTTTAGGGACAAGATGTCTACGAACTTTGGGATGCAGATCTTATCTCCATCGTATCTGTAGTTTCAGACAGAGGACAGAATATGAGGTTGAGTGTACAGACAGCAGCACAAATATGACCTGAAGCCTGACCTCTGAACTAAGACATGGCTGAAGTAGCTAACTAAAAAACCACATGACAGCATCGGCTAGACAGATCCTCCTATGCTCTTGTTAGTGTAAATCAGTGGTTCACAACTTTTTTTGAACAAACGTCCCTTTACATCATCATGACCGTCCTACCCCCCCCCACACACACACACACACACACCCCCGAAAAAAAATTGCGAGGCTGACCGTGATAGTGCTCCGTAGGTAACAACCCCGTTACCTCATCATTATCTCTTCTAGTCGCATACAATATCCTTTCCGAAACAAGTTGTCAAGCGGGGCTGAGTATGATGGACCTTATATACATACAATAGGTAGTGTGACCGGGGGGTTACACATGACAGACGTTACCACCGAATAGGAAAACTCGACATTGACATAACACACTGCTTGATATTGATACTTCGACAGACTAATGCCCCCCATTTCAGTCTCAGCGCCCCCCTCTCAGCTTTCTCGTTCCAAACGTCCCCCAAAAGTGTCCCAACGCTTCTTCACCATGACTGCAGTAGAGCTATCGATTCATTTTTTCAGTCCCAGAGGTTGAAACTTGATTTAGATGCCCTAAAACAACCCCGAAGTAATGCTAACAATAAGAAGTGCGATGAACCCTTCAGAAGAGCGAGACAAAAAAAAAAAAAAGAAGAAGAATCTGATGTTTATTGCCAAGAGTTCCCCATAAACATTTTGTTTCAAGTGTCAAACGTTCAATAATCTAAGAGTGAATTGCAGCCCTCAGGGATTATAGCATCCATAAGCATGCCAACTATGCCATAAAGTTACCATCGCAGAAAAAAAGAAGAAAATAAATACATCTCTGAAACTGTCTTCCAACTTAATTGCCAAGCAGATTCCTTTTTTTTTTTTTTTTTTTTCCACAAAGCAGCCATCCATGCAAGGATCTGCAACGTTAGCTACATGCTGACACATAAACTCACGGAAAAGAGCAAGCATTTCTCTGACGGTGAAGCCTTTGAAAGACTGTACATATTTAATAAGGTAATGAGATTCACCAGTAACCTGCTGCGGTGCACACTTTAAACTAAAATGAAAGCCTTTATTCGTGTCATCTCTACATCATAAAATCATTCGGTTGTAAAGACGTAAACACCTTGTAACAGAGGTCTACTTGACAAACATCTGGATGTGTTTCATGTGTCCATTCAGTTTGTTCATATTTGTTATCTAAGTCATAAAATATATTTCCCATCACTGAAATATATGATAATAAAAAAAAAAAAAATCTGTTCTTTCTCTTTTTGTTGCTGTTTAATTATGACAACCAATGTCTCTGCAATTACACAAATAACAGAGCGCTAATAAAAATCCTTCAAGATCATCAAAGACAAGAGTCATTAGTGTTTAATTAAGATCCGCAAACATTTCCTTCCCTCTAAACAACTCTGAACTGCTTATCTGAGTTCAGTTTAAAAGTTTCAATAAAGCGCTGCGTTTTCATAAAAATGTCAAACCCAATATGCCATTTTTTATTAGATTTTTTTTCCTTCCGATTAATTGTACAACCTCAACATAATATGACAGTTTGGATTGCCACTGTTGCATGTTGACAGTCAATTGCCTACAGGAAAATTAAAAGTCACCACATCAAAAATCCAGTTTCATTAACACCTATATGAAATAAAAAAAAAAAAAAAAAAAAAAAAAGTATTTTTCAATCACAGCAAACATGTCACGGCCTTCAAATGGGTAAATGAATGGTTTGACGCTTCAAACTAACAAGGTCTCCACATTAAAAAGAAGCCAGTGTGCCTAAAAAAAAAAAAAAGAAAAAGTTAAAAAAAAAAATAATAAAGAGGTGGCCAAAAGCCCCCTAAAGAACTGAAATTGCATCTCTGGCTGTCATCTTCAATCTGTCATCTAATCAGTCGCTCTGCCTTCTCCACCACCTCCTCCTCCCCCCTTTCCTCCAGACATCAGGGAGAGTGGAAGCCCCAAGCCGGTGATGGTTTTCATCCACGGGGGCTCCTACATGGAAGGAACTGGGAACATGTTTGACGGCAGCATCTTGGCCAGCTATGGGAATGTGATTGTGATAACTGTCAACTACAGACTGGGCGTCCTAGGTAAGGATCCGACAACTACCGCTGTCACTCTATATGTACTTTGACTTCTTTCCGTCTTTATTCTTCTCGTCTCGTCTTTCCGTTCCTTCTCACTTGCTTCCTTTTCTTTGTCATGACTCGATGTGCTGGTGCTGATGGAAAGCCGAGTCTTGCCGAGAAACAGTGGTTTCTTAACAGGGCCGTGTTTTGTCAGACTTCAATCCTGGTCCTAGACATGAGTCGATGACCTAGAGGAATTTTAGTTGGGTTGTTTCTGGATGTTGCGCGCCCTAACTTTGGTGGATAGAGTTCTTTGTATGTTTTGTTTGTTTCTTTTTGACTTTCCGTTCTGCTTGATCTAATGGTACCCTGGAAAGAGCTGAGGTTTATGTTAATGGTGAAGCTACACTAAGTCATTCAAGACAAATGGTGATGGTTTCTTGTTGGTTCTGGTCTGGTCCTGGGATTCTAAAAATCTTTGTTGTGTCAGGTTGGATCTCCACCTAGTATCGATGTGCTCTATGGTGCAGAACTAAACTTTAGTTTAATGTTAATGCTACTAAATCTGTTATGTTATAGTCAAAGGCTAATGGTTTCTTGCCAGCTAACATAGGGTTCCTTGGTCTGGTCCAGAAGGATCTGAGGTGGTTTATTTGAGTTTGTCTCCCAAATTCTTTCAGATTGTATCTCTGGTTGATTTCTCTTCTTTCTTTCTTTATGTTTTGGTTGTTCATTGTGCTGATGTTGAGGTGTTTTACACAAACTTATCTTTGGTTTCCCATTGGGTTCTTTATTCCAATTGTCAGATTTGAGTTCATCCTAAATAAGAGCAGATGATCAAGAATAATCCCATCTGTGTTACTCTTTTTTTTTTTTTTTTTTTCCAGAACATTTTGGGCTTGAGTTCCATCCTCACCTCATTTATGTTCTTCCTCTCTGTGTCCTTCTTTATGTTTTGGTGATTCATTGTGCTGACGTTGGTGGTATTCTCAGAATTAATCTCTGGGTCAATAGTTTCTCATTGATTCCCCATTTTGTTCCTTGCTCTGTTTGTCAGATTATAATACTGGGCCTAGATAAGAGTTGGTGTTCCAGAAGATTTCAAAGCTTCTCTGTTGTTTATTGAGGCATTTTGTTTTGCTACTATTGACTGACTTTGCACCTCTGCCTGATATCTGGTGTTACGCTTTGCATTCCTAACTCTTTATGCTGCGTTTTTAGTTTTTGGTGCTGTTTTTGCCAATCCGGGAATGAATTTATGAGGTTTTGACTATTTTTTCTACTCTGTTGCATGAAAAGCAAAAGCCAAAGTAATCTTTATAGAGGAGCATTTAATCTTCAATCAAACACAATACTGGATCTAGATTTTTTTTTTTTTTCGTTGCTAACTCTTTCAGTAACATCAGTTCAATTTGCCAACATAAATTACATTTTCTCTCACTGTTTTTCATTTCTAATTCTGTTCTTATTTGGTTAGGCTATGTTCTTCTTTGTCGATGCTGTTTTTGTCAATCTGGGCCTGAATCTGGGAGATTTTGGTCTTCGTTTTACTGTGTTGCACACAACAGTGTTTGCAAGGTCAAAAGGAAAGTAGACTTTATAACCTAGTATTTAATCACTTATATATTTTCACCATCTGTTTGGCAGATTTTAATACATATTCTTGCTAGAAGTTGATTTTTCAAAAAGATTTCTAGTTCCTCTGTTATTCATTCTGATGTTTTCCCTCAGTAACATCCATTCAGTTTGCATCTATACCTGATATCTTCCCTAGCTTTTATTATTATCATTATTATTATTATTATTATTATTATTATTATTATTATTATTATTATTATTATTATTTCTAATTCTGTTGCCATTTGTCACATGCTTCTTTGTTGTTGCTGTTTTTGTTGATCTGGGATTGACTCTTGGAGGTTTTGGGTATCATTGCATGAGATTGTATTTGTAAGGTCAAAGGCAAAGCAGATTTGATATTATAATACATAATCTTCAATTGGACCTTTTCACCATCTGTTGGGAAGATTATCTGCTTATCGACTGCTTTCTGATCTTCGGTTGGTTAATGTAATGGCTAATGCAACAGCGATGTTTAACATGAATACTGCGTTTTCACACCATATTGCTTGCTGTTTTTTCTGTTCTGTGACGTACATGTGTTGAAATTGGCGCTTTTTTTTTTTTTTTTTTTAATTTTAAGTTGACAACACCCTTTTGGATTTTTAATGCGTCTCCTGTTGCCTCCCTCATATCTGGTGTCATTTAATCCACTGTGGCGCTGTCTCCTCTAATTTGGACTCAATCCTTCCTTTTTTTTTTTTCTTTCTCTCTTTCCTATCTCTGCTTCCATCCTCCTCAATTTCATCTCCCCTCATCAGTGTAATTCCTAATTCCTCTCCCTTGTGTTCGGATGTCACTGCTTTACCCAGAGGGCAGGTATATATTGCGACACATGATGGAAACAAAGGTTCACTGCCTCTGTTCCTAAATGAGATTATGCTGTCATTTGTTTGGGTTGAAGGTACAGATTTCATTTACATGTTGTCGTGGTTACTTGTATTTTTTCCCCCCTTCCTTATTAAAGCTTACGAGAAAATATATAGGCAAATATCCGCCTTTCGCTCAACTAAAATACCATTCGTCTGCGTGTGTGTGTGTGCATATATAATATGTGTGTGGTGCCAAAGCAGACAACTGTAAAGGCCTTGAGATTCTTTGAGATGTTGACGGTATAAAACAGAAGTGGGACGTGAGCATTAATGAGCTCTGCAGGTGGTCGTCCTTTTTTCTCTGTTTGCTCATCAGTTATTCAGAACCTCTTTTACATGACTTATTTTTATGTAAACTGCAGGTTCCAACTAGCAGTAAAAAATGTGACGTTTAGCTGTGAGTAGTAATAATTTGCAATAACTTTTCCTGATTTTTTATGAAAGAGAAACTAAAATAGAATCTTGTTCAGACCAAAGACTCAACAAAACTAAGTGAAGGCTTGCATCTACTTGCAAAGTACCATTACAGTTTACCTGAATGTGTTGTTGCATAGCAATGCCTCTCCGCTTTTTTCTGAATTCAGACATAATTTGTAGTTTCTTTCTTTTTCTTTTTTTTTTAACTTCTTTTTATTTAGATTTCACATGTGTAGCCATACAGTGCATTGTAACAAATCATTATATAACAGAAATATATGTATATATATACAGGGTGTCCCATAAGTCTCCATACATAGGAAAAATAAACGTTTCTTGACATAAACCATTTTTATTTATATAATATGCTCTATATGACTGCCATTTTGTCGGGAACACATTTCAATGCGTGTCCTCCACTGCTGAAGAACTATAAAGAAGAAATATAAAGAAGTACATGTTAGAACCATATATGTATGGAATGTATTATGTCTCCTATGTATGGAGACTTATGGGACACCCTGTATATATACATACACATATACAACACATATACATATACACACACACATCTATCTATCTATCTATCTATCTATCTATCTATCTATCTATCTATCTATCTATCTATCTATCTATCTATCTATCTATCTATCTATCTATCTATCTATCTATCTATCTATATACACACACATACAGGGGTTGGACAAAATAATGGAAACACCTTCACCTCAAGATGATAATGCCCCAATCCATACAGCTAGAATTGTTAAAGAATGGCATGAGGAACATTCTAATGAAGTTGAGCATCTCGTATGGCCGGCACAGTCCCCAGACCTCCACATTACTGAGCATTTATGGTCAGTTTTAGAGATTCAAGTAAGACGTCGATTTCCACCGCCATCGTCTCTAAAAGAGTTGGAGGGTATTCTAACTGAAGAATGGCTTAAAATTCCTTTGGAAACAATTCACAAGTTGTATGAATCAATACCTCAGAGAATTGAGGCTGTAATTGCCGCAAAAGGCGGACCTACACCATATTAAATTATATTTTGTTGATTTTTTAAGGTGTTTCCATTATTTTGTCCAACCCCTGCACATCTCAGTCTTAATGGGGGTAGTAGTCCATGGTTGTTTCAAGTCCAAGGCCACAGGGACCAGAATATTCAGGAGAGATCAACATCAGCCATTAAAATACAACATGGTAGAACCTTGACATTCTTTCAGAATCTGAGATAGAACAAAATAGAAATCCACAACAGCAACAACAATAAAAAGCAACAACACTTACATCAAATTAAAATGTGACTTATTGTGGGTCCAGTTGTTCATAAATATTTCTCTTTTCATTTGTAACACTGCAGTGGTATATTCCATGCTGTACTCATCCTGAATTCTGTCCCCTCCATTGGACTATTGTGGGGGGTTGTGGCTTTAACCAGGAGGTTGTTATTACTTTGTTTGCAATTAATAAAAGTATTCTAAGCAGTTTTGTTTGACTGTTTTCCTGAAGATTCTCAGGTATTATGCCCAGTATAAAATGTGATGGTTTTATTGGTAGGTCTATGGACAAACATCCTTTTATTTGTCTTTGAATATTTTTCCAATATTCTGATAATTTTGGACAATCCCAAAATATATGTGTACGGTCTCCTACCAAGCCACAACCCCTCCGTAATTTGTAGTTTCTTACAATGTAAATGAGGTGAGTGATAGTGAGTTGGTCGCCACAATTGTGTTTCTAGAATTAAAACATTAAAAATAGGTCAAGAAAAAAAAAAAAGAATAATCTGAATAAAAAACATGCCATGTCAGACACACACCCGTATGAACACCAATCAGAACAAAGTACACCGAGATAGCATACAATGATGTTTAGCCTCTAAAATAGCAAAAGCAAAAAATAATCATATCAATTGTAAAATGTAATAAAAACAGCTCCAGTGGAAAAAAAAAAAAAAAATAGGACAAGAATTCCGTCCAAGCAATTTTGTTATTTAGCATAGTTAATATAACAGGATAAACAAAATAAAGGCCAAAGCTAATCATTATCAGTCAACCTGTTGATCATTTACTCGCTGAGTCGAACAGCTGTTTGGTAGTACATTTTTTGCTGTCAGTAAATAACTTCATCAGGTATTTTTCGTGATCCAGAATGCAATGTTATTGACTTCTACACAGTCACAGAAGAGGAAAGATATTAAAAATGTCCACATGGGCTACGTTCAGATTGCAGACAAATGTGGCTGAAATTGGATTTTTTTGGCCACAGCCGACCTGTATCCGATCTGTTAAAGACAGTTTGAACCACACAAATCCGATTTTTTTTCAAATCCGACCCAGGCCACTTTCAAATATGGTCCTAAATCCAATATGTATCCAATATTTTGCAATGTGATTTGCGTTTGAACAGCCAGGTTGCATTTATCTGACCCTTACGTCATTGAAATGCGACAAACGTCACAATTCTGAGGAGAAATGACGGGAAAAACATACTTCTGTCAATGCAGTGCGTGCCTGTGTGGTCACGTATTATGTCAGGACCTCTTTTGCACAGGGTCGCATTCAGTTCATACTCAAAACTGAAAGAAGTTGCATTTAATGTGTAATATGAACAAGCACAAAAAAATCACTCTAATTTCACCAAAAAAATCCAAATTGTGCAATAAGACCTGCTGTCTGAACATCGCCATAGTTTGCAGATCATTTAATACTGTTACTATTGCATTTCTGAGTCAGAGGTAAGAACATACACACTGAGAAAAAAAAAAAAAAAAAAATCTGAACTGCCCGTCTAACACCATCCACTAGCAATTTTACAAATTTAGTTGCAGGTGATACAATTCTAACTACTCAAGGCATTTAACTACAACATGTTCTAATAAATACTAATTGTACCCTACAAAATAAAACACCATACAATGTAAAATCAACAAATCCCAGGTAAATAAAACAGTATGAAATACTAAAGCAGCAAAGATAAAAAACAGAAGAAAAACAGTGAATGAAACTGATTTGGAGAAAAAAAAAAAAAAAAAATAGAAGTAGATATGGGATTTTATCTGGTTAAATAAAGGTCTCATTAGAAAAAAACAAAACAAAAAAAAAACAAATCTGAACTGCCCGTCCAACACCATTCACTTGCAATTTTACAAACTTAGTTGCAGGTGATACAATTCTAACTGGTCAAGGCATTTAACTACAACATGTTCTAATAAAATACTAATATTACCCTACAAAATAAAACACCATAAAATGTAAAATCAATAAATCCCAGGCAATTAAAACAGTATGAAATACTAAAGCAGCAAAGATTTAAAAAAAAAAACAAAAAAACAAAAAACAGAAGAAATACAGTGAATGAAACTGAATTGGGGGGAAAAAAATAGAAGTAGACATGGGATTTTATCTGGTTAAATAAAGGTCTCATAAGAAAAAAAAAAAAAAAAAAAAATCTGAACTGCCCGTCCAACACCATCCACTTGCAATTTTACAAACTTAGTTGCAGGTGATACAATTCTAACTGGTCAAGGCATTTAACTACAACATGTTCTAATAAAATACTAATATTACCCTACAAAATAAAACACCATAAAATGTAAAATCAATAAATCCCAGGCAATTAAAACAGTATGAAATACTAAAGCAGCAAAGATAAAAAAAAAAAAAAAAAATCTGAACTGCCCGTCCAACACCATCCACTTGCAATTTTACAAACTTAGTTGCAGGTGATACAATTCTAACTACTCAAGGCATTTAACTACAACATGTTCTAATAAATACTAATAGTACCCTACAAAATAAAACATCATACAATGAAAATCAACAAATCCCAGGCAATTAAAACAGTATGAAATACTAAAGCAGCAAAGATTAAAAAAAAAAAAAAACAAAAACAAAAAAAAAACACAGTAGAAATACAGTGAATGAAACTGAATTGGAAAAAAATAGAAGTAGACAGGGGTTTTATCTGGTTAAATAAAGGTCTCATAAGAAAAAAAAAAAAAAAAATCTGAACTGCCCGTCCAACACCATCCACTTGCAATTTTACAAACTTAGTTGCAGGTGATACAATTCTAACTGGTCAAGGCATTTAACTACAACATGTTCTAATAAAATACTAATATTACCCTACAAAATAAAACACCATAAAATGTAAAATCAATAAATCCCAGGCAATTAAAACAGTATGAAATACTAAAGCAGCAAAGATAAAAAAAAAAAAAAAAAAATCTGAACTGCCCGTCCAACACCATCCACTAGCAATTTTACAAACTTAGTTGCAGGTGATACAATTCTAACTACTCAAGGCATTTAACTACAACATGTTCTAATAAATACTAATAGTACCCTACAAAATGAAACATCATACAATGAGAATCAACAAATCCCAGGCAATTAAAACAGTATGAAATACTAAAGCAGCAAAGATTAAAAAAAAAAAAAACAAAAACAAAAAAAAAACACAGTAGAAATACAGTGAATGAAACTGAATTGGAAAAAAATAGAAGTAGACAGGGGATTTTATCTGGTTAAATAAAGGTCTCATAAGAAAAAAAAAAAAAAAAATCTGAACTGCCCGTCCAACACCATCCACTTGCAATTTTACAAACTTAGTTGCAGGTGATACAATTCTAACTGGTCAAGGCATTTAACTACAACATGTTCTAATAAAATACTAATATTACCCTACAAAATAAAACACCATAAAATGTAAAATCAATAAATCCCAGGCAATTAAAACAGTATGAAATACTAAAGCAGCAAAGATAAAAAAAAAAAAAAAAAATCTGAACTGCCCGTCCAACACCATCCACTTGCAATTTTACAAACTTAGTTGCAGGTGATACAATTCTAACTACTCAAGGCATTTAACTACAACATGTTCTAATAAATACTAATAGTACCCTACAAAATAAAACATCATACAATGAAAATCAACAAATCCCAGGCAATTAAAACAGTATGAAATACTAAAGCAGCAAAGATTAAAAAAAAAAAAAAACAAAAACAAAAAAAAAACACAGTAGAAATACAGTGAATGAAACTGAATTGGAAAAAAATAGAAGTAGACAGGGGTTTTATCTGGTTAAATAAAGGTCTCATAAGAAAAAAAAAAAAAAAAAAATCTGAACTGCCCGTCCAACACCATCCACTTGCAATTTTACAAACTTAGTTGCAGGTGATACAATTCTAACTGGTCAAGGCATTTAACTACAACATGTTCTAATAAAATACTAATATTACCCTACAAAATAAAACACCATAAAATGTAAAATCAATAAATCCCAGGCAATTAAAACAGTATGAAATACTAAAGCAGCAAAGATAAAAAAAAAAAAAAAAAAATCTGAACTGCCCGTCCAACACCATCCACTAGCAATTTTACAAACTTAGTTGCAGGTGATACAATTCTAACTACTCAAGGCATTTAACTACAACATGTTCTAATAAATACTAATAGTACCCTACAAAATGAAACATCATACAATGAGAATCAACAAATCCCAGGCAATTAAAACAGTATGAAATACTAAAGCAGCAAAGATTAAAAAAAAAAAAAACAAAAACAAAAAAAAAAACACAGTAGAAATACAGTGAATGAAACTGAATTGGAAAAAAATAGAAGTAGACAGGGGATTTTATCTGGTTAAATAAAGGTCTCATAAGAAAAAAAAAAAAAAAAAATCTGAACTGCCCGTCCAACACCATCCACTAGCAATTTTACAAACTTAGTTGCAGGTGATACAATTCTAACTGGTCAAGGCATTTAACTACAACATGTTCTAATAAATACTAATAGTACCCTACAAAATAAAACATCATACAATGAAAATCAACAAATCCCAGGCAATTAAAACAGTATGAAATACTAAAGCAGCAAAGATTAAAAAAAAACAAAAACAAAAACAAAAAAAAAACACAGTAGAAATACAGTGAATGAAACTGAATTGGAAAAAAATAGAAGTAGACAGGGGATTTTATCTGGTTAAATAAAGGTCTCATAAGAAAAAAAAAAAAGAAGGATCAAATAATTAGGCTATGCAAATACCAATCTGTACAGGTATGTTTTTAAAGGATTCATCCAATGAGGCACACGTTTCTTCATGTCACAAATCTTTTCCCTGAACAAGGCTTAAATCAGACTGTTCACTTCTGGGAGGCCTGACTGACTGATTCATGGCTTTCAGATAAAAATGTCTGTCAGCCAGTAGCTGGCTAGATGGACAGACAACCCCCCTCAGCAACTTTAAAGCCCTGCCAAAATCACAAAACAGGATATTAAAGTACTCCATCATCTACACTTACCAATCATTCAGTTCTATTCAATACCCACTCAGGGTCAGGAAACGACTGCAGACTATCCCAGTTTGCAAAATGAACACATACCGTACATCTATAGGATAGTGTTGATGCCAACCCGCCGTCCAAACCCTGCATGCGCTCTGGACTCGGGACCTTCATGCTGTGAGGCAGCAGCGGCGAACTCTGAGCCAATTAATACTCAATTTACACAACATGACCTTTTCGATAGGGAAACAATTCAAGCCAGAAACGATTCAAGCCAGAAACATTCTGCGCTGAAGTCTGAAATCCGCAGTCAAACACACTCACATCCCCTAGCAGTTACTCCATTCACTAGTTGCTAATTAACAGAAAATGGCGACAGCGGTGGTATACAGGGTGGGGAAGCAAAATTTACAATATTCTGAGGCAGGGATTGAAAGATGACGAATGAGGTATGACCAATTAGTTTATTGAAAGTCATGAGAATTTATTTGCCACAAGAAAACTGACATAATAGAAAATGTTTTTATTCTATGTGTCCTCCTTCTTTCTCAATAACTGCCTTCACACGCTTCCTGAAACTTGCGCAAGTGTTCCTCAAATATTCGGGTGACAACTTCTCCCATTCTTCTTTAATAGTATCTTTAAGAAAGTCGACATTGCTGTGTGATGTTCTATTGGTAGCATGTTCTAAAACGCCCCAAATAGCAGAATCCAGAGGGTTTAGATCTGGGCTAGAAGGCGGCCCTAAACATGATTCCCAAATATTGCTAAAGTTGGATTTGTTGCTGTTGTCAAAAAAGTGTTTTGGTGTTCTTGTGTAAGATTTTAACTTCAAATCATATTTTACTGCATTTCTAACGCTCTTGTTGTCTACCTCAAGTTCAGTTACCATTTTTCTCATGGATTTGGTTGGATCCTTTAGGATTTTGGATTTGAGAGCTTTAATAAAAGCTTTGGTACGTTTTTTGTTGCTTCCTCCACTTCCAGACTTTCTCGTAATAGTTTTGCTCATAGTCATTCTCTTCTTTACATTATAAACAGTCTTTATGGACACTCCCAACTATTTTTGAAATCTCCTTTGGTGTGACGAGTGCATTCAGCAAATCACACACTCTTTGACGTTTGCTTTCCTGATTACTCATATGGGCAAAAGTTTCTGAAAAGGTATGGATAATAGTGGTAGGTATGATTATGACATCAATATATGTTTGGTTTCAAAACAACTGACGTAGTGCCTGCTGAGAAAAAAACAACTAAATGTTCATTGTAAATTTTGCTTCCCCACCCTGTATTTAGTGTCTTTCTTTGCTGGAGATTACATCAGATATAGTGGTTTAACTTCTTGACATTAACCAGGTGACCAACAACCCATTTAATGGTTAGTGTTACATTTCAGTTATAATTAAACTATAGTTTACAATGTGTTTTGGCAGAAACTAAAAAAATGCCCCCTGTCACCTAAGTGTGAGAGTGATTGGTTGTTTGTCTCTATATGTCCAGGTCGTTATTGAAAATAAGAATCAGTTCTCAACTAACATACCTGGTTAAATAAAGGTTTAACAAGTAGTACCAGGTACAACAAGCCCCGCCCCTCACACGTAATGTAGTTTATTTTGGCATCGATCCAGCTGATGTCATCATGTCTATGTATGTGCCGATGTCAGCATATCAATTGCCTCTATATAAGTTTGAAGTAAATTGAAATAAAATTGATGTATTTATAGACATTTGAAATTTCACCCATTATAAGTAAATGGGAGAAGAAAAAAGATTTTAAAAATTCATAAAAAATTTGAACTTTGACTTACTTTTCCTAACATGTAATCACATCTATTCTGGGTCACTGGCAATCTATAAATCCAATTTGGTATGAATTCAACAAACAGTTTTGCTGCTACAAACATTTGAACTTTCACCCATTAAAAGTAAATGGTAAAGAAAAAGATTTTAAAAATTCATAAAAAATTTGAACTTTGACCTGCTGTTTCCAAAATGTAATTACATCTATTCTGGGTCACTTGCAATCTATAAAACTAATCGGTATGAGTTGAAGCAACAGTTTTGCTGCTAACAAGCAAACAAAGAAATTAAAAAATAAAATAAAAAATAAATATATCAAATGAAGCTCAGTGCATTCTGCCTTTAAACCACTACTAATGTTTTTCGGAACCAGATCTTAACCTTTACCCTACATAGAAATGTCTTGAATTTGAACCTAAAGTTTAGCATTTAAGCCTTTTTCAGTTCAATGTAAATGTTTTGACTGATTGTATATGTTTTTTTGTGTTTTCAAATGCTTATATTACTGTAAAACTGTAATTACATGACAGTATCGCTGTTGTCTTGACACGAAAAAATAGCAGCGGATCAAATTGTTTTTCACGTTAAAGTAAGACAGTTCTAGCTTTTGTATTTAATGCATAATAGTTGTCATCTCCAGCTCCGTATCCAATACGACAGCTGTCAGAAAGTAACATCAAATCTGAATACATATGCGCATACAGAAAGGCGAAGTAGTGCATTAGCAGTACAAAGCAAAATAAAAAACAGCTGTCAGATTTTTTTTCTTAATTTGTTTTACGCACGGCAGGATCCTCGCTCCCGTGCGTCGGCTCTCTCGCCTGTCTCTGTGCTGCTTCAGGCCCTCGTAGCGTGGCTGGAAACTGTATCTCTGCTGGTTAACAAGAGGCGCCGCTGTTTGCTCTCAGATTAGAATGTGTGTGTGTTTGTGTTTACCCCACCGGCGATGGACAAAAGCAGGCTTTACCTCACCAAACATGTGATGGAGTACATGTGTAATTGCATGTGTGTGAGAGAAAGAATAGTGCTCACATACAAGGTGCAGAGCTCAGAACTACTTCCACCCAGTGTTCAGTCGGAGCGGGAAGTCCATTTTTCACGTCGATGTGTACCGTATTAAGTAACATTCTTGCCATTTAAGCTGCTGTTGTAGCTGATGTGAGTTGTCTTCTCCCCGTATAGAATGGAACCGTCATCTCCTATTGTTCAAACTGCCCTTTCTGTCACAGCGGTAAATCCTCTGCTCATTTTTTTTTTTTTTTTTATTTCACAAACACCATTTACTATATAATTTATTCAATGCATTTATATAGTGGTTTCATAATGCGTACATTTTTATGTGCAAAGCAAACAAAAAAATCCTCTCTCTCTATTACATTACAATGACAAAAACAGCAGCTCCATCCCTATATAGACAATTACCAGCCGTTTGTTACTGTTTATTTACAACAGTAACATGAGGCAGGTGAATGCATGATAAAAATACTGGTCTGGATGTGTAGATGGAGTGAATATTAATAATACAATAAAGGACATAGCACTGAGACATATGTAAGATTTTTTTTATATGGGTTACTTGTTGTTTATCACTATTATAAATGTAAATACTCCACTATTTTTCCACAATTACTAATAATGCCAACACTGCCATTTAATTGTATCTATATGAAAAGCATGAATACAATAATAAAAGTGCACTAGAGCAAAATTTTCATTGTTTTTGGACAGTGAGTCATTACCGTGTATTTGTTTGCACTCATGAGGTGAAGCAAAAATGCATAAATACATTGCACACATACAGAGCTTCATGCGTATCACAGCAACTGGTTCATTTTTGTTTCACTTCTGTGCAAACAAACCAGTTATGACTGGATATTTATTGCCATATTAAATGAATATGCATTTAATAAGGCTCATAATAATGGTGGATTCACCTGAGTGTTTTTTGCAATGTCTTTGCGCTCAGTGTAGTGTTAAGTCTTACAAGTAATTAAATAATCCTATGAAAACACTGCAGACTGGTATAACTTTCATAAATACTCAAAGTTAGGTGCTTAATAGTTGGTAGTTTAAGCCATAAAGACCCAGTGCTACTTTTGTGACAGTACCCAAATTATTTTTTCCTTTCTATTCGACCTTTCTCAAGTGATTTATCACCATTTATCATAATATTATTTTCTCTATTTTGCATTTTTTCAGTGAAAATCAGGTATCTTCCAACATTTGATTTACTGATCATGTACTTTAATCATCATGCTGAGATTACATTTGAGGGTTATTATGACAAAAACAGAGAAAACTGACAAAAAAGTGACTTAAATTAAAAACTGAAGATAAACCAAGTGACCCAATTCTATTGGTTTTACTGGTGAATCAATGTTGTAGAAGATGACGGTGTTTCTACGTTCACTACGGAGCCTCTGAACGTCCAAATGGGTCATATCTGATGACTATGAAAAGATGACAAACTGCATTTTACACCAATTATTTACATGTATTAACAACATTAGTGGCTCTAAAGTTATTAAACATGTTACATACGTAGATGCTTTTGGTTGGTGGTGTATATTTGGCTCTTTATGGGCTAATGTCTACTGAGGTAAAGACCCAAGCTCCAAATATCACATAATAACGACTGCATAAGTTTCAAAGTAGTTATTACTATATTAATATAAATAACTAACCATGCTTTTGAACCAAGCTTAAGATGAGTCAGTTTGGACTTTCCAGAACTGAATTATTGTAAAGTATAGAAAATTACATTGAAAAACATTTACATAGAGGGAATAAAGTTCGGTGTTTCAATTTTTTGTCACTTTTTCCCAATCTGTTTCACCAATAAAGACCTAGTGCTGCTTTTGTGGTAGTTCTCACATGAAATTTTTTCTACTTTTTAACCTTTCTTAAGGGATTTATCATCATTTACCCTAATATTGTGCTCTGTATTTTGCATTTTTTAAGTGAAAATCAGGTATGTCTGATGATGCAGATGCTCATTAAAGCTCAGGTTAAAGTTAAGGGTTATTATATCCAAAACAGAGAAAAAAACTGACGAAAAAGATACATTTTTCTGTAAAATATATCATTAACTCAACATAAAATAAACAAATCCATCCACTGTCATTTATCAGATTCCATGGATTTTACTAGCGAATCAATGTTGTAGAAGATGACAGTGTTTCCGTGTTCACTACGGAGCCTCTGAACGTCCAAATGGGTCATATCTGATGACTATGAAAAGATGACAAACTGCATTTTACACCAATTATTTACATGTATCAACAACATTAGTGGCTCTAAAGTTATTAAACATGTTACATACGTAGATGCTTTTGGTTGGTGGTGTATATTTGGCTCTTTATGGGCTAATGTCTACTGAGGTAAAGACCCAAGCTCCAAATATCACATAATAACGACTGCATAAGTTTCAAAGTAGTTATTACTATATTAATATAAATAACTAACCATGCTTTTGAACCAAGCTTAAGATGAGTCAGTTTGGACTTTCCAGAACTGAATTATTGTAAAGTATAGAAAATTACATTGAAAAACATTTACATAGAGGGAATAAAGTTCGGTGTTTCAATTTTTTGTCACTTTTTCCCAATCTGTTTCACCAATAAAGACCTAGTGCTGCTTTTGTGGTAGTTCTCACATGAAATTTTTTCTACTTTTTAACCTTTCTTAAGGGATTTATCATCATTTACCCTAATATTGTGCTCTGTATTTTGCATTTTTTAAGTGAAAATCAGGTATGTCTGATGATGCAGATGCTCATTAAAGCTCAGGTTAAAGTTAAGGGTTATTATATCCAAAACAGAGAAAAAAACTGACGAAAAAGATACATTTTTCTGTAAAATATATCATTAACTCAACATAAAATAAACAAATCCATCCACTGTCATTTATCAGATTCCATGGATTTTACTAGCGAATCAATGTTGTAGAAGATGACAGTGTTTCCGTGTTCACTACGGAGCCTCTGAACGTCCAAATGGGTCATATCTGATGACTATGAAAAGATGACAAACTGCATTTTACACCAATTATTTACATGTATCAACAACATTAGTGGCTCTAAAGTTATTAAACATGTTACATACGTAGATGCTTTTGGTTGGTGGTGTATATTTGGCTCTTTATGGGCTAATGTCTACTGAGGTAAAGACCCAAGCTCCAAATATCACATAATAACGACTGCATAAGTTTCAAAGTAGTTATTACTATATTAATATAAATAACTAACCATGCTTTTGAACCAAGCTTAAGATGAGTCAGTTTGGACTTTCCAGAACTGAATTATTGTAAAGTATAGAAAATTACATTGAAAAACATTTACATAGAGGGAATAAAGTTCGGTGTTTCAATTTTTTGTCACTTTTTCCCAATCTGTTTCACCAATAAAGACCTAGTGCTGCTTTTGTGGTAGTTCTCACATGAAATTTTTTCTACTTTTTAACCTTTCTTAAGGGATTTATCATCATTTACCCTAATATTGTGCTCTGTATTTTGCATTTTTTAAGTGAAAATCAGGTATGTCTGATGATGCAGATGCTCATTAAAGCTCAGGTTAAAGTTAAGGGTTATTATATCCAAAACAGAGAAAAAAACTGACGAAAAAGATACATTTTTCTGTAAAATATATCATTAACTCAACATAAAATAAACAAATCCATCCACTGTCATTTATCAGATTCCATGGATTTTACTAGCGAATCAATGTTGTAGAAGATGACAGTGTTTCCGTGTTCACTACGGAGCCTCTGAACGTCCAAATGGGTCATATCTGATGACCAGGAAATGATGACAAACTGTATTTTACACCAATTACTAACATGTTCTAATAGGGTTAATGGATTAACAGGTGTTAAACATTTGGTATCAGTGAATAATTTTGGTCGCAGAAGGATGTTTGGGTTTTTATGGGTTAAACTCCCCATCCTTCATCAGATCAATTTCTTGTACCTGTAATGATCCTTAACACCATTTCTGCTTAAACTCCATGATGTGATATTCACCCATCTTTTGGACCAGTCATGTTATCCATCTGTATGGTACATCGGTGGTAGATAACCCAAGAATGGTCTACTGGACCCCATTTGGGTTTTTACCAATCAGCATTTTAACATCCTTTCAAAATGACCTTTGTTCCAGAAATCTTTTCCAGTTGGCTCAATTGTTCAAAACCCCCTTAGCCAGATGGCATGTTTCCAAAAAAACATCTCGAGGCAGATCCAGGGCTGACGATCTACAAAAGAACGAATGAATGAGCTGATGATTCATATCTACAACAACCCTTACTGCGCTTGTCACCTACAAATTGCTATTATGGTGTTCTTCTTAAAGACCAAATTGCTGCGTTGAGTATGTTCATACCTTTTCTTCATTAATAACTCTCAACCGTCTCGCAGGCTCATAATTATGTTCTCCAGACGGCCAGTTAGCCTTCGCCGGTTAAAGAACGCGGTTGACCTTATAGCCAGCCAGCCATCGCAGCACCTGTTCACTTGGAGATGCCGCTCTGCTGACAGAACTCCCCGCTCTCACACCAGTGATTTTTCTCCACAGCTTAGTGTGTGTTTGTGTCTGCGAGAGGGAGCAGAAAGCCATTAGTGGTTTTAAATATGCAGAGCTGCTGACGTGAAGCTGTATTTATCGGTTCAGGGCCTTGGCTACAATGGATTTAGCCACAGGGCATGTATATAGTATGCCACTGTCAGTGTTTGTCCAAGTGTATGTGAGTGTATGTGTGTTTGCATTGGAAGCATTAGGAGTGTCTCCTTCATGCAGACGGAGTGTTAATAGAACACATTCTATAGGGCTGTCAACGTATTATTACTACGTATGACAACTATTTATGGCAAGAGGTGTCAAACATGCAGCCCGGGGGCCAAATCCAGCCCACCAAAGGGTCCAGTCCGGCCCTTGGGATGAATTTGTGAAATGCAAAAATTTCACCGACGATATTAACAATTCTTTTAGTTCAGGTTCCACATTCAGACTAATTCAATCTCAAGCGGGTCAGACCAGTAAAATACTATCAAAATAACATAGAAATAATGACAACTCCAAATGTTTCTCTTTGTAAATGTAAATATTTTTCATGTATTTACACTAAAACAAAGTATAATTTTGCAAAAAATGTGAATAATCTGAAAAAATATGAACAACCGGAAATATCTAAAGAAAAGTGAGTACAATTTTAACAATATTCTGTCTGTTACTAAATATTTTGTGTGTTTGTAGATCCACTGTGATCCGTAAGTTATAATGTACATGTGTAAACGATAAATTGAAGCATAATATTGTTAAAATTACACTTATTTTAAAAGGTTGTTATTACGGAAAAAACTACTGCAAGGTTACAACTGAAACTAGAAAAATTTGAGAGAAGATGGAAACCAATAATTCAAGCGATAAAAGAGCTCTAAATACCTCTTTTTGTTTTTAATATTGCTTTTTTTTTTTTTTTTTGGTAACTCAATTATTTTATTCTTTTTCTTATCCTCAGTAGCACCTGTTTTGGTTTTGCAAATACATTTATTTGTGCTGTTGGAATATTAGAAGTCAGATTTCAAGAATGTTGTCGGTATCTGTGTAAAATATATATGATCTTGACATGTTTTTGACCTATATGTAAAAGGCGTAGTATAAGTAGTTATGAGTGAAAGTAATGTGATATGGATCGAGTGACTTATAGACTGAGGCTGGTGTGATTTTTGTACATCTCCATGTGTTTTATATGGGTGGAATAAATAAAAAGTTCAAAAAAAAAAAAATTACACTTATTTTTTCAGTTTGTTCATGTTATTCACATGTTTTGAAAGCATAGTTTATAGACGTAAACCTTTTCATAATGTAAATGAACTTTTTTCGCTCTAAAACATAGATAAAAGTTTGGAGTTGATATTAATTATATATTATTTTGTTATTATTTTACTGGTTCGGCCCACTTCAGATCAAATTTAGCTGAATGTGGCCCCTGAACTAAAATGAGTTTGACACCCCTGATTTATGGTATACGTCACCTCCTTCATCACACCGCTTTGGGTTAGCTCTGTTTAACTTTGCACTTGAACTACTTAACAAGGTAGATGTTTTATCATCATTCCACAAAACTAACACATTTAAAGTAGAAAAATGACATGACACTCCCTTCAACACGCTCTAAAGCTCTTGTCATTACATTTCCATACTAAGGTGTGACTCACCCTTAGCTCAGTCCCCAGTGGAGGTGGCATAGTTGTGATTACCGAACTAATAAAGGACAAATAGAAGTTAAGTCGTCCTTTACAGCCATGGAGAAAATTCTTCTCTGTATTTAACCCTCCGGTATCCCGTCCACCAAGGCCCTTACTAAGCACCAAGTGTGCCTTTTTCGCACACTTGTGGAATAATGTCAAAAAAATTTTTCATACAGTTTGTTTTTAATTCTTTTACACTTTTTTCTATTTCATCAACTTGAGCCGTAAATAAAAATACCAAATACACAATAATTGTCACATTTTTTAACCCTTTAAATGCCGTGTTTGTAATGTAAACAAACCATTTTTTTTAATGCAAAAAACAAAACAAAAAAAATTTTTTCAATATACTACATAAAAAGTAGATCACATGTTATTTGATTTTTTTCATCCTGGCATATGTCAATGATTAACATCAACATCGGTTAATTTGCATTATTATTTTTGGTGTTAGGTCAAATGTTCAAAAATACTAGCATCTATCATCAAGTGTGCATAAAATGCACACCTATAAATCAAACTATTAAATATTATATATTGATTTATTTTTCTGCTCTAATTTGATTTTATTTTAGTAAATAAAGGTCAGCTTTAATCATACATATCAAATGGAAGAAATAGTGCGTTTTAGGCACACTTGGGAGACAGATGCTAGTCTTGTAATTTTCTTTTGTTTATAATGTGCAAATTTTAGTTGGTGGCCCGAATTTTAAAGATTATGCAGAAATGAACAACTTTTGAATTCTAACCTAATTTAAATTGTGAAAAATAATATGAAGTTTTTTAAAATGAAGTGCAAAGTGTGCCTAAAAGGCGCACCCGGATACCGGAGGGTTAATGCAACTCATGTACTGTAGATACATATATACTTTTAACTGTTCATCCAGATAAACCTGATGGCTGTATGTAACATGCAATTCATACATGCATAGAAAGGAGATATATGGACATGTAGAGGTATTTTAGGTATTTCTATATTATCATGCAATTACTAAATCCAAAGGTGCACTGCAAAAATCCAAATCTTACTAAGTGTATTTTCCTCATTTCTAGTCAAAATATCATATCACACTTAACATATATAATCACCTAAAGAGTAACTTTTCAGTGAGATATAAGAACTTATTTTTAGACAATAGAGCTTAAAAATGTTATTTCAAGAACTCTTACCAATTTTCACTTGTCCCATCTGCAAATTTTTTCTCAACTCAAGATTTTTTTTTTGCTTAATTCAAGATTTTTTTGGTTAATTCAAGCAAAAATAACCTACCAATGGAACAAACAAAAATTATCTTGGTAAGATTTTTTGAAACAAGGTTTTCAAGATCTATTGTCTAAAAATAAGTTCTTTATATCTCACTGAAAAGTTACACTTTAGGTGATTTTGTCTTATTTTAAGTGCGATGAGATATTTTGACTAGAAATGAGAAAAATACACTTGGTAAGATTTAGATTTTTTTCCAGTGTGATGGCAAGACTGCACTGGCAGGTACATTGTATGTGTTGTGTTTTATTATCAGTGACATCCTGGCTGACCTTTAAAATACTACTGTTGATTATTTCTCATTTGATTACATTGGTACAACAAAAGAAGCATGTTCACCGTGGTCAAGACATGCTCAATTTGTGAATTGCCTTGTAAAATGCCATGATTTATTGAACACTTTCTACAATGTTCTGTGAGCATTTGGTTTGTATCAGAGGTCCATGTATAGGATCTTAACGCATTAATAGGTTGTCCACGCATGTAAACACCACACGGCAAAGACATTTACCTGAAACATTTTGTATGAAATGCCATCCATCCATCCATCCATCCATCCAACCATCCAACCATCCATCACAGGGATTGTATCAACAATGCAATATTTTTTCAAAAATTCATGGGAAGGAATGCTTCTAGGACCAAAAAAGAGTTTGTTCGAGGTGCTCTTTGGAAAAAGGTGTTCATAAAGTAGATACCAAACTGGAAGAAAACTCCAAGTCACTCTCTTTAAACATTAAAATGTTTTTATTACTATGGCATGGTCATATCTAGACCTAAAAAACACTTCTACGCGTTTCGGCTTCAAACCTTCATCAGGAAGTCAAACATGTAAAACATGTGGACACCCTCTGTGGGCCATTATCTTCATGCCCAGTTGGCAAGTTCCTATTGGTCAGGTCCCACTATATAGGAACCTACAGTTTTCCAGGCTCCTGTTTGACTTCCTGATGAAAACTTGAAGCCGAAACGCAAAGTGTTTTTTCGGTCTAGATATGACCGTGCCATGGTAATAAAGGCATTTTATTTTTTCCAGATTTTTATTTAAAAATATTGAGAAAAGTTCAATACACATTTAAATTATATTGTGGTCACATAACAAGTATGTGACCAATGACCAAACTTTTCATTCTCAACATTTCAGTTTTTCTTTTTTTTTGTTAATAAACAAAACAATTGAACAATGAACAATGGATGCATTGTTACATAAAGAAAACACATAAGAAAGACCAAGAGACTTTGACCTCCTCTCTCTAAATAAATAAAATATGAAAAGTAGAATTAATTAATTACACAAAAAACATAACAATTCCAGATACTTTGTCATTATATTGTCATTTCTTGTACATTTAGGGTTCCAACAGATTGTGTTTGGTAAGTGTAAACAAAAAATATCCACTTTGACCATGGATTTGAAAATTTGTTCATTTGTAATCGAAGGGAGAAGGTTAGTCTTTCCATCTGGTAAATTTCATTCACAATATCGATCCATTTTTCCAGATTAGGTGGTTCAGGTTGGAGTCAGTGCCTGGTCCTTTTTGCCAGCAGTTATTAAAATTCTATACAAGTCAAATCAAATCAACCTTTATTTATAAAGCGCTTTTCATGCACAGATGCAACACAAAGTGCTTTACAGAATTAAAAACAATTACACAATAAAAACAGAAAAACAATTACAAAGAAAACCCCTCCCTCCCACCCTCCATACTAGACACGCACACACACACACACACACACACACACACGCCCACACACTTACACACGCACACACACGCACACAACAGGGAGACATGGCATGGCACTGAGGATCAAGGAAACGTCACCTTTGGGGCCGTCCACACTGGGAGGAGCCACAGGCCGTGCCATCGGGGGGACCGGCACCCAGGCCCCCCGACTCCGACAGACAGGTGGACCCCCACATCGAAGGGAGGACCCCCAGCCAGCCGGGCCAAAGGGACCCAAGGACAGTACCCCCACTAGCAGACCAGACACAGCTCCCAGTGTGGAGGACCCCCCTGAGGAAACACTGGTGTTAAAAGCTAAAGACTAAAAGCATAACATAGGACTAAGAGAATAAATAAAATAAATACAGTACCAAGAGTAAAATAAGTAAGATTATAAATAAAATAGAATAGATAAAGTATCAGTGATAAATAAAACAAAATAAGAACAAGAAGAGTTTAATAAATTAGTTAAAAGCCTGATTAAAAAGGTGTGTCTTTAATCTTCTTTTAAAAATAACAACAGTCTCTGCAGTCCTGAGGCTCTCCGGCAGGCTGTTCCACAGGTGGGGGCCATAGTGGCTAAATGCTGCCTCACCGTGGGTTTTTGTTCTGGGTTTTGGTATGGTTTGGTACAAGTAGGTAATAAAGGCATTTTAATGTTTAAAGAAAGTGCCGTGGAGTTTTTCTTCCAGTTTGGTATCATGCAATATTTTTTGTAATAAACTACTGTTACAATACTGCGATAAATACATTAGACATTTCCCAAGAACTCTTTTTTTATGACAAGAGTTAACTGTCCAGAGTTTTAAGAACATACATGAAAAAGACTTAATGAAGATCATTCAAATAAGAATCGGTTCAATGTTCGGCTTTACACAGGTCAGCCTAAAATGGTCTTCCTTTCTCAGGGCTTGTTGTTGCACTTCCAAACGGCGGACTGTGCCTTTAAGGCCAGCCCTTCACAGTGTTGAGTTTGTTTCGGCCCGGCCAAAACCTTTAATCATGCTGATTGATGAGGTGCATTTCCCTGACTCAAACCTTCTCCAAATACCCCTTCCATTCTAGCCATACATCAGCCATTCAGCCAATTCATCAAGCCTCTGATTGTTTTAAGATATACCTGGCCAGTAAAATATCCATTTCTCTGCACGCACTGCTTCTCTAACCCTGCCCGGCTTTCAGCACTGTGATCACATTGAAAAAGTACTTACTTGAGAAAGTGGGGGGAGAAAAAAATGCAGGGATAGCAGCAACATGCAGAAACAAAATGTAGATTTGATTTAGGTGTTGCAAAAATGATTGATGTGATGCAGCTGGATTGATTTTGCTATTAGGAGCAAATATTTTATAAATCTGTAATTCTGTGTCAACATACATTTGGGCTAGTAATGTCTTACAGAGCATTCTGATTGGTGAAAATATGCACTACCACCGAGATTTAACTAAGGACATCGATAAGATCTGTTGTGTCTTTGCAGCAACAAAGTATAAAGTAATGAAGCACGCTCGGAGGTAGGTTAATTCATGATTTCTCACTAAATGTACTTAAACAAAAACAAGTCTAAATATTAATGCGCATGGTAGATCACCTGTAGGGAAAACCAGTGAGTGGAGTGATTCCATTTACAGTAGTCATATTTTGCTAAACCCACTTTTATTAGTCGTTGGTACATTTATTTGTGTATTTTGACCCTAATAATTAAAAAAGTTTGAATTCGAACCCTCCAGGTGCTGCAAAGCTATCTTTATATTCATTTTGGCAAAAATCAAGTGGATTTCTACAACCAGTTTTAATTCCTGCTTAAAGTAGAGGATGTGTAGGTTATTTGACTTTGGTGCAAAGTTGATGCTTACATGACAAACCAAGATGTTATGTTTCTAAGCATCGTACCCGGACCAGTCTTGTCTTGTCGCCATCACTTTATTTGTTTTTTACCTGCTTTAGATGATAATTTACTAGAAATCAGAGGCCTGTTGCTTGCCTTACTCTGCAAATAGAGTAAAAACATGTCGATATAGCATCAGGTGGCTCATTTTTTTCCCCATGTCTTTGCACTCAGTGTAGTGTTAAGAAACACTACAGACTGGCATAACCTTCATAAATACTCAAAGTTATGTGCTTAATAGTTGGTAATTTAAGCCATAAAAACCCAGTGCTACTTTTGTGACAGTACCCAAATGATTTTTTCCTCTCTATTCAACCTTTCTCAAGTGATTTATCACCATTCATCATAATATTATTCTCTGTATTTTGCATTATTTCAGTGAAAATCAGGTTTTTTACAACATTTGATTCACTGATCATGTATTTTAATCATCATGCTGAGATTACATTTGAGGGTTATTATAACAAAAATATAGAAAAATATAGAAAAAAGTGACTTTTTCAGCAAAATATATCATTAACTGAACATAAACAAGTGATCTAACTCCATGAGTTTTACTGGTGAAACAATGTTGTAGAAGATGGTGGTGTTTCCATGTTCACTACAGAGCCTCTGAACGTCCAAATGGGTCATTTCTGATCACTATGAAAAGATGACAAACTGTATTTTATACCATTGTTTTAACAGAATTAGTGGCTCTTGTCATGTAAGTAGATGCTTATATGACAAACTAAGATGTTATGTTTCTAAGCATCGTACTTGGACCAGTCTTGTCTTGTCTCCATCACTTTTTTATTTGTTTTTTACCTGCTTTAAATGATAATTTACTAGAAATCAGAGGCCTGTTGCTTGCCTTACTCTGCAAATAGAGTAAAAACATGTTGATATAGCATCAGGTGGCTCATTTTTTTCCCCATGTCTTTGCACTCAGTGTAGTGTTAAAAAACACTACAGACTGGCATAACCTTCATAAATACTCAAAGTTATGTGCTTAATAGTTGGTAATTTAAGCCATAAAAACCCAGTGCTACTTTTGTGACAGTACCCAAATGATTTTTTTCCTCTCTATTCAACCTTTCTCAAGTGATTTATCACCATTCATCATAATATTATTCTCTGTATTGTGCATTATTTCAGTGAAAATCAGGTATTTTCCAACATTTGATTCACTGATCATGTTCTTTAATCATCATGCTGAGATTACATTTGAGGGTTATTATAACAAAAATAGAGAAAAAATGAAGAAAAAGTGACTTTTTCAGCAAAATATGTCATTAACTGAACATAAACAAGTGATCTAACTCCATGAGTTTTGCTGGTGAATCAATGGTGTAGAAGATGATGGTGTTTCCATGTTCACTACAGAGCCTCTGAACGTCCAAATGGGTCATTTCTGATCACTATGAAAAGATGACAAACTGTATTTTATACCATTGTTTTAACAGAATTAGTGGCTCTTGTCATGTAAGTAGATGCTTATATGACAAACCAAGATGTTATGTTTCTAAGCATCGTACTTGGACCAGTCTTGTCTTGTCTCCATCACTTTTTTATTTGTTTTTTACCTGCTTTAAATGATAATTTACTAGAAATCAGAGGCCTGTTGCTTGCCTTACTCTGCAAATAGAGTAAAAACATGTCGATATAGCATCAGGTGGCTCATTTTTTTCCCCATGTCTTTGCACTCAGTGTAGTGTTAAAAAACACTACAGACTGGCATAACCTTCATAAATACTCAAGTTATGTGCTTAATAGTTGGTAATTTAAGCCATAAAAACCCAGTGCTACTTTTGTGACAGTACCCAAATGATTTTTTTCCTCTCTATTCAACCTTTCTCAAGTGATTTATCACCATTCATCATAATATTATTCTCTGTATTGTGCATTATTTCAGTGAAAATCAGGTATTTTCCAACATTTGATTCACTGATCATGTACTTTAATCATCATGCTGACATTACATTTGAGGGTTATTATAACAAAAATAGAGAAAAATATAGAAAAAAGTGACTTTTTCAGCAAAATATATCATTAACTGAACATAAACAAGTGATCTAACTCCATGAGTTTTACTGGTGAATCAATGTTGTAGAAGATGGTGGTGTTTCCATGTTCACTACAGAGCCTCTGAACGTCCAAATGGGTCATTTCTGATGACTATGAAAAGATGACAAACTATTTTATACCAATGTTTTAACAGAATTAGTGGCTCTTGTCATATAAGTAGATGCTTATATGACAAACTAAGATGTTATGGCCCCAAGCATCGTACTTGGACCAGTCTTGTCTTGTCTCCATCACTTTTTTAATTTGTTTTTTACCTGCTTTAAATTATACTTTACTAGAAATCAGAGGCCTGTTGCTTGCCTTACTCTGCAAATAGAGTAAAACCATGTCGATATAGCATCAGGTGGCTCATTTTTTTTGCTCCATGGTTTTATATTTTAAATCAAAATATTGAAATTATTGAATAAATCCAACAAAGCACAGGCAGTTTGGTGATGCTCCCCCCTGACACTGTTCTGAATGACACTCAAGTACCACTTGTGTGATTTCATGTAGAGCACTGGTACTTACTTGTGCATTTTAGGTCATAAAACTGAAGTTTTGCTTCGCTTTATTGTATTATAAGTCTGAAAATCCTAACGGTACTGCTGCTTTCATACAATTTCTATTCTTACATTATAAAAGGTTTGTTTACTCCCTGGATGCTGCGTGTCACATCTTTATGTAAATCTTTTGTCACCGCTAGCTTTGCTATTGTTGCGTAGGACCCCTATTATGTGTCTTCATATTCTTCCATGACATTAACAACAACTAGTTGACATTGACTCGACTTTCATAACAGAACTGTCAACACTGAAATGCTGAAAGTCGTGTAACCCCTCACTCCAGTTAGGATGGCTTTAATTGTATCCAAATTAGGACTGTGTGTGTTTGCTTGAGGGGCTTTTCCTCTCACACAGGCATTATCCCTAATGTTTACCCTTCCCAAATATTACTCTCTCTCTCTCTCTACCCCTCGTCCTTCTCATATATCTTCTTTCCTTTCCTCGCTCGGCAGTAATTGGGCTTTCTCTTTCTCGTTAGTTTTTGTCCTGCTGGCTAAGTGTTGAAGACTATTATTTTCATGCTTATTAATTTCTTTCTCCCTGAAACAAATACCCCCATGATTTGGGTTCATTACTCTTTGCTGTGCATCTGCGCTATCTCTCCTCTCCTTTCCCGCCTCTTTCCTGACACAGCTTGTTCAGAAATGAGTGGAAAGCATCTGACCCTTAAGTGTTTTACTTGAATCTTTATTCCCAGCTAATGATTATTTTTCCTCTAAACACTGGGATTTGTGACAGCCATTATTCCCACGTCTGTCTAAGTGCAGCGTTGTCTTCAACCTGATAAATCCAGACCACTTTTTTTTTTTTTTTTTTTTTGGATGAATCAATCAGATTCTTGATGATCTGATTTATGCTCAGAGAGTTTCTACAATGCATTATGTTTGACACAACACAAGTTCAGATCTGATTCCAGTACATTTAATCCAAAATTAGATGAATAATTAAGTAATGTTACAGACTTATTGATGGAAGGACAGAAATTTAGTCTCGTCTTTGAGAAAGGTAGAAGAAAATCCGTCTCCTAGTTTTTAAGGTCCTAGTTTTCATGATGGCAGAAGCGTCTAAAGAATTTTTCCCCCAGTTCAATTTCTCCTGCAGGAAAACCATTTCTTACAGACATAACCGGCTTTTTAATCTGCTTTTTACACATGTGCATGACAAAGCCTTCAGACAAGAAAATTGTTACAGTGACAGCAGAGCACCAGAGTTAAAGGGAACCATTACAGTTGGTGAAGCAGCTTCATATTTTTAAAATGACTCCATCAAGGGATGACATTATGTAACCTGTATACCTCTGAATATGCACACACGACTGTTTTGGCCCCTAGATAGCTGAAAAAAGTGTCTCTATCAGAAAACATTTGGCATAGAAGCCTTTCTGTGGTGTTATGTTTCTGTGTATGTATGTATGACATTTTACATTTAAAGACTCTGGTGTGTGTGTGTGTGTGTGTTTTGCCAAGATGCATGGATCTCATTTTACTGGAAATAATCCAAGAGTTGGTCAAACATTTTCTCTGCTATTTTGGGCCAAAGGGAGCTTTGATCAGTGGACCGGATGCAATGAGCCATGCTGTAATATTTGCAAAAATATTTTTTTCCCTTTCACTGTCCCACCATGTGCCAAGATCCTCACTAATACTGCAAAGGAAGAGTACTGTCTTAAGGATATGTGCCAAGCATTTTGGCATCATGTTTTGTTTTTATTTTGCTTCTAGGTACAGACAGGCTTTCAGACAGAAGGACAAACTGCAAGAAACAATCCACAAGCCCAAAAAGTAAAGCCCTAAGGTTTAGTTCTTTTAAGAAGCAGCATTCCCTTCAAGAACTAAACCTCAAACACTGGGATTATCCCCCAGATCTGGTATGACATTGGCTTAGTTTGGCTCTTTCATTCGTTTCTATTTGCCAAAGTCCATGTTTTAATAAATGGAAGTTGACAGAGTTTTTCTATAATGGACTTTGTGATCTTTTTTGTAAGGTTCCATTCATAACCTAATTGTAAATGCTGTCAGCTAGAGTTTCAGTTGGGCTGCCAAAGTGATTTTTAAACCCTGTTGAAGTTAAGTTCTGAAACTCTGTACTCTTATGATAACGTAAAATGTTCTTGGCTAATGGTGGCTAAAAGTTGACAGAACTATTTCAAAATTGGCTAAAATGTCAGCTACAGTCAATTGTATCACAAATATGTCTGTGAAAGCTTTCAGTGGCATATAGCTGTTGGATTAAGTTGACAACATTTATTGTTGTTATCTTGTATCTAAAACCAGCAGAACTCTGCCCATAATTTGGAATGCATTTGGCTTTCTTTGGCACCGCCCTGTCATGGCGTAGTAGCCTCCTGGCCATTGTGACGTTGTGGCTCAGTCTGTCATTGCTCCTTTTGTCAGAGTCCTGCTCATTTGGCTCAGTGGTGTTGGCATGATGGTTGTTCAGAGTGTGGGCTGCTATGCTAATGGAAGCTATGTTAATGGTGAACTGGCAGTAGTGGTGCTGGCGTGGCGAGGTTTACAGCAGCTCTGCTGATGCGTCAGGGATTGGATTAATCCGGCTGTGGCTGAGACAACAGATGACCATCTGGGTATGTTCCATGGCATCAAGTGTCTGGAGCCACAGCTTTTGCCACTTGCCAACAATGCACCATTATGGACACAATAATATGCATGTTTTGTGTATTATAATGGTGTGTCATATGTGGCCAAGGATACTCCCAATTTGTCCAGTAATGATTCTTAAATGGAAAATGGTTGCTGGACTCAATCTCCTGCTTTGCGCCACAGTGCACCTTGGACTTCAAACCAATAGCCTGCAGATGATGAACATTAGGTGTGGACACCAGCAAACTGTGCACAACAACAATTAAAACGACATTACAAACTCAAAGTCCAGTCTCCATATCTACTAGTCCTTCACCTTAAAAATTATGGAGAAAAAGAGTCATTACTAAATTTATCACCATCCTTGTCTTGTCAAAATGACTGAAGTTGGTGTGATGCAAATAATGTGATGACCTGGTAGACAGAACCCAAATACATAACCAAGTTTTTTTTTTTTTTTTTACATAAGTCAGAAAAAAAGATAACAAATTTATGAAATAAGTTTGCACAGTTGTTGCACATGATGTTTTAAAAGATCATAAAAACACCTTGGTCGTGCTTAAATTTTTAGTAAAAAAAAAAAAAAAAAAAAATCCTGTCTGTATTGTATCCAGAATGCAATGTGATGCCAACGTGTCCAAATGAATCCAGTATGCACACTGACGTCTGCATGGCTGTGCATGCTATTCACTCTCTTCTATTTTCTTATTTCTCTGCTACTCTGTTCTTAAACTATGAAATAACTTGAGTACTAAAAATACTAACAGCAAATACTAACTGAAGCAATGCTTTCCTACTAAAACCTACTAATTCTACTACTACTACTATTACTACTACTACTACTACTACTACTACACTACTAACTGATCTGCAGAATGTGCTGAAAGTATGGAATTAACATTTGAACTCTCATATTTCTTTACTTAACAACCGGGACTGGCCATCCACAGTCTGAAATCTTATAATACAACTCCCCTTTTAGTAACCAAAAAGCAACTGAAACAATCCAAACATGTCTAATGAATATAATCAAAAGACATAGAACGATGTATAGAGTTGCTGCATCTGCTGTATGTCCACATACTGATGAATGTTATTAGGAATATAAGCTTTCAGACTGAGTCAGTACTGCGTTCCGTTTTTAACCTCTGTTGTTTGTCTTCTTTAGTGTTTCTTTCCTTTGTCTGCATTTTCGTCTGCTTCCCATCCCTACAATCTAATCAATGATGAATACCAATTTGTAGAAATTGCAGGACAGTCGTCTGGTTTGCTGTAAGTGGTGGGTTTTGTGTGGTATTTGTTTTCAAAGGCTGGAGCTGTATTTGGGCAACAGATTGGTTATGTTTGTATGGCTATTCAATCTGTTTGGCTATTCTTCTGACCCTAAAACTCAAAGCCAGCATTACAAAAAGTAAAGCACTAAACTGTTCTAAATGGCTCAGAAACTGGATTCTGTACTACCCATTTTCCACTAAGGCAGATCCAGGGTCAGTTTGGATTCTGCGCTGACTATCAAAGCAGTTCAGCATTTTTCAACAACGGAACAACCTTATTTTTGCCAGGAAAATTAGATCCAGAATACCACCAAAACTTGCTGATCTAGAACCAAGAATAACTTGTGTACAGATATCTGATAACTTTTATTGTGGCTAAACAGGCCAACTGAAAGAACTAACATTTGGTCAAATTCCACTAATAGACAATGCCAACAGTTGTTACTGTACTTTAGACTGGTGCTAGAAGCTCTCAGAAACCAGATTGTGATCTAGAAAACCCGTTTTAGAAGTTTGTAAGTTGCATTCACTCTGAACTGGCACTGGTATCAGCCCATAACTAGCACTCTAAGGTGGTGTTGGTGGAAAATGGGTATACTCACTATACCGGCATTACCTTTTAATATCCACCCGCTTACTTGGGATTCATTAAATGCTTAGGGTTAGCGTTGCATTTGGAATTTGTTTGAACTCAAGTTTGTTAGATGTGTTTTATTCACATGCTAAAAACAGAAACTAGTAGATCTTCCCTTTCAAGTGAAGTCGAATGCCTGCATTTTGGCCTTATACTTCTTCTCCTATCAGCCTAACTTTAAATCTATCTCTAAATGAAAGATCCATGAAAGAGGTGGATATTAAAAGTTGAATATTACAGTAAACCAAACTGTTTCATTCCATTTCACTTTGATGTAGTAAATACAGCTTTGATTTCTTTGTAGTATTGGATCCAGTTAGCCAAGCTCTGTGGTACTACCCCTATTACGTTTTTGTTCACCACCAGGGGTTGGAAAGGCCATCTGATTGGCTGGAGGTTGAATCGAAGTTGATTGGCTTTGCAGAAGAGCAGGGGGAAGAAGGAGAGATGGGTCAAGAAACAAACAGAGATTACATCCTTCTTTGCTCAGCTATTACTAGGCATCTCACCGCAAACTGCATATGTGTGTACACAGAACCCCTGTGACAGTGTTATTTATTGATCAAAGCTTTGGCCTCGGTTTGTGTGCGAGCGCATGCTTGAGTCTAAGTGTATGTGAGAATGCGAGTGTGTGTGTGTAATGGGGCTGGTACAGCAGATGGACACATGTAGCGGCAGGATCAAAGAGTGCGGTGTGTAACATCTCTGATCACTGCTAACTACATATGTAAGGGAGTGGACCGGTCCTGTCTCTGAGCAACTGTCGGAGTGTGTGATGGGATGTTTAAAGCTTTTGATTTTTCACACAGATCACTCTGTGTATTCCAGTCCACCCTGTTATGTTGTATGTTATTTGATTCTGCCTTACAGGTCTATGTCGCTGCAGGTAGAGGTAGTTTTGATCTGCTCAGATGATCAGTTGACCAGGCTCTCCATCTCTCTATAGCCCACCGAGGAACTCTCCGGACTATCTGCAGGCACCAAATAAAACCATCGCCAACAAGCAATAAAAAAGACAGAGAGACTGAGAGAGAGAGTGATGAAAGGAAAATGTGATTTAAGGCTCGGCGGGGGTCGTCCGCCCTGCACGACACAAGCCATCTGATTGGTTATCAGCGCAAGCCACAAATCTGCAGTCACCATATTTTTAGAGGTCAGATAGGAGTGTCTTGCTGAGACACCAGGCAGCCTTAGAGAGGGGAGCAGCATGAGTGTGTGTAAGAGTGTAAAAGAGATAAATGGTGCATGTGTGTGAACAAAAGGCTAAACCAATATCAGTTTGGGTAATATGTGGCTTTTATTAAACGGGAGTTATTGGCCGGTAATGTCATCAGTGTCACAAATATAGGACTGTACATGCTACAGGCTAAAAGCTGTAGAAAAATAATGCGCCACACTTTGTTGAACACGGTTAGGGCTATGTTACAGTAAATATAATTATGTTGTTCCTTATTTGAAAGTTTTATTCATTTAAAACAGATTGTATAAAAGAGCAGCGAGGAGGTGTAGCAGTTGGTACTGTTGCCTCACAGCAAAGAGTCTTGAGTTTGAACCCAGCACTGGTTCTCTCCAGTGTCCTTAATAGGCTCATTGCTCACTCAAGAATTGCCCAAAGGTGTGAAGGTGAGACTGAACGGTTGTTGGGATGAACTGGTAATAAGCCCAAGGTGTACAGGGTGGGGAAGCAAAATTTACAATATTTTGAAGCAGGGATTGAAAGACAGTGTATGACCAATTAGTTTATTGAAAGTCATGAGAATTTATTTGCCACAAGAAAATTGACATAATAGAAAATGTTTTATTCTATGTGTCCTCCTTCTTTCTCAATAACCGCCTTCACACGCTTCCTGAAACTTGTGTAAGTGTTCCTCAAATATTCGGGTGACAACTTCTCCCATTCTTCTTTAATAGTATCTTCCAGACTTTCTCGTAATAGTTTTGCTCATTGTCATTCTCTTCTTTCCATTATAAACAGTCTTTATATGGACACTCCAACTATTTTTGAAATCTCCTTTGGTGTGACGAGTGCATTCAGCAAATCACACACTCTTTGACGTTTGCTTTCCTGATTACTCATATGGGCAAAAGTTTGTGAAAAGGTATGGATAATAGTGTTAGGTATGATTATGACATCAATATATGTTTGGTTTCAAAACAATTGATGTAGTGCCTGCTGAGAAAAAAACAAGTAAATGTTCATTGTAAATTTTGCTTCCCCACCCTGTACACCACGTTCATCTGTTGGGATGGGCCCCAATACCCCAACAACTGTACAGATGTATGAATGAAGTGGACATAGGACTACCATTTTGAACCCTTGAGTTGGTTTTGACTTTTTGGAGCCAGAAGTGACTCTATTTAGGCAAAACAGTGAAGCTCAGTGGTTGCCGAAACTCTAACTGCTACATAATAACAATACTACTATTAGTAATCATCATACATTGAGTAATCCTTGAAAGAACGAAGGCTTGTTTGGAGCCAAAAACTCGCAGTCATCAGTATTAGTCTATTGCTCTTTTACTTTTTTGCCTATTCCATATAAACAGACCCAATACAAAGGTTCATAGTTTACGAAAAGGAGACTCTATGGAGGGATTCTATTTTTCATCTCCCTTGGGGAGCTGGAGGAGGTTGTCAGGGAGTGAGAAGCATATAACCGAAGGATAATGCAGCTTAATTGTATTCTTGATACATGGACCCTCTTCGTTTCTTAAAACCCAGACAGATCAACCTTATCTAACAATTTGTTTGAATTATTTTGGACTGTTCTTTATCATCATCATCAAACCAAGAGAAAAACGAACCAATAGAAGGGAAATACACATTCTCAATACTTGATACTATAAGAATCACTAACCAAATATTATGTTACCATTAAGACTGTAGAAACGGAAATATTTTAGCACTTCAGCTCTTTCCAAGGTGAAGTGAGCTGCATCTTTTCAACCTAAGCTCTTTATTGACACAAAGAATGATCAAAGTTCCCCTGGGTATAGCCTGATTCTAAAAATATCTCTCCAAGTATCAGCATCCAAACGAGATTCCCATCTATGCTGCCAAAACAATAGCTTCCCTTACTGTCCAGTCACTGGTTACACTGAAGCTTCTGTAATCCAAAATCCCATTTTAGTTGAACTTAAGTAAGTGTTATTGCCGAGAGTGTGTGGGAGTGTGTTTGTATGCAGTGTATGTGCTGGAAAAGAGTGTGAGATGAGCTGTTGTTTTTGGCCAGCAGATGGGAAGCGGGGGAAGAAGAATATCTGACATTTACTAACGTCATGAGAATATTGCTACAGTCTTTGTTTCTTCTTTTCTGTTCAGTAGTTTCTGTGTTTATGTACATCCTTTGCCCTCAGAAGTTACTATACACCACTTGTTTCTTCTGGCATTCACGTAGTATAGACCACTTCGGAGCTGACATCACGGTCTACGTCACCGCAGTTGCGCACACAATCTGGTGGCAGAAAAGTGCAGGTGGTCGTTGACTTGTTGTTGATCACCCACATCTTGTAAAATCGTGTTTTATGTCCTTGTCGCTGGCTAGGCAGCACGTTGGTCCTCAACACACCAAAACCATCGGACAAATCTCGGTGTTCGGTATTCCAACCTGTTCTGTGTTCTTTTAAACTGAAGGGTCAAACAGGATGTTCAATAATAAAAAGTGACACGGGTTACCAATGGCTACACATGTGATTTTTCTCCCATGATTTGTGCAAGTTACCATGGTATTCCTACCCTTAACCTCCTAAGACCCAGCTATGGGTTTTCTGTCCACATTTGTGGACAAGAGTTTCACAACTTTAAACAAAAAAAAAAAAAGAAAAGAAAACTGTCCACCACAAAGGACATTCCATAAAATTAAAAAAAAAAATGCATCTGAAAAAACTGTTGCATCATGATGTTTCCAATATAGGCACTTATTTAATAAAAAAAACTAAAAAAGATTGTACTTTGCTGACATTTCCTGGGTCTTACGAGGTTAAAATGTCCAGTGCAACACTCGGTATTCAATATCCTGGACATGACCACAAAGTACAAACTTATAGGTATCGAGGGATTTGTATGCCTTGAGGTTTTCTTTTGTGTAAACGCTGGGTTTTTCAACAAAATATAAACAGATGTCCCGCTACTTCAACCCGCTGCTTATGATCAACTTATATTTGTAAGACACCTTGTCTCTTATTGACAGACCGTCACAATAATCGGAGAATGCCTCTGTATCTTAATTCCATTACTCTGTTTCTATCCTGATTTTAGCGCTCCTGACACCAGCTTCCATGTACTGTTGACACCACAACTGTCACTTTCTGCCACCAGTTAGGCCCCACCCACAAAAACCTCACCACTGTTTACCAATATTGAAATGGTCTATAGCAGAGGTGTCAAACTCATGTTAGTTCAGCGGCCACATACAGCCCAATATGACCTGAAGTGGGCTGGATCTTTAAAATATTAATTTAATAATATGTAATTGCATAAATTCCAAAATTTGTATGTCTAGTTTCTATGTTTTAGAGTGAAAAAAAGGAAAACTATATTATCAAAATGTTTAAGTCTACAAACTCACCTTTAAAAAAATGTGAAAAACATGAACAAAATGAAATTTATTAAGAAAAAAAGTGCAAATTTAACTATTTATGCCATTATTTTTGCCTCGGCTTCTCATTTTCACATGTTCATTACAACTTACAGATCACAGTGGATCTACAAATACACCAAACATTTAATAACAGACAGAATATTGGTACAATTACACTTCATTCTCTTGATTCATTTCAGGTTCATATTTGTTCAGGTTCATATTTCTTTTGTAGAAGGCTAGTCTGTAAAGGTAAAAATGTTTGTGTAATGTTACTTTTTTTTTTACATTAAAACAAAGAAAAAAAAATGTAGTTTTCATTATTTATACTTTATTATGATAGTATTTTACTGGTCTGACCCACTTCAGATTGAATTGACCTAAAATGATTTTAACGTCCTTGATTGTTAATATCTTCAGTGTAATTTTTGCATTTCACTATCTCATCCCGTACTGGACCCTTTGGCGGGCCGGATTTGGCCCCTGGGCCGCATGTTTGACACCCCTGGTCTATAGTATCAGACTAGATTACTCCCATCTCGGAGTTGAATTGTTTTGGCTTGGTCATGTGCATTTATCAATTACTTTAGCTCAAATATAGGTTGATGATATCCCAATCCCTCAGCTTTACCTAATATAGAAGATGTTAGTAAGCTAACATGCTAAGTACAGGGTTAGCATTACATCCATTGCACACACATTACAGTTCATACACACACCCATTACAAAATCACAGCTTTACTTTTTTAGCATAATTACAGTGAGTACATTAGTATGCTGCTCTTAACATTCACCTCAAAGCAAAACTACAAATGAGGCCACTGGTACTGCTGTAGCCTTTCGTTTCAAGCGACCAAGCAAGACTTATTTCATACATTGTTGCATTGGGGAGTGTGTCACCTGCATATTCTAAAGGCGATGCAAGCATGAGTCATTGAATGAGCGTCTGAATGCAGCTGGGGGCTACAGTGCTATAGAATGAAAAAGAAAACATGCAAATCCTCACATATTCTATTTTTGATTCACTTCCACTCAAACCAACCATTACCGACCATAACCATGACCAATGGAGGTAGAGATGTGTAGATCTGCATGAACAGCCATGTTTTTTTAACAGGATATTCATTCTGACAGATGTCAGACTTGTGATACTTGGAGTGAGATTCATCTGGCTTTTCGCGAGGGCATTTAGCCTGTGAATTTACCGATGTGGTCATGGAAACACAATAGTGCTATCTCCTTTAGCGCTGAGGTTACTACTTTTCACATCTGATGATCTTACAGCAAAGTGTACTTGTTTACAATGAGGGATACTCTAAATACCTGGGGTAAATGTTTATTCACTAGTCGCTTTTCCATTGACCCTCAAATTACTCAAATATAATTTGCGCATAAAAATTTGCCTAATGGAAAAACGACACTTTTGCCGAAACTCTTGTTTTTCAATGAAAAGTTTTTGCACTGGCAAGAGGTGGTTTTTCAAGCATAGCGAAATTGGTATATCATGCAAAACTGCAATGGAAAGACCTTTTTCTGCTACTAGAGTCATGTGAATTAAAAAAAAAAAAAAAAAGGATGTTGACGGACGTTACAACAAGCAAAGAAGAAGAGTTTTAATAGAAACATGATGCGGTATGTGTGGACACACCAGGAAACTGAATCATTTTTTAATTTAGTACAGGATAGAGGGGTAATATATAATAATAATAATAATAATAATAATAATAATAATAATAATAATAATAATAACAACAATAATAATAATAATAATAATAATAATAATAATAATAATAATAATGAATATGTATGTAAATCAACACCATATTTACGTTTGTCACCAGGTTTATGGAATGACTTCTCGTGTCATCTCCCAATAATAAATAAACAAATCATCACATTTGCGATTTAGTGGAAAAAAATTCTGTTTTGTCGACATTTAGTAAATATCGGTAAAGTTTTGTGCATATGTCCAATGGAAAAGCCACTAGTGAAACTAATAGAAGTCATTTAATTACATTACAATTACATTTTTAGAATGATGGAAAAGGGGGAAAAAATCTCTATGGTGTAACTCAGCCCATCATGTTCCAAGTAATGGTGTTCTTGCTTGCTAACTTAAATTTAACTTTTCTGTATTTTAAAAGATTTAGTCGATGGATCAGGTCTCCAAATTGTGTTTTGCTGCTGGAAAATTCCGGTAAAAATATGTGACAAAGTTTTTCCTTTGTGGCAAAATACTACATAAACTGCTGCTGGAAATTCTTCCTGACCTCTTCAGGTTTAGGCCTGAAATATAAGGGTAATTCACAATATGCGACATCACTATACAGTCGTATCACAATCACCACCAAATTGATCGTAATTGCTGAAACCTTTACAAAGTGTTGATTGTGTATGTTCATATTGTGTTGATAAAAATCCACTTTTCATCTCTATTCAGCAGGTTACTGCTGTGGGTGGTTATGATTTTAATTGTTATATGTGCATTTAACATGTGTATAATAATGCATTACCATTTATTCCTGGATTTAATAATAATACACTGCTGCCCTTAAAGTTAGAATAATTTAGTTTTCAGTCACATTCCTCTTTTTATTCCCGTTTATACACATTAGTAATCACCTTTGACCTGGTATAATGATTACAGACTGAGTCCCAGTTCCACTTTATCTATTAAGAATAAATCACGTCACAGTTATTTTTTGTGAGAAGAAGTACAAATTTTATGAAGTAATATGAATCTAATGCACCTCCATTCTGTCCTGTTTACACTTGTGCAACAGTATTAAGTTTAGAACAATACTCAAACCATCATTAACAGAAAAAGCCAATATGAGACTAATAATGAACTGAGTATAGCATAATGAGTGTTGTCTACCATTGGAATTGTGATATTAGATGCATTTCAAGCAAGAGGTTCTCGGTAGAAATGAGGCTTCCCTCCCGTTTCCGTCTCATTTTAGTGACAAACTGCTGCGTAACCTGCTACATCCTGAGTTTCATCACCCTGGGCCCTAAGTGAACCGCTGTTCACAAAGCTGTACATTAATGCTCTTCTTTTTGTCTGCCACTGTCTTGGTCTTTTGCAGATCACAGCGTCTCACTGGTAAATAGTCTATTTTACAGAATACATCTGCCATATTGCCTCCCCGCTTTGTTCTAACATAAATCCCATAATCCTCTCAAAGGTCAGCCTTCTCTTTTCTCCCTGTTTCCCGCTCTCACCACTTGCCATGTATTCATTTGTTTTTCCCGATGGAAATAATAGAACAATATGGAGGACAAAAGAGGACGAGGAGGTGGAGGAGAAGGAGACGGATCCTGTTGTTTCTCCGTGTCTCCCTGAAGGAGACGTGCTCACACGCTTTCTCCGATTCTTTTTGTCTCAATTCATTTGAATTCAGCTGAATTATTTATTGGTATAAGACGTCTTTTCAAAAGGCAACAATTAGCACTTTAAGCCTTCTCACTCTACTGACAAGATTGATTGGAAAACTTGTGTTATTACATTGTCATCAATAACTTTTATCATGGAAAATAGTGAACAGAAAATGTAATTACATGAATAATTCAAGCGTAGTCAGAGGATGTGTGTGTATATATGTGTATATGTTTGAGCATGTCCTTCTGCTGAAAATGTCTTCTGAGCAACCTGCATATTATAATCCATAATCATGTGATATTGATTGGTCATACCAAAATTATTCTGACTAAAGACAAAATATTAGAATCTTTAAGCAAGGCAAGGTAGGTTTATTTATATAGCACATTTCATGTACAAGACAATTCAAAGTGCTTTACATAAAACATTAAAAGCATTACAGCAGGGACGCAATACAAAGTATAGGCATGAGAAAACAAACAAAAAAATCAGATAAATAGATAAAACAGGTAAACAGATAAAACAGATAAAAACTTTAAGCTTAACCCATAAAGACCCAAAGAGTCACCGGTGACACAAACCATCTATAGATATAGACTGTTTAATCCCTGTTGATCCATTAATCCTATCAATACAAGTAAATAATTGGTGTAAAATACAGTTTGTCATCTTTTCATGGTCATCAGATATGACCCATTTGGATGTTCAGAGGCTCCATAGTGAACGTGGAAACATCATCATCTTCTACAACTTTGATTCAGCAGTAAAACCCATGGAGCTGGATCAATGACAGTGGATGGACACACTTGTTTTTACATTCTTTTTTTTTTTTTTTTTTTTTTTTTTTTACAAAAAAAGTAACTTTTTCTTCATTTAACTCTGTTTTTATATAATCAGCTTTGAATTTACTCTGAGATTTCATGAACATCTACATGATCTGTGAATTAAATATCAGAAAATACATGATTTAATCCAAAAATTGCAAAATGTAGAAGATTTTTTTTTTTTTTTTTTAAATGGTGGTAAATCAGTTAAGAAAGGTAGAAACAGAGAAAAATTCATTTGTGAACTGCCACAAAAATAGCACTGGGTCTTTATGGGTTAAAAGAAACAGTGAAGAACTTGTGAATAAAGGCGTAAACATGTCACTGGAATCTTCAAACTAACATTCAGACGACTAGTAAATTATTACCCTACCTAATAGGATCTAACATTAATAAAATGTTAATTTTGTGATTCAAATGACATTTACAGTACATCTCCAGTCATGCATCCAAACCATTCCCTTTTTTTGACCTCTCCCATCAGACGAAATCTAAGAAATTCAGCTCTGCTGAACATCATAACTGACTTTTGGAAACATTAGAACATTTTATGATATCAGGGGACTCATACCATTGGCTCACAGTGAATGATGTCATCAAAACCTGAGTTAAAGTTAATTAGCTGCACGTTAGCTGTTACATTCTCGATGGTGCAACTGCCAGTATCACAATATTTCACCTTTGGTCTGAATATATTTGGTCATACCCTAAATTAATCATTTTTGGAACAAACCCAAGCTAATGCCAAACCTGTGAACTTGAACACTGGTTGTTTTTTTGTTTCGAATATAACATTAAAACCAAACAACAAAACGATTTATATAAAAAGAAAAGAAAATGTAAACAAAAGAAGTTAAAACCGAAAGCAAACATTCTTATTTTTAAATCGTAATCATGTGTTTGTTATTAAAAGTTTATTTCTGTGCATAAAACTGGCAAAACCTTTACACGGCATCCATGAAATGCAACAGTTTTTGTGTTATTTTTAATTAATTTCATGTCCACACATTTATTATTATTATGTTATTAATTATTATGTATTTTTCGCCCCATATTCTGACATATTCTGTCATGTAGGTATGACAATGTAATATAAAAACGAAAATAAACTTCACATCATAAATCATTTAAAGCTGTTTCAGACCATTACCATGTTCACACAAGAGTTTTATTGAAAATGTTCATAATAGGCCTCACACAAACACAATATAGTTGCAAACAAAGTGTATTTGAACCATGCAACATGTAGTGTGTAGCTAAATTCAATGAATTACCATCATAATATCATATATTTAATTCTGGATTATTGTTACCTCTCTGCAAATCACATCACAATTCCTCAGTTACACATTCATTGAATCTGTTATACAATTATTTTGTTAAACGAAGGTGCAAAGTTTTCTTTTGTTTGAGCTCATATTATGAACTGACCTTGATCTGAATGTTATATCCTGGTATATTTTAACAAGTCTTTTTTTTTTTTTTTTTTTTTTAACATCCCAGAATCTCTTCTTAAGATAAACTTTTTACCAAAGGAAGAAGAGCAAGGATGCAGCGTCATCGTTGTAAACCTACCGATTGATTTGCCTGTGTAAAATCGATCTACAGCATATCGCATCCTGCTGATACTAATTAGAGAAGTAACCATTAATATCAGCCACTTAATCATCAATATTAATATGCATAATTATTAGTAATTCTGTTTTCCCCTCTAACACGATGGCACCGCAGGGCCTCAGCTACTTGTGTTTACACCAACATCTATCTTCATTATACACATACCTCCTATTAATCAGCACTCTCTCTCTCTCTCTCTCTCTCTCTCTCTCTCTCTCGTGTGTGTGTCTCTTTTCTCACTCGCTGTATGTGGCTGTCATTCCAATCTGAAGTGTCTCTCTTGATTACTTTTGAGAATGCAAATGATCTCTCAGTGTCTGTCTGTGATTCGGTGCAGTTTAATTAGTGTGGCATACATTATGGCTTTAAATAAGAGTCACTGCAATGTCAGCAACAGCAAAATCAGTATTAAATTGAGATTCTTTATGGCATTTCATAAATATACAACCATTGTATGAGAAGCTATGATGAGCAGTATTTTAGCTTTAATTGCTCTAACGTCCGATTTTACGTATAATAATACCAAAACGTGGCCCACATTTGTACAATATTTCACTCTGTATTGTCTCCACGTTGACATTATAGCAGGTAGATGGCAGATATTGACAATAATCTAGTATTCAGACATGACAAACTGCACTTTTAATGGATTTGAACACTAGTTGCTTTGAAAATAAAAGTTTAAATGTATGTGGTTAAGATGTTCGGCTTATAATGAGTCATATAACAATAATAATACAATATGATGACAGCTTTCTTTTGTAACTTTTGTACTCAATTCCTGCATATGTTGGATAGTAGTATTGAAACATGTACTCTACAACAAATGCTAAAAAAAAATAAGTGGTGCCAGGCACAACAAACCCCACCCCCACACACTTTTTTCACCCATTATAAGTGAATGGGAAGATATTTTAAAAATCATAAAAAATGTTAACTTAGACCTATTTTTCCCTAAATGTAATCAGATATATTCTGGGTCACTGGCAGTCTATAAACCCAATTTGGTATGAATTCAACCAAGAGTTTTGCTGCTACAGACATTTGAAATGTTGCCCATTATAAGTAAATGGAGAAAAAAAAAAGATTTTAAAAATTCATAAAAAAATTGTAAATTAGACTTATTTTTCCCAAAATGTTATCAGGTATATTCTGGGTCCCTGGCAATCTATAAACCAACTTTGGTATGAATTCACTCAATAGTTTTGGTGCGACAGATATTTTAAATTTTTTCCATTATAAGTAAATGGAAAAAAAAAAAAAAAAAAAAAAAAGATTTTAAAAATTCATAAAAAAATTTAGACTTAGACCTATTTTTCCAAAATGTTGGCAGATCTATTCTTGGTCACTGGCAATCTATAAACAAAATTTGGTATGAATTCACCCAATAGTTTTGCTGCTACAGACATTTGAAATTTTGACCATTATAAGTAAATGGAAAATAAATAAATAAATAATAAAAATTCATGAAAATTTTAACTTAGACCTACTTTTCCCAAAATGTAATGAGATCTATTCTGGGTCACTGGCAACCTATAAAACAAATTTGGTATGAATTCAATCAATAGTTTTACTGCTACAGACGTTTGAAATGTTGCCCATTATAAGTAAATGGAGAAAAAAAAAAAAAAAAGATTTTAAAAATTCATAAAAAATTGTAAATTAGACTTATTTTTCCCAAAATGTTATCAGCTATATTCTGGGTCCCTGGCAATCTGTAAACCAACTTTGCTATAAATTCACTCAATAGTTTTGGTGCGACAGACATTTTAAATTTTTCCATTATAAGTAAATGGGGAAAAAAAAAAAAGATTTTAAAAATGCATGAAAAAATTTAACTTAGACCTACTTTTCCCAAAATGTTGGCAGATCTATTCTTCATCACTAGTAATCTATAAACTAAATTTGGTGTGAATTCACCCAATAGTTTTGCTGCTATAGACATTTGAAATTTTGCCCATTATAGGTAAATGAAAAAAAAAAACAAAAACATGAAAAATTTTAACTTAGACCTACTTTTCCCAAAATGTAATGAGATCTATTCTGGGTCACTGGCAACCTATAAAACAAATTTGGTATGAATTCAACCAATAGTTTTGCTGCTACAGACATTTGAAATGTTGCCCATTATAAGTAAATGGAGAAAAAAAAAAGATTTTAAAAATTCATTAAAAAAATTGTAAATGAGACTTATTTTTCCCAAAATGTTATCAGGTATATTCTGGGTCCCTGACAATCTATAAACCAACTTTGGTATAAATTCCCTCCATAGTTTTGGTGTGACAGGCATTTAAAATTTTTCCATTATAAGGAAATGGGAAAAAATATATATATATATTTTAAAAATTCATGAAACATTGTAACTTAGACCTACTTTTCCCAAAATGTTGGCGGATCTATTCTTCGTCACTGGCAATCTATAAACTAAATTTGGTGTGAATTCACCCGATAGTTTTGCTGCTACAGACATTTGAAATTTTGCCCATTATAGGTAAATGAAAAAAAAAAAAAAGATTTTAAAAATTTATGAAAAATTTTAACTTAGACCTACTTTTCCCAAAATGTAATGAGATCTACTCTGGGTCACTGGCAACCTATAAAACAAATTTAGTATGAATTCAACCAATAGTTTTGCTGCTAGAGTGTTAACAAACAAACAAACAAACCGAACCAAAAACAATACCCCTTGCCTCCCCTTCGGGGGGGATGGGGGGGGTGGTGGTAAATCACATCACACTGAAAACTGTTCTAGATTGTCATAAAAGCAGCATTAGTGGAAATGTTTAAGTAAAGATTCTGTCAGTTCAGAAGCTTCTGTCTATCATTAACTTTTGAAATGTAATGTTTTGTCAACCATACATTGTGCATGCATAGCATCGATACTCCTCTAATCTGTAGAAAGTTAACTTGCAGCGTCTGGGGTAAACAAAACCCCTCATTAGATACAAGGGATTGGCAATACTGAAACATTTGCTTCTGATCCGATAAAGGGCATTCTCAAGGCACTTTCACTGGCAGCAATATTGACTCCTTTCAATAATAAATGAAGCTTTATACCACAGATCCATGTGTCATGTATAAAGTGAATGCATAATTAATAGGTTACTTCTATGCTTATTTTCAAATGGATTGCAAAACTTTTTTTTTTTTATTTATACTGATCTATTGGTGGAATTATTGGCTCTGAAAACAACCCGTGGCTTTGGTTGTGTTAGCCTACCACCACGAAATATAAATGTTTTTGTAACATTGCTGCTGATGTGACCATCCTAAATGATGATAACACTAATCATTTGGAGGGACTTTACATTACAGCTTGATGATAGTAAAAGAGTGGTTCACCCATAAACACCTAGTGCTACTTTTATGGCAGTTCCCAGATTAATTTTTCTCTCTATTTAACCTTTCTTACGTGATTTATCACCATTATCCTCTATATTTTCACTGTAAATCATGTATTTTCCTAGATTTCATTTTATATATTTGATTTCGACATTCATGAAAACTCAGTTAATTCAACGTTTATTATATTAAAACAGAAAAAAAAATGAAGAAAAGGTGAGTTTTGCAGCAAAGATATATTAAATTGAATGTAAATCAGGTGTCTCCATCCACTGTCTTTGATCCAACTCCATGGGTTTTGATGACAATGCTTCCATGTTCACTATGGAACCTCTGAACGTCCAAATAGGTCATATGTGATGACCATGAAAAGATGACAAATTACATTTTACATCAATTTTTTTTACACGTATTGATAGAATTAGTGGATCAACAGGTACTGAATATTATAGATCAGTAGATGGTTTTGGTTAATGGTGGGCGTTTGGGTCTTTATGGGTTAAATAGTGATAGTTTGATAATGAGGGGGTAATTAATACAATAATCCATGGTATTTATCAATACTTCCTTAAGTAAAAGCCAGTTAATAACTACATTTTAACAGTGGGTATATGGGGGTATTAACAGTAGACTTGAAGATTTATATATCAAACACAAAACACAATAACGGGGGAAATTATTATTATTATTATTATTATTATTATTATTATTATTATTATTATTAAGTACCACATTAACAGGTTCTAGATCCTCTGATACATTTCATTCCTTTACTTTCTTGGTCAGTTCCACTAAAATTTTCAGTTGAATAACCTCTCACCTGGCATGTCTGTTTCTGCACATGAAATTTGACACCATGGTAACGTGGTCCTGTTGTTTATCTGTTGCTAGGTAACCCACTTCAATGATGATTCTGGGCATAGCCACGTGATTGGCCATCGGGAGGCCGTTTTATTCCAAAATTACTAATATCTCCTATTAACTTGACGTTTTCGCTAGTCTCTTTCTTGACCGAAAATACATAAGTACGCCAAACTGCAGCAGTCATCTCTTTCAGGATTTTGTGTGATGCCCGAGACACACAGTCCAATTCCCTTTTATAATAATAATAATAATAATAATAATAATAATAATAATAATAATAATAATAAGACAGGCTTTGGAAGAACTTGTTGAAGTGGAAAAAAAAGAAAATCATCCACAATTTTAGCCACATCTAGTATAAAATTAGTAGAATAAACTCTTTTACCTGTTAATGTTTTGTCCAATGACATCACCTGTGACTTGTGTGTGTGTGTGTGAGAGTGTGTGTGTGTGTGGTTTGTGTATCAGCGGAGAGATGTTGAGCAGAGATCTATAAGCGCTGGCCTTGCAGGTTCATAACTGGCCACATGGGAGCTGTGAACTGGTCATAGTGTTGACAAGTTGTGTGTGTCAGACAGAGTTAGGTGGTGTGTGTGTGTGTGTGTGTGTGTGCTTCTCTGATGGAGAAATGAAAGTCGAGAAGCATTTCATTTACTGGCCCGGGGAGACCTTTCCCCCGTCATACATTTATTGGCGCTTGCACTTTAACCGCTGCTGACCCAGCTTATAGCCTGTGCCTGGCCTGTTAACAGGCAGCATGTAACCCAGGTTATAACCATATACACTGGGATATTACCAACCACTAACCCTGCCACAGGTTCTGAAACTCCAGAAATTCAAGTCAAATTGGAATTTACTTTTTAACAGCTCTGGACATTAACTATTTTTCTGTTAATATTTCTTTACTCTTGTATGCTATCCACACAGTTTTTTCCATATTATGGAGTTTAACAATATTCTGCTTCAGTTGATCATTTACACATGTACATTATAACTTACAGATTACAGTGGATCTACAAACACACAAAATATTTAGTAACAGGTGGAATATATTCAACTTCAATTTGACATTTCAGGTTCATATTTGTTCAGGTTATTTACATTTTTTTGTGAAATTAGACTTTGTTTTAGTGTAAATACATGAAAAATATTTACGTTTACAAAGAGAAAAATTTGGAGTTGTCATTATTTCTATGTTATTATGATAGTATTTGACTGGTCCTGCCCACTTGAGATTGAATTGGTCTGAATGTGGAACCTGAAATGAAAGGATTGTTAATATCTTAGTGTAATTTTTGCATTTCACAGATTCATCCCAAGGGCCGGACTGGACCCTTTGGCAGACCGGATTTGGCCGCATGTTTGACACCTGTGCTTTACGGGGTGAATTTCAGCTCCTTTCCTCTGGACGGAGGTTTTTAGTCCCAAGGTGCAGGACAGAGCGTTTATAAAAACAACTTTGTTCCTGTCGCCGTCGCTGAGCTCAAAAAGAAACAGTGATATTCCACTTTATTTACTTATTTATCCTATTTCTTTGCTCTATTTATTATTATTGTGATTTCTAATTTTTAAATGTTATGTTCTTATCCTGGTTTTTATCCCAGAGACTCTGTTTATTTTCTTGAGGTTTTTATTGTGTTTTATTGCATCTCGTTTTTATTGATTTGAACTTATTTATTTATTTATTTTATCCTATTACTTATCCATGCTTCTATACTGATGAATAGTGGAACACTGGGTACTTTTTGTCTTGTCTGGACACTCGATCAAGTACCTGCCCAACAGGTTCAATGTGTGTTTTGTTGTAATGCCAAATGCAATCACTATGTCTGCAAAACAAATCTACCCACGGGTAGAAATAAAGTAACCTTGAACTTTGAACCTTATATGTTCCTATTGCATTTAGGTTTCATAAAAAGAGTGCTGAACAAAAAGTTAAATGTGAATCGGATTAGGTCTGAAGGGGCAGGAAGTGAGCTTGCTCAGCTAGTTGCCACCTCAGGGTTGTCTTCAGAGGAGCTCAAATCCATGGTCTTTCCACCTCCAAAAATAAATTCAATTAATGTATGTTATAGAAATCTAGAAAATCGGAGTGATGATAATGGTAATGAAAATAAGAAAAAGGAGGAGAAAGAAGGGAGGGGGGAGGAGAGGAGGAAAAAGAAAGTAAAGGCTGTCACTATTATTGTGTTTGGGTTTATTGATTTTGCTTCTTTTTTTTTTTTTTTGTCTCTCCTTTTCCCTTTTCCTTTCATTTCTTTCTGTCCTCTTTTTCCCTTAAGCTTCTTTCTATACCATTACTTAAAACCCTTTCCTGATTTCTTGCTTTTTACCGTTGTACTTACTAGATTGTCAATTTTGTTTTCATTCCTTCTTCTTTCTCCACCTGAATATCCCCAGCTCGCACAAAATAACCATAAATAATCACACATGTATATACACACACACATGCATACAAACACACCTGTAAATAACCCGCTGTTTGCACCCGTCTTTGTTTTGCATAATGTCCATGTCTTATGATTTTTTTATTTATTTTTTTTTTTTGTGGTCTGTTTGTTTTTGTTACCCCGTCACAATATTCGTCTAGCACTAAATAAATAAAAGTTGGGAAAATTAACCCATAAAGACCCAAACATCCACCGGCGACCAGAAGTATCTACTGATCGAAACTGTTTAATAACTGTTCGTCCACTAATCCTATCAATCCATGTCAATAATTGGTGTAAAATACAGTTTGTCATCTTTTCATGGTCATCAGATATGACCCATTTGGACGTTCAGAGGCTCCGTAGTTACCATGGAAACACCATCATCTTCTACAACATTGATTCACCAGTAAAACCCATAAAGTTGGATCAATGACAGTGGATGGAGGTGCTTGGTTTATGTTCAGTTAATGATTATATTTGCTGAAAAAGTTGTTTTTTCTTCAGTTTTCTGTGTTTCTGATATAACAACCCTCAACTTCAATCTGAGCTTTTATGAACATCTACAGTACATGATTAGTAAACCAAATGTTGGAAAATACCTGATTTTCACTGAACAAAACCAAAATATAGAATATAACAATAAATGGTGATAAATCTCTTAAGGACGGTTAAATATAGAGAAAAATTAATTTAGGAACTGCCACAAATGTCACACTGGGTCCTTATGGGTTAAAAAAAAAAAAGGGAATCTGAACCTGTTTTCATTCATTCAAGGTCTGAAAAGATGGATTTTCTGCAGATAAATGACAATATTTTTTTTTATTAGGTTTGGCATAGAAATTATCAGTAGTTTCTAGAACAGGTTAATAATGTTCATTTTTACTCAAATACACATCTATAAATAGTCCGACCAGTGGGCTTTTGTTTTTCCAGCTGTATCTGTAGGTGCAAGTGTGTCTGGTGTTTGTGCAAATCAGGGCGATAGAGCAACATCTGTTGTGCCTGAGGGCCAGACAGAGACTCAGCCAGGGGTCCATCCCACACACACACACACACACACACACACACACTGAATACACATTTTACAGGTTTCTGTCACACATCTTGCATCATGTGTGTATGTGTGTTCCCTCCTATTATATCTATCAATTTCAGGACTGTGCACACACAGCAGATCACCTGGGATTTGCTAAATTTTCTACACACACACACACACACATATATATACAGAGCCTCATACACTCACACACACACACATGCATAGGCAGTGTTTCTATGTTTGGAATTCTCACATGGCGACTGGTTTCTTGTAGAGCCCCTGGGGCGACCAAACTGTGACTAATCACCAAGGGTGACGGTGTATGTGTGCATTTATAAGTGTGTGTGTCTTTGTGTGTGTGTGTGTGTGTGTGTGTGACATTGAAAATACTCGAGTGGGGTTGTTTCAGCAAGGGAAAAACTTCCAAGGAGGCCGTAACTAAGAGTTGACCTTAACATCCAAGGCTTTGATAAGGCTAGTATGTAATAATCGACACAAAGTTTTGTACAACGGTAAATCATTTCAACAACGTGTGTGTGTACTTGAGCATGTGTGTATGAAACGCCGAGATTCAGACGGTTAAAGACGTTACAAGTGACACACGGTATTAATCACAGTAATCCAATTCTCTTTATCAGTGCCCACTGCTGTGCTTTAATGAGCGATGCACATAGAGAGACTCTCATATTGACAGGGTGTAGCTGGAAGATAACAACCACTCACCGACCACTCCAACAACAACAAACACCTGTTGTTAAGCTCGACTCATACTCAACCAAACAAAAAGCAATGTTCATCTTAAGCAGCACAGGATTTTAAATGTGTTTTGGAAATAAAAACACACAAAATACTGGTAGTTTGAGCTAAATGTGATTCATTTCTGCTCGAAGATTATAATCTTGTGAAAAGGCAGTTTAGCTTTTAAAGTGAAAGTAAACAGTGTGTATCTACACTGACTGTTTGGAATTCACATATTTCAATTACTTCTGTCGTTTGTGTGTATGATTCTGAACCTTTAAACATCATTGGAAATGTTCTCTTACTTGAGAAATCTCAGAGATATATCAAATAGAAACACTGACATGTAACCAAAACTCTGTAATTCAAGAAGAAGAAGTTCTGATATAATATACTTTTTTTTTTTTTTAAATCCAAGATGCTTCAAAAGTTAGGGGCACATTAACCCTCCGGTATCCTGTCCAGCAAGGCCCTTACTAAGCACCAAGTGTGCCTTTTTGGCACACTTGTGGAATTATGTCAAAAAAAAATTTCATATAGTTTGTTTTTAATTCTTTTACACTTTTTTTCTGTTTCATCAACTTGAGCCGTAAATAAAAATACCAAATACTCAATAATTGTCACATTTTTTAACCCTTTAAATGCCGTGTTTATATTGTAAACAAACCTTTTTTTTTTGATGCAAAAAACACACAAAAAAAATGTATTTTCAATATACTACATAAAAAGTGGATCACATATTATTTGATTTTTGCAGCCTGGCATATGTCAATGATTAACTCCAACACTGGTTAATGTACATTATTATTTTTGGCGCTAGGTCAAATGTTCGAAAATACTAGCATCTGTCACCAAGTGTATGAAAAACGCACACTTATAAATCAAACTATTAAATATTATATATTGATTTGTATATTGATTTTTTTTTTTTCTGCTCTAATTTGATTTTATTTTTGTAAATCAAGGTCAGCCCTAATCATACATATCAAATGGAAGAAACAGTGCGTTTTAGGCACACTTGGGAGACAGATGCTAGTCTTATAATTTTCTTTTGTTTACAATGTGCAAATTTTAGTTGGTGGCCAGAATTTTAAAAATCATGCACAAATGAACAACTTTTGAATCCTAACCTTATTTAAATTGTGAAAAATAATATGAAGTTTTTTAACAGGAAGTGCAAAGTGTGCCTAAAAGATGCACCTGGATACCGGAGGGTTAAATAACAAAACTTAATGGGGTACACTGCATAAATTAAATAAAACTAATGTCATAGTAATCATTATCCCTTTATAGGACACTCATAGAAATCCTCTTGTGTGCTATTGCAAGACAAACCAAGACTTTTGTGAAATTTTACTTTTTTTTTTTTGTCATGTAGAAAATCAAGGTCAATGAAGTTACCATATTTGGTTCCGTGCCCATAAGTGGCAAAAATTAAATAAATAAATCCAAGAAGTATATATAAAAAATACAAGAAGACCACATGTAAGATGAAATGAACGTACTTTCTACCACTAGACCAACATAAGTGCTGATCCAGACCCCTGTCCACATCCACATTCTCCCTTTGAACATCATTCCTTACATTAGTACCATTACTCCATGGTACCTAACAAAGCAGGTACACTCACTGTTCATGCAGAGGTGGACCTCACAGACCCTGTAGACCACGTTGGACCTGAGATTGCTGACTCACTGTCCTCATTGGAACTGTTGATATTACTGTCTTGTAATCTATGCAGAAAAACAGTCTGCCTGATAAAGGGTTAACTGTTGGTGTTTTTCGGTATTTTACATTACTTACATTAATCAACATTTGCTAAAGGTTCTCATGTTAACAAAAGTATTAATTTATGCATCACTTAATAGGTTAAAGTGTTAAAAAGTAATACGAGACACTTTTGATATTAATTACTAGCAGTGGCTTTACTATTACTTCATTAAATAATACTATATAAAGCGGTCATATTTTGCTAACCCCACTTTTTATTAGTCTTTGGTACATTTATTTGTGTATTTGGACCCTAATAGTTCAAAAGGTTTGAATTTGAACCCTCCAGGTGCTGGAAAGCTATCTTTATATTTATTTTGGAAAAAATCAAGTGGATTTCTACAGCCGGTTTTAATTCCTGCTTAATTTGTTACATATGTAACTAGTTACGTCAAGATTTCCGACAAATATTTCTCCGAGCACGACATAATTGTTCGTCAGCAGCAGCGGTTGTAGAAAAAACTGACAATATGTCCAAACTTCGAGCCGATTACCTAAAATGTTCAGTTGTTGGTTGAACAGGGCAGAGCAACGCAACCAACAACCTGAAGGGGGCAGGGCATGAAGTGGCTCATTTGCATTTAAAGGTTCATCGCTCAAAACGACCTTTCTGGTGTCATTACTCAAAAATAGTGTTGAAGATGGACCTGTGGAGTTGAATTAATGAAGAATTCAGACCCAAGCATAGCATTTACAGTTTATATACACCACAGGGAAATGTTTTAAAATGCATATTTCCATTTAAAAAAGCAAAATATCACTCCTTTACAGAACCCATAATGTAAAAGCATTGCAGCTTAGTTAATATTTTGTAAAGCATGTTCATACGTACATACCTCTATTTTACAGACATGTTCTTTTGATCTATTTCCTACACCGTTCCCAAGAGGCACATCCATTTGCCAATGAGCCTGAGTGTAAAAAGATGTTTAAAGAAGCCCTGGCAGCTTTACATGCTTCCCATATGCCCTCAGGTCAGACTGTAAAGCAAACCACAGCTTATAGATCGGCCTAACCTCCACATTACTTGATTCAGTGACAGTGAAAGTAAGCTTTGACCATTAGTTGCGCTCATCCAATAGCCCATACACATGATTTACAGGAATAATGGAACTGCTTTCTAACTTAATTGCTAAAGCTAGCTTGCTCTCGAAGTCCACTGCATTCTTGACACCTCGGAAAGATCTGATTCCCCCGAAAACATAGACACTCACCCCGCGTCAAGCTCAATCAGCTGCAAAATGGCAATATTTGCATTAAACCTGGTGTGAAGGAGTCAATGTAAGTACAGATGAAAGATCAAACACAGAGGTGGAATCATTTCTCACTACTCTGATAATTAAATTAGATACCACATATATGCAGCGGGCCACACATAATCTGTATTCTGCTTGACTCTGACACTGGGGGAAAATTAGCTTAAATTGTGATATTACTCAACAGTGTCCAAAGTAGTCCAGGAGATAAAATAAAGCCAAAAGTGCTGATCTCTTATAAGTAGGTGTCATGCATAATGTATTTGAATCTCAAAGTGGATGTACGGGGCAATCCTGCAACCAAGTCTAGTGTTTTTTTTTTGGTTTTTTTTGAAGTGCCAGTATTAGAAGTCCCACAGTCAGCAGTGACAAGATGGAGCAATGGAAGATGTTTTAGCAGTGGTTGCGGCCTTGCCACAAGAGCTGCAATCACATTTAAATGACTGTGATTGGTCTGGCACAAAGGTAATTGATTTAGCCGCTTGAGCTTTGATATGAAGTGGTTCTCTGGTATCACCGAATTGAGCAGTCAGAAAGTGAGAGAACACCAGCGTTGAATAATTATGGATTTTTCAAACTGATAGTCCATTGCCTGATAGAATCTGAGTAACTGCTTTTTTTGGCGGTATCAAAAGTGGACCATTTTGGACTAGGTTAGCATCCATTAGCGATGCCATTGTCTGAATCTATTTGTTTTGTTTTGGTAATCTGTCAGCTTCAAGACAAGATGCTAGCTCAGGTTAGTGCATGTCTTTGTCTCGGTGTTTCTTTTATGCATTATACAGTTTGCTCAGCTTCAAATGTCCCACTATTAAATTTTAGGGTAAAACAATAACCTACACCCGTTCAACAATCTTAATTTTCTAAAATATACTAGATAACTTGAGTGTTAAAGGGGTATTGTCCTATAAGTTAATTATTGCATTGTTGCATTGCTATTTTTTTTATTTATTTATTTATTTTTTTTGGGAATACCTCTCAGTGATATTGTTGAAAATACCCTAGAGCAATGACATGACAGGTGCAAAAGTATGACAGGTGTCAACTGTTGCAAGCTCTGTGTTCAATATGATGTAGTACCGAGTCCCAAAAATACATTCAGTTGTCATTCTAAGAGCTTGCACTTGATAATAAAGAGCAGAGGAAATAGATGGAAGTTGCCAAGTGAAGTAACAATAAAAATAAATAAATATAAAATAGCTAAATAAAGTGCAAGGAAACATCTAACTATCATTAGTTCCTATTGCATCTGCTAAACCGGATCCTCGTGAATCCACTGCTGCAAAGAGACCAGGAACTTAAATATTACTTAAAGATGGGGTAGGAGATCTTAGAAAAACAGTTTGGGCAAGGTACATTTTGAAAATATTCTATTCAAAGGTCCAAACCCCTTTCTTCAGACATACCCCCGAAGCCATGCCTCCAGATTACTGGCCCGCGCAATGCTTGTTCTCGAGGGATCACGACAACAATTCGCTCCGGCTCCGATCCATGCATACCTCACTCAGTCTCCTCCAACACCTCCGCTCTTCCGGAACAGCCCCAGTTCATACCTATCTTGCTAACGTTACATTTCATAGTGATTTATGTTTGTTACAAAACAGCTTTCCGGTGAACTTTCCATCCTAAAATAGCTAATATAGCCGAGGTCTGGCTCTGGCTTAGGTTCCTTTACAAGTGCTCCAAACCTCTGAGAACATGCAATTCATGCACGAAGAGGGGTACACGCAGAGGGGGGTGTTTTTTCAGTTCTTTCCATTCCACAGGTGACTAATTTTTTAAAATTTTTGTGCTAAAGCATTTAATTAATTGATTGTAATCAGAGTGTGAAGGGGATTTTAAGCAATATACTGTAGTCAAAAATGCTCCAGGAAAACATCTCGCACCCCACCTTTAACAAGCGGATTTGTGCGGCTGAAATATATATGTGAAACATATTTTTACTAAGCAAAGAACTGAGCGGTGTTAATTAACTTAATCACAACCAGTGTTGATGGATGAGTAAGCATGTTCCTATTATTTCTTGGATTCAGGCTGCAGTCAGTGGTAATCCTGAGGGAGTTTTGTGGTTTGCTGTTAAACTTCCCCACCATAGGGTGAGTTCCCAACTGCCCCAATAATAATAATAATAAAAAAAAAACATTCTTGTTTTCCTTTTTTTTTTTTTTTTACTTGTTTCAGACTCACTCTTTTTCTTAAACACATGATTGTTTCCCCAAGCTACAGATCTCTGCAACCTTATCTGACCACGGCTATTGATCTCTTACCGAGGGCTCCGTATCTGCCTTTGTTGCTTCTGCCGTTATGAGGTTGACAGAGTGTGAGCAGCCGAATCATAGTGCAATCTTTGCTGTGGCATGATCAGTCTGTGTTAAAATCAATACGGCAACAGCTACCACAGTAGGTGGCACAAGTTGCTTCTGCTTTAGGGCTTTCTGTGGCACGCTGCCACAGTTTTATCATGGCTACTGGTTTATTCACAGAACTGAAGCAAACACTGCCTATCACCTTCTATGACAGAACTGTGAGACTGTGAAAGGATGATGCAAAATCTCTCTTCTTATTCCTCGTATATGTTTGTTTTTCTTTGGTCATTTAAGCCAAATTAACGCTTAATGCACCATCAAAGTAAGTATGTAAGAAGATGTCAGATTACTTCATTGAGGTGAATAATAATTGGATTAGGATTACGGATTTGGGCATGGTAGGGTTACAAGAGAAACATGAAACACAACCCTAAAAGTCGTCTTTTAGGCCAAATTATAGGAAGCTTTTCAACAAAAATCCATACAGGATTTTTTTGTTTTTAACCCTGTTACTATCTAATAAAGTAAAGTGCACTTTTGTCATCCCTAAAGAGAACAATAATACACACAAACATCAGTAGGCTGCCACTAACAGTGCCTGTGAACCAGCTGCAGATCTAGACCAGTAACTTGGTCAAGGTCATTGGCAGGAGAAGTAACTAGTATATGTGTTTCCGACGCTGGGGAAAACCTGCATGTCACAGGGAGAATGTACAACATACAAATGACAAATGGCATGACAAAAAAAAATACAAGGCGATTACATTTTTTTCTTTTTTTTCTATCAATTACTTAGATTTCTCCATTCCAATCTTGCCCTTGAACCGTAACTGCAGTCTTATTGTGGAAAGAGGAATTAGAGGAATGTACGATGGAATTTGAATGCTTTCCAGCTGCGAAAGAAATGAACTGTATAACACTGAAAAGATATCACAGTAGCACAAATTGAATTTTTTTTGCATTTACAAAGAGGTATTGGTGCTTTTCAATGTTGGTTAAACAATGTTTGCTATTTGACATTATTCACAATTAATCACAATTAATTCCCCAGACAATATTTGTTCATTCCTTTATTCTCCTGGAAATGCAGACATAACTTGCTCTGATTTTTAATTATTTTGGTTTACATCATGGGGTGTCAAACTCATTTTAGTTCAGGGGCCACATTCAGCTAAAGTTGATTTGAAGAGGGCCGGACTAGTAAAATTATAATATAATGATATATAAATAATGTCAACATCAAACTTTTCTCTATGTTGTAGGGTGAAAAAAGTAAAATTACATAATGAAAATGTTTGCATCCACAAACTATCCTTTCGAACAATGTGAATAATGCGAACAAGCTGAAAAAAATGTGTAATTTTAACAATATTATGCTTCACTATCATATCATATCATTTACACATGTACATTATAATTTACAGATCGCAGTGGATCCACAAATACACAAAACATTTAGTAACAGGTGGAATATTATTAAAAATTTCACTTACTTCTCTTAAGACATTTCAGGTTGTTCATATTTGTTCAGGTTATTCAGATATTTTGGCAATTTTATACTTTGTTTTAGTGTAAATAGATGAAAACATTTACATTTACAAAGAGAAAAAGTTGGAGTATTTATAGGTTATTATGACCCACTTGAGATTGAATTGGTCTGAATGTGGAACCTGAACTAAAAGGATTATTAATATGTTAGTGTAATTTTTGAATTTCACAAATTCATCCCAAGGGCCGGACTAGACCCTTTGGCGGGCCGGATTTGGCCCCCGGACCGCATGTTTGACACCTGTGGTTTACATTGTTGTTATCTGGAGAGGATAGCCTTGTTTTGGATGGATTCATCTCAGTAAATACAGATGATTTGACAGGTGATCCAGTCTCCTAACGAAGATAACTTTTACACTCTAGGTCAGGGGTGTCAAACTCATTTTCTTTCAGGGGCCACATTCAGCCCAATTTGATCTCCAGCGGACCGGAACCAGTAAAATAATAGCATAATAACCTATAAATAATGACAATTCCAAATTGTTTAGTGCAAAAAATAACATTACATGATGAAACTATTTCTATCCAAACAAAAAAAAAGGTGAGAATAACTGGAAAAAACTGAAATTTCTGAAGAAAAATAAGTTCAATTTTATCAATATTTTGCCTCAACTTATGATTTATACATGTGCATTACAGATCAGATCTACCAAGGCACAAAACAGGCAGAATAGTGTTAAAATTGCACTTATTTTTCTTTAGACATTCCAGGTTGTTCATATTTGTTCAGGTTATTGACATTTTATTGTTAAAGGATATCAGAATTTAATGTTCTTTGCAATAAATTAAAGAGAAAAAAATTGGTGTTGCCATTATTTATCGGCATAATGTCATATTATTTTTCTCACATTAAACCAAGAAGAAATTTTGGAGTCATTATTTCTAGGTTATTATGCTATTATTTTTGAGTTTGATGCCCTTGACTTTTAATATATTTAGGGTAATTTTTGCATTTTGTAAATTCATCTCGCGGGCCGGTTTTGGCCCCTGAGCCACATGTTTGACACCTATACTCTAGGTCAACATTGAGTACGTGCTTTAACAGCAATACAATTAAAAGGTTAGTTTACGGTCTTTAAATTAGTATCATCACATGGCTGGCTGATGTTAAAAGAAGCATTTTACTATATATGCTTATTTAAGACTCAATTGCAGGGCGTGAAAACCTTGTTTTATGAGTAATTACGAGTAATGAATGAGAATATGTGCTTTATGATGTCTGTCCGGTTTGCATTGTCGGAATCTGCTTCCATAATGTGTTTCCTCTTATGGTCATTTCCTGTTATAAACATTTTTTATAAGGTATATGGCCATATGGCATCTGTATTTAGCTTGATTTTTCTGTGGCCCCCAGGTGGCCCAATGTGACACAGTGTTATTATTCAAAAGATGGAATTTTTCAGCACCATAGGCCTTTTCAATTTGTAGTTAAAAACGATTGCACTTGGGTGGAGTTGGACAGAAGTCATAAATGCATATTGCCTGCAGCAGTGTAGCATGCATGGATGTGGATGCAATGACGATGGGTGCACAAGCCGGACCCTCAATGGAGGTATTTAGAGACACGAAGGCAGATGAGACTCAGCGTGAGTTATTTCCTGCACGAACCATAATTAGAAGCAGTCTGGATCTTCTTCTTCTTCTTGTCCACACATTCCTTCAGTTCCCCCCCTCCTACCTCCGACTGTCTCTCTTGATCACCTCGCATTTGTCAGGCTCTTTTGGTTTATGTATTTTTAAATGCAATTTTGCCTATTCAAATTTAACAGTGAAGGATTGTTTTCATTAGCGACTGACAATAAATGGGATATTTAAACAGTTGACTGGGTTTTCAATTTCACATCTCGGGCATCACAGCCTTTGCGAGGTTCATAACAGCCCAGCCACTGGTATCGGGAGAGACAGAATGGCAAAACCAAAGGCTCGACGAAGGACAAACGATGGTTTCGTTAACTGTTAAGGCAATTTAACTTTAGTTGGGGATGAAATTGAAACATTTGCATTGGCGAAGCAACTGCAGTGCAGGCTGTCTGTTTGGAGAAGAGGGAAATTATCTGCCCACTGGAGAACAAAAGTGTTATCCACTTCTCCTGGATTTGTATGTCCTTGTAAAATCTATTCTTTACAACACCATTCTTGTTTAGTGTCACCAATCCTTAACAGTAGAGTAGTGTAGCGGTCGGAAAGAACAAGCGCCTGAGTTAAATCTAGCATCAGATTGCTCCATGTTTACTTCGTTGTAGAGAAAGGGGTTACACGACAAATAAATACAATGCTGCTGAAATTTCTAATTACTTTGTTAAATGGTGGTTACCACCATCAGTTGAAGGTAGAGCAGGGGTGTCAAACTCATTTTAGTTCAGGGGCCACATACAACCTATTATGATATAAAGTGGGCCGGACCAGTAAAATTATATAAATAGTAGGATAATAATTTTTGAGTGAAAAAGTAAAATTCCATAATGAAAATGTTTACATCTATGAATTGTACTTAAACATAACATGGAGAAATATGAACAACCTGAAAATTTGTAAGTAAAATAAGTGCAATGTTAACAATATTACGCCTTAGTTCATCATTTATACATGTGAATCCCAATCCCAACTGCACAAAACATTAAATAACAGGCAGAATATTATTAAAATTCCATATACTTCTCTTAAGAGATTTCAGGTTATTCACTTTTTTTTTTTTTTTAAATAAAGGCTAGTCTGTAAATGTAAACATTTTTATGTAATTTAACTTTTTTTTTTACTCTAAAACAATGAGAAAAATTTACAGTTTTCATTATTTATAGGTTATTATGATAGTATTTTACTGGTCTGGTCCACTTTAGGTAGAATTGACCTAAAATGATTGCTAATATCTTCAGTGTCATTTTTGCTTTTCACAAATTCATCCCAGGGGCCGGACTGAACCCTTTGGCGGGCCGGATTTGGTCCCCGGGCCGCATGTTTGACACCTGTGAGGTAGAGCATTAAGTTACAAAAAGTATTGTCGTGTATCTGATGCTAATTTTGGTGTTTTGAAACTGAACCAGCTTCGCACAATCAATAAATCCGTCAGATTCAGAAAACTTTATTTATCCCATACGGGCAATTCATTTGGAGCTTACCATAGACATCAGCCCACATCCAAAGTGCAATGTGACAAACATAAATAAATAAATCGGTGCATAAATACAAGATCATTGAAAGCAACTACGAATAAATGCATTTAAATAAGCAACAATAAATCAAAATATACCAGTGCAGACTAAAAGACCCTATTGGTTCTGCTACCATAAATAAATAAATGAATAAATGAATAAATAAAATGACTGAAATGGCTGATGTCAGAGTTCAAAAGTCAGTGAAACAAATGCAAATGTAAAAAAAAAAATATATATATATATATATATCTGTTGTTAAATAATTTGTGATCTTGACTACTTATGAGGAGACATCTACAGTCATTCTCATACTTTTTTTTTTTTCAGTCAATTAATGTAGTTGTAGTTATATTTGCTGTTGTTACTTCTACTGTATATTTTGCAGAGGTCAGTTTTTTAGGACTTGAGACTTACTAGACCAACACTAATGAAAGACTCAACTTCGACTCGTAGCAGATGATTCGTCTTGCACAGAAACATAATAAGAGGTCAGTGTTTAGTGGCACCAAAAGAAAACATTTTCATGGTTTGACGTAATAACAAAGTAGGGTCGGAACAAGTATTCGATCAGTTTAGTATTAGCGCTCACTGCCATAATACTCCTCCATACAACCATTAACCATATGGGCAACTGGGCAATTGCCCAGGGGCCCGCGACCTCTGAAGGGCCCTGGGTAGCTCAGGCATAACGAAAATATCTGGTTATCTTTTGCTTATAAATGAAACTGTCCGCAAAAAGTGTTCTTAAATAAATACTGGATACTTTGGAAATGGTTTCTTATTTATTTTTTGTGAAAATGGAGGACACTTCCCTCTCTTTCTAATGTAGCGGATCAATTTTAGATTATACTAATGCTAATGTGTTTTGTTTTCATATCATCATATGCAAGTGAGTGGCCTTGACAAGAGGCTATAGTGGTGCACTTGTAGTTCTACGAGCATTTACACATTTGTACATCAAAATGCATTTGATGATAGTTAGATATTGAAATATGGGGTATATTTACATATATTCCTGGAATTTATTCTGTATTTTGCCAGATTATAGGGATCCTGGGATTGTGATGATGGGGCCCTTGAATATTGTTGCCCAGGGTACAGTGAAGTGTTGATCTGGCCCTGCCTCCATAAGAAAAATATGTTTTCTAGAGCTCCTTTTAGTTTGATCAGCCAAAGGGAATCAAGTGTCAAAGTTTTGATTCAGCAGTAAAAATATTAACATACAAAAAAATATATATTTACATCCTACCAATATTGGTTGTTGGTACTAATGTTTTAGACTATTATTGATTTTATTTAAACTTTAACTTTGATTTGACCTCTGTTTCCACTTTGAAGCCATATAGTTCTATACAGCTGTATTATGGCTTAAATGCAGCCCTCACCATTGCTGTTCATGTGGGCTTATGAGTCACGGCTTAGCTTCTCATGCAGAACAGGTCATCAGGAGTTTAGACAATTTGACTCATCACTTGCTTTACTTGGAAAATGACTTGACTTGCTTGACTTTTTAGCAGAGACTCGGCTTGACTCGCTTGATTTTCCACTACAGAGACTTTGGCTTTACATGAGACTTGGATGTTCACTCTCCAAACTTAACCGTAAAGTGGCTCCACTTACAATTTCATTTTGTCATGTATTTATGTAAGACATTATAGGTTCGCTCTATAGCTATATCACATCTAAATTTGATTAACCACCACAATGGGATTTTCTCGACCTCTTCTCTCAGTTCCTGTATAGCAGGGGTGTCAAACTCATTTTAGTTCAGGGGCCACATTCACCCCAATTTGATCTCCAGTGGGCCGGACCAGTAAAATATTAACAGTGAAAAAAGTAAAATTATGTTGTGGTCAGGTTTACATCTACAAAGTTTCCTAAAAAATCTGAATAACATGAACAACTTGAATTGTCTTCGGAAAAACAAGTACATTTTTAACAATATTATGCCTTGGTTTATCAGTTTATCATTTACACATGTGCGTTACAATCACACAAAACATTTAGTAACAGGTAGAATATTGGTAAAATTGCATTTACTTTTCTTAAGACATTTCCGTTTGTTCATATTTGTTCAGGTTATTCACATTTTTTGTAAAAGTATAGTTTGGTAATGTAAACATTTTCATGTAATATTACTTTTTTTTACATCAAAAAAACAAAGAAAATTTGGGGTTGTCATTATTTATAGGTTATTATGATAATATTTTACTGGTTCTGACCCACTTGAAATCTAATTAGACTGTATGTGTCTGTATGTGGAACCTGAATTAAAATGATTTCGACACTGATTGTTAATATCTTAAGTGTAATTTTTGTTTTTCACAAATTCATCCCGCGGGCCAGATTGGACCCTTTGGTGGACCAGATTTGGCCCCCGGGCTGCATGTTTGACACCTGTGCTGTATAGGCTCAAAACACAGTAGTCAAAATCTCTCTGGTGGGACATTTTAGAGACAATTTGACAGATTAGTGTTGCTATATGACACACATTTTTACCTTTAAATTCATTTTTGCTGTAGTTGAACCATAAGGGATTATCCAAAACAAGGAGCTACTTTATATTGAAATAAAAGTTGGAATGGGAATCAATTAAAATTTGCTCTCTGACAGGACATTACTGTGTTTTGACCCTATATATTGTTTTTGGTTGTTAACACTCTAGCAGCAAAACTATTAGTTGAATTCAGACCAAATTGGGTTTATAGATTGCCAGTGACCCAGAATAGATCTGATTATATTTTGGGAAAAGTAGATCAAAGTTGAAATGTTTTATGAATTTTTAAAATCTTTTTTTTTTTTTTTTCCCATTTACTTATGATTGGCAAAATTTCAAATGTCTCTATCAGCAAAACTATTTGTTGGATTCATATCAAATTAGGTTTACAGATTGCCAGTGACCCAGAATAGATGTCATTAAATTTGGGGAATTTTTTATCTCTTAAAAAAAAAAAAAAAAAAAATCCCCATATACTTATAATAGGCAAAATTTCACATGTCTATAAAAATATCAAGTTTGTTTCACTTTACTTAAAACTTGGCACATATATAGAGGCAATTGATATGATATGCTGACATCACCACATGCATAAACACGACACCAGCTGGATCGATGTCAAAATAAGCTACAATATGTGCAAGGGGCGGGGTTTATTATGCCTGGCGCCACTTGTTATTTATTTATTTATTTATTTATATAGCACTCTCACCTACTCTTTTTTTGTAGTTAGCAGCTGCCAACTTCCCATTCCTTTTCTTGGCTGGTGACAGTTGTGTTAGCTTCTGAATGTGTGTTCTTGGAAGATGACAGCAGCGTTTTCTTGGGATCACACAATAAGCACACAAACCCATCATTTAATCCATTTGATTTCTGTTAAACCTTTTGTGTTTTCCTTCTGTCACTTCCTTCCCGTCCTCAGCTTTACAGTTACCCGCTGTCATCTGTTCATCACTTAAATTCCACCTGATGTTTTTTTCTTGCTCTTATGTCGGAGGGATCTTTACAAGAATTGGTACATGATGTTATCATCGTATGGAAGTGTTCTGGATATCAGCCAGTCCTGGTAACAATACATCTGTGTACGCTGGTGGCATCACATCCTCATCCATTGTTTTATTTCATGCAGTAGAAAGCTCCGCTAGGCTTTGTACTGCAGAAATACTTGGGGGGGAAATGTAGCTTGTGAGGATGCTACCACACCACAGATCAATAGTGCTCTGTTAAAAAGCTGTTCAATTGAAAAACAGCAAATTCACGACACTACTAGTTAAAGTCATATCCTTGCTTGAAATGAAGTAGAAATATATTAAGAAGCTAAAACTACAACAAAGAGCTTCCTCTACTTTGACAGTCTTGACTTTAAAACCCATCATTCTACGTTAACAGCTCTTTGCTTTTGTTGGATGCTTTTCAGACTTCTCCCGCTGGCCAGACTGAGGGTCTTAAAAACTCAACAAAACGATACACTCCCAGTCTCCCCTCTGTATAAACACACATTGGCTGAGCTCTCTGAGCTCCATTTATAGAAAACAGTGACTCACTGGATCATTGAGAAGAGGTCCAGGCCAGAATAATATTGGTGCAGCGCTTCATTTAGCCATATTTGGAAATGCTCCACCAGATACATCGTCCTTGTCAAGGCAAATTAAGCAACCCAAAGTATTCAGTGGAATACACAAAATCAAATTTGATCTATTTTTATATCCCTGCCAAGCCAGTTAAGCAGCACTTGGAGTCTTCTTGTAGTGTTTTTTTTTTTTTTTTTTACTGCAGCCAACACAGATCAGAGACTTGGACAAATTCAATGAGATCTATGCTGTTTTTACACACAGGTTGGTTAGGCAGTAATACGCCTGTTTATGGAAGGAATGAGCTAAGCAGGGGATTATATAATACCTTTGCGAGAATAGTAGTCTGTATATGGCATAATGTTTTGTATTATTATGAATTTGTATCATACATCCATACTTTAAATAAGTTATTCAAAAGAAAATTGTGCAGTTTAAGGCAAAAAACATTTGCTTCTAAATCAAACGACGACAAAACATGCTTATAATTTTTCCTCGAATTTCACTAGCATCCAGTTTACAAACTTTTATTTATCCTTTGAAGTTACTTGGATGAATGCGGTAATGCTTCTTCGGAGCATCTTTGTGGTTGACTGATAAGATGAATGTGTTTTTTCTTTTTTTTTTTTTTTTCTCACGGAAACATTTGCACTAATGTGCCTCATCATGTATGACACTGCAGCAGACAGAAGACAGGCCAGTGACAGAAGAAAATTTATAGCACACGAGTGAAGAAATAATTCAAAATCCCTTGAAGGGACATAAACAATCTGTAGTTTCATTAATCACTGTAGCCGGTTGCTATCAAACGTGTGTGTAAGTGAGTGTTTGACGGTGGTGTGGAGACAAACATAGCTTTAGCGGTATGTCTGGACAAAAACTCATAATAGCAGAGAATTTGTTCTTGGGTTATATGAGTAATGAGAGTAGAAAGTAGAAATAAAGAAGAGATAAAATAGGTAAAGTCAAGGTAAGTTTAATTGTACCTGTAGGTTGATTAGTTCTGCAGGGCATTTGCATGATCCAACATTAAAACAGAACACAGACACAGGTGACAATACAAATACACATGGGCTAGTACTCATGTAAATATACATATAAAATAATTTAACCCTTAGGGGTCCACAGTCACAGCCTCGTGATTGAATCATATGACATTTTCCACACGTCGTAGCATCAGAAGTCGGTTATGTAGACCAGCGGGGACAATTGCATTTGAAAGTGCGGACTTGAAACTCTCTCCCATTTTTTATTTGATGTTGATAGAGCAAATACAACCAGAGATATGACGGTTTGAAACCGGAGCAAACAAGTGATATAGCGTTACTATAGCGATATAAAGCAAGCGTTATATTTCTGACCATATCGTCGTCATTTTTTGGCCGAATCTGTCTATTCCACAGACTGCATTAGCATGACAGGTAAGGGTGAGAATGACCCCCACCTGAACCAGATGCCGAAAATGGGAGAACCAGGGTTGGGGAGGTGGGAGGGGGGGTAAAAACTGGAGAAAACACCTATGTAAAGACATGCTTTTATGTCAAATATTTGAATACAGTTTTAATTTATCACAATTTTGATTTTATATACCTGATATTTGGAACCACTATTTACTTTTAAAGTCTTTGAAAAGGTTCGTTAAGCATCTTTATGTTATTTATGCAATAAATTATATACATTTTTCAAATCAGATTTTATATTTTTTTATGCGTTTAATGTCCTTTTGTGTTGATATAATAGGTTAAAGTGAAAATACAATAGACAGATAATATAGAGGAAGTTGGGCTGGAAAAAAAAGATACCAAATGTTGGTATAGTAAATATTTCTTTATATAGTATATAAAGGCAAAATCAAAAGTACTTCAAAACAGCAAAATGATAAAAAAAAAAAAATGATAAAGAAAAAAATGATAAAGTTGTAAAAAAAAAAAAGTGCACAAAGACTTGTTTAAAACACAGCAGCGTCAAACTGAAGAGAAAACATCACACTAATAAATAAAAACAGATAAATTGTAGATTTCAGTAAGATGTACTTTAACTTTTTTTTTTATAATTCACAAGTTTTTATCGGAGTTTTCACTTGATACATGACAATCATACAATGTTGCTTAGTGTTAACAAACAGGGCTTTTATACATCAATGAAAAGTATCAAAAATACTACAAACTTTAGCTTTTTAATTTATAAAACAGCTAGAAATCGACAATCCAGGTCCAACATTGCCATCACATGATGTCTTTATTAACCCTTTCATGCATACTGGTCACTCCAGTGGACAGTTATTCTACGGCTGTTCTATTGTTTATTCATGGGTTTTGTTGTTTTAGTTCCATATCAGGACTCTTATGCATCATCCAAAACACTGCAATTCATACAATTACTGTAACTTTGCTGTTCTTGATAAACTTGATCTGTAGTAACATGTTTTAGTGTAAATCAATTGCTAATTGGTATTAGACTGTAATTAACAAACAATGTTTAATTTATTTATTTATTTATTTTTTTTGCATATCCTCCTGAGACCCAGCAATGCATTTTGTCCTCTGTAGGGGACAAAAGTTTGACAGTTTTACTTTAAAAATGCTGTCCATTACAAAGGACATTCCATTAAAAAAAAACAATCAATAAATAAAAATAGTTTTAATAATGTATCTGAAAAATTGTTGCATTATGCAGTTTCCAATCAAGACAATTTTTTTAATGTAAAAAAGCTAAAACTGTCCATTTCTTGGGTCTCAGGAGGATATTATCTCCATGAAATGAGTAATAACTAATATTAGAGTGTGATAAAATGTGAGAAAACAGTAGCAATTTAGCAATTAATGGCATTAAAAGGGCTTTTATTTCATAGTTTTCACACAATATATCACTTTCTGATGATGATTTTTATAGAAATGTTTCTTTACTTCAAAACTTAAATGCATGGTGTCCAGCTGAGTGGACATTTTTGTAACTCCATGAAAAATAGGTTCGTAAAAAAATAATAATAATAATAATTGCATTGTTTTTTTTCATGCCTAAAGAGGAACAAAAACACTCAATCAAAAAAATATTGACTAAGGTTCTCATAATTCGTTCATGAAAGGGTTAAACTAATTAATATTTAACATCTTTATTTGTTGGAAAAATCAACCTTTTTCTGAAATACACAAAAATGAGTGAAATACATTCTGTGCAATGTACTAATGACATGAACAAGAGTTAGAAAAAAAATAGAAAAAAGTGATGCGCGAATCAATAACAGGAAAAACCAAACAACAAAGACCTTTAGAGTTGAAGTAGCAGCTCGTCTCTTGCTTACTGTGCATTGCAGAAAATAGAAATAGCATGCACAAAATGTAAGTTGTCTGCAGTTTGGACAAACTTTTGGTTGTTGTTGCTGTTCGTGTGTTCTCGGAGTGTTTGTCTCTCTGTCTTTGATGCATTAGAGGCAGGTTGTTTGATAGAGACATGACAGCTTCACAGAGCTGTGAGTGTGTATGTGTGTGTGTGTGTGTGTGTGTGTGTGTGTGTGTGTTGGTGCCTATTGACAGCTCCAGATTGCTGTGAAACGCACAGAGAGAACAGTCTATTCCCTTTTCAGTCTGAAGCACAGGCAACATCCATCACCACTGACAGAGGAAGGAGGGAGGGAGGGGGAGTGACAGGTGAACGAGTGATCCTAATTCTGAAGGAATTTTTGTTTAAAGGCTTTAAAGCTTGAATACACATCAGGTTACATTAGAAGGAGAAACAGAAAGAGAGGATGCTCCTTTTCACCTCTAATCCGCTTTATTTATGTATCTTTTTTTTTTTATCCTGACCTCCAAACAACCCATCTATACAAAGACACACATTCAGATGCATACTCACACGCAAACACACACACGACACAATGCTTTTCATTTAGTCTAAACAGAAATTGTCATGCCGTAGTAGACAGTAGAAACACTTAATTCAGTGCTTTCTTTCTTTACCTTTCCTTACCTCTCTGTTCTGACTTTAACTGAATAAAATACTGCCGTCACACATTTCTGCAAGACATGAATACATATAATATTTTTGTTTTATCTCAAATTCTGTAAGTGTTTAGTGCAAATTAGTGCTGTCAAATGATTAAAATTTTTAGTCAGATTAATCACAGGGTTACTGTGGATAATTTTCAATTAATCATGATTAGATATCATTCATTTTTAATTTATATTAATCGCGTTTCATTTTGCATGAGCAAACAGACTCAAAAAACAAGGGAATATATGTGTATATATATATATATATATATATATATATATATATATATATATATATATATATATATATATATATGTATACACACACACAGGGTGGGGAAGCAAAATTTACAATGAACATTTAGTTGTTTTTTTTTCTCAGCAGGCACTACGTCAATTGTTTTGAAACCAAACATATACTGATGTCATAATCATACCTAACACTATTATCCATACCTTTTCAGAAACTTTTGCCCATATGAGTAATCAGGAAAGCAAACATCAAAGAGTGTGTGATTTGCTGAATACACTCGTCACACCAAAGGAGATTTCAAAAATAGTTGGAGTGTCCATAAAGACTGTTTATAATGGAAAGAAGAGAATGACTATGAGCAAAACTAGTACGAGAAAGTCTGGAAGATACTATTAAAGAAGAATGGGAGAAGTTGTCACCCGAATATTTGAGGAACACTTGCGCAAGTTTCAGGAAGTGTGTGAAGGCAGTTATTGAGAAAGAAGGAGGACACATAGAATAAAAACATTTTCTATTATGGAAATTTTCTTGTGGCAAATAAATTCTCATGACTTTCAATAAACTAATTGGTCATACACTGTCTTTCAATCCCTGCCTCAAAATATTGTAAATTTTGCTTCCCCACCCTGTATATGTGCACTTAATGCAGTGGTTCCCAAACTTTTTTGGCTCGTGACCCCATTTTAACATCACAAACTTTATTGCGACCCCAGACATTCAAAACTTTTTTTTTTTTTTTGCTAAAATTAATTTGTTTTTGATCATGTAATAGTTTGCTATACTATGTTGCATATAAACATTAATTTTAGATGACATTTAGGCTATATAATGTATATAAAGCACCTTTTGGGTGTGTGCTTCTCAGTTTCTTTTGGAGATGTCTTAGCGGGGCCAGGCGGGAGAAGAAATCATTCCGTTCTCTGTTTGATTCGGTTTTCTGACTGCGACTGTGTTAGTGGCAGGTTGAGGCGAAGTAATGCATGCAGTCACGTGATCGGGTCAATCCAGATATGCCCTCTCAGATATTATATCTTGCATTTTATGTGAAATTGATTTTTACGAGGAAAAGTGTGTTTTAATTATAATGAAATATACACTGAATCATGAAAAAAAAAATGTATAAGTATTTTTTTTATCAATTACTAGAAATTTCAGGTGACATCATTTGAATTCCAGGTGACCCCAAGGTTGAAAAACACTGACTTAACTGACTTATTTGTCGCAAGCTGGGTAACGTATTTGCCAAAGTGCTAGCTGAATCCCCGACTAATGTATGCTTCATGTTAATGTGGTATTTTAAGCTGGAAGTGCTTTGGTGAAAAGAAAACTCCTTCCTGCAAAGTGTGGATAATACTTAATTTTGATCAACTGTTCCATCTTGGTTTTTTTGTCCTCATATTTCCATCCAGAGGACCAACGTGCTGTTTAGCGTCTTCCATCTTTATGGGTTGGTTCTGCTGCCTGTCGCTACCGGATCAACTGCCCATTTGCTCCTGCGCGATGGTAACTCTACTTGGACAAACTGACCAAAATGTGTTGTCAGAGACGTTCAGAGTAAGAAATGGGTTAATTGCGTCAATTTTTTTTTTTTTTTTTTTTTTTTGAACAAAATTTTATTCATATTTCAAGCTTTACAATATGTACAGTCCTTACATATTCTTAATGTAGAAAGCTACATATCTTTTATAACATAAAAAATAAAATAAATAAATAAACAAATAAACATAACTTCTTGGCAAACTGGTACCTCCAATCAGTGTACTGTTACAAGGTCTTATTTGCATACCTAATATATCTGCCTACAATTTTTTTTTAATAATTACATAAAAATACAAATAATATCCCCCCAGCGCCAGACTCTCAAATGCTACAATATCAAATCCAAATGGGTTATCAAAGGATTCCACCTCTTCTTGAACAAATCAGTGGTAAGGTTTAGGTTTGCTGTTATTTTTTTCCATTGTATAGACCCTCACAATTCTTTCCTTCCACTGATTTATTGTTGGAGGAAGTGGTTTATACCAGGATACAGTTATCATTTTTTTTGCTACCAAGACAAGAATTTTCAAAAAATATTCTTTATCCTTATTTAAAAAATTAGCAGGGAGCACTCCAAAGATAAAAACCAGTGGGTCAAATTCAATGTAAGTGTGTAGTATTTTAGAAAGTTCACCCCTAATTCCCTCCCAGAAAGATTTAAGTTTTGGACAATCCCAAAAAATGTGTGCGTGATCTCCAATTTGTCCACAATGTCTCCAGCATAAATTTGTTTTAGTTTTGTCAAACTTAGAAATAATAAATGGGGTTTTAAAATATCTAACGTTCACTTTCCAAATAAACTCTTTCCATGTTGGGCTGCTCGTCAGTTTGTGTCCATTTTCACACAATTGTTCCCATTCTTGGTCCCCAATCACAACCTTCATTTCTAGTTCCCACTTCTCCTTTACCTGAAGAGTACTCCCCGAGCGTCCAAATTTTTAATCAGATTAATCACGATGATGGGTTAATCTGCATTAACTTGTTAATTTTGACAGCCCTAGCGCAAATGCAACACTTACATATTTTTACCTCTACGATCGCATGCATGTGCACACTGTAGCGCTAGCGAAATCACACCAACAGCCACAAGCCACACAGGTACAGAAGCTATTTGCATATGCACATGCATTCAAGGACGCAAACAAAAACAGTCATGCATATACATGGATGCAGCTATGTTGGGAAATATTTATTTTTGGATCAAAGAAGCACATTTACCTTCCCATTAAAGCACACCATTAAGTATTTATATTTGTTTCTATGCACTCAAAATATACTCTACATGAATATGATAGCTTATTTTACATAAATTGACTTATGTTATATGATATGAAGGGGATAATGAATCAAACATTGAAGGATGGGGGCTTGATAAGTATTAATTACTATTTCGGTCTCGTCATATGCCTTTTCATGAATGTTAAATTATGACACTGCTAATATGCTTCTACTGTTCCAACTCTACTTAATCAGCTCCTATTCACATAAGAACCATAGTAGTAGATGGAAATAAGCATACATTTGCATTCTCAGTTTGATTATAATTTGCAGTTCCTTTGGATGGAAACGTGACTTATGGAAACGACTACACTGTGACAGTCTGTGAAAGCTGTAATGTTAATCAATTGGCATATGGTTTTAATTATTTAGTCACGTTGTTAGAATGTATGATGTCCTTAAAGATGAAGTGTATTCTAGTAGATGGTAGAAAATGGAAAGTAATTCACTCAACTTTGGAACAATCAGCACTGGAGCTGCTTTGATCACCATTATGTATTTGCATTAGAGGGAGTTTAGTATTCAGGTCATGTTTGTACGAGTGTAAGTTTCTACAAGCATAAAGATTTAATCCTATAACGCCAATTGTATCATATTTGATACATGAGTTTTGAAGCCCTCTACATGATCAGTGTGATTTTTTTTTTTTTTTCTTGAAAAACCTGATGTATACAATTAGATACGTGCAATACATGGATAATCCACAAGGGGGGAGGAATTTTTTCACCAGAGGCCTTTCCAGTGACACTACAAGTACTCAGTTTATTTAAATCCAGGTTAAAGACCCACCTGTTCTTAGCTGCATTTGAATAAAGTTTTTCTTCATCAGTTCAGATCGACACTGTTTCTTTTAAGCTTAAAGTTTTTATGTTTTATCTATTTATCTTGGGTTTTTTTGTTTTGTTTTGTTTTGTTTTTTTCGTGCCTACACTTTCCATTGCTTCCCTGCTGTAATGCTTTTGTTTTATTTAACTCCTAGGACTCACTGTCCACATTTGTGGACGAGTCTCACAACTTTATACAAAAAAAAAAAGGAAAAGAAAAGAAATTTAAAGAAAAATGTCCACCAAAAAGGACATTCCATAAAAATTTTAAAAACTGCATCTGAAAAAACTGTTGCATCATGATGTTTCCAGTATAGGCACTTATTTAATAAAAAGCAAAAAGGCTTATACTTTGCTGACATGTCCTGGGTCTTAGGAGGTTAAAGCACTTCAAATTGTCTTGTACATGAAATGTGCTATATAAATAAACCTGCCTTGCCTTGCTTTACCTTACAAGATTGTCATTAATAAGGAAGAAGGCAGAACTTTGCCAATTTTGAAAAGGAATTACCAATTTGCTAGACATGTTTGTGTTATATTATGTTTTTGTTTGTTCAAAAATATTTTTTGAGCATTTAGACCTGATGTATCAAATATGACACAAAACTGAAACTCGTACATGGAAATTGATATTTGAAAAGAAAAAGAAAAAAATGGTTGTTCAGAAGGACCAATAAAGGCTCCAGTTTCAAAGAACTGGAATTTTCTGGCAATGATTTAATGGTTCAGGCTTTACAGGGTTAATATAATACAAGAGGAGAGAGGAGAGACTCAGATGAGGAAGTTCTATTCCTATAACTCAAGCTACATGTCATGTTGATCAGTGTAAAATAGTTAGACTCATATCAAGTGTTAAAGTGAATGACGGACATTTAAAAAACATCCTTATAGTTCCATTCAAGCCTCAGTTGAATATTAGAATAGTGCGATGGCTGATGGCTATGTGTTCTATTCCTAACATATACCAATCTCAACATATACGCACTGACAGAGTTGAAAGTCTCTGGCGTGACTGAAAGCTATGTGTCTGCTTCAAAGGAACTTTCATTTTCATCAAATATTTTCTAACAGCCGAGAGAAATTAATGTGCAGTCGGACTTCATAGGGGAAACACGGCCTAATCCGCCTTACTCATTACCGGCTCGAGAGTGTGTGTGTGTGTGTGTGTGTGTGTGTGTTCTTTGTGTTATTCTCTTCTTTATAAAAGGTACAACATCAGCAGTAAAGAAATAAGTCAGCCCATCTACAGCATTCAATTACTTACACTGAGAGGTTTCTGCTATTTTTCTGCTCTAGTACCAAATACTGCTCATTTCATTCAGTGTTTTTCATTTTACTTCATGTACTTTTTTCTTCTGTAAGTGCAAAAAATCTCCCAAAAAATATTTATATTGATCCCCATACTTTGCGTGAACAGCCTCAATGTGCATATAGACAGGTTAAATTCCAAATACAGAGCATGGGGATTGGCTCTAAAGTAAAGAAGAGTCATCAAAGAAGTTATTGTTTAGCACCAAATAGCTCATGTATATTTATACAGCACCAGCTCATTTTATTCAGAGGACGTTAAAATTGAAGAAAAGGGTTTTATTCAGTCAATATATATATATATATATATATATATATATATATATATATATATATATGTACATATATAATAAAATATAATAGAAGACAATATAAATGTGCATTAAGCAGTGACTGAACAGGCTCAGGCAGAAGAAAAGTCTTCATGCATGCCTCACCATATTCTGATCCATTCAAGACACTGTAGAAATTAAAAAAAAAAAAAAAACAGAAGAAAAGACCGTACACAACAAAATTATTCATGTTTTTAACTGTTAAAACTGTTTTTAGTTTTTTCCAAAATAGCATGTCAAAATGGATGAAATAACAAAGCATCATACTTTTATGAACTTAACACATGATTTTTACTAATCAAACAATATATTTCAGTTCAGCTGTAATGTGACCGGAGAAAATGCCTATGTAAAGATATACTTTTACGTCAAATAGTTGTGTATAGTTTTAATTTATTGCAATGTAAATTTTATATACCTAGTATTTGGAACCAATATTCACTTTTAAAGTCTTTGAAAGGTTCGTTAAGCATCTTTGTGTTATTTATGCAGTAAATTATATACACTTTTCAAATCAGATTTTATATTTTTTTGTGTTTTTTGACCTTTTGTGTTGCTATAGTAGGTTAAAGTAAATAAATAATAGATGAGATAGATGAAGTTGTGCTGAAAAAAAAAAGATAACCAAACTTGGGTATAATAAGCATTTCTTTATATCGTATATAAAGGCCAAATCAAAAGTTCTCAAAAATGGCCAAAATAGGCTCAGACCCCTAAGGGTTAATCTTTTTTTTTTTTTTTTTTTTTTTTTTACTATTGCTACAGTAAACTTACAAGACTTATGTTCATGTACTGAAAAAAGAAAACACCATCTGGGAGAGACTTTGACTTCGCGCTGAACTTTATTTGCATTATTTTATACCAAATTACAAAGTTGTATAGTATGAGAATGAAAAAACAATCATTGTGATCATAGTAGACAGTCTGTTCAACCTCTAGAGTTCCACACAGTAAGTTTGCAAATGACTTTGACTTTCTTTTTTTTTTTTTTTTCTTTAATATTGTCGCAGGAGCAGCATATAGCTCCCTGTGAAAATAGTGCAGTGTATGAGTTGCATGGGCAGTATAAGAGAGTGTATGGATACGACTGGAGGGCGTTTAGTGTCAGCTTGTTTTTCCATTGATCAGTAACATTAAATGTTTTGTACTGGCCAGGGTTTCAATTATAAAAGCGTGCTGTTTCTGAAGGCCCAAGTGGATTCTCCTGTAAGCTGCTTTACCACTTCCTGTAAAGTAAAGAGGGATAGCCCTGAAGCAAATGGTCACTTTAGCCTCAGAAAACAACAACACTCATTTCCCCCTGTTCCTTGACTACTGCCTGTACCTCGAGCAGGATGAGGTTACTAATATTATTAATTATCAGTGGTGGAATGTAATAAAGTAAAAGTACCCCCTTACTGTACTTAAGTACATTTTTTGTGTATCTATACTTTATTTAAAGGGGTCATATTTTGCAAAACCCACTTTTATGAGTCTTTGGTACATTTATTTGTGTATTTGGACCCTAATAGTTCAAAAAGTTTGAATTTAAACCCTCCAGGTGTTGCAAAGCTATCTTTATATTCATTCTGGCAACAATCAAGTGGATTTCCACAACCTGTTTTAATTCCTGCTTAATTTGTTACGTTTATAACTAGTTACATCACGACATTTGCACATATAAGGTCAAGACTTCTGATGAACATTTCTCTGAGTACGACATAATTGTTTGTCAGCAGCAGCGGTTGTAGTAAAAACTGAAAATATGTCCGAACTTCGCAATAAGCAATAAAAAAAAAAAAAAGAAAAATATAATTGTAACAAATACTCAGTTAAAGTAAGAAAAGTTGAATGTGTGAATGATCTCATATTGGTCACATTTGTGTCAGTTTCCAAATGATGATTTTTTTTTTCTATATTTAACCTTTCTTAAGTGATTTATCACCGTTCATTATAATATTATCTTCAGTATTTTGCTTTTTTTTTGTGAAAATTATGAATTTTCCTATATTTAATTCACTGATCATGTAGATGTTCATAAATGTCCATATTAAAATCAAGGGTTGTTATATCAGAAACAGAGAAAACTGATGAAAAAGTTACTTTTTCAGCAAAGATATCATTAACTGAACATAAACTAAGTGTGTCCATCCACTGTCATTGATCCAACTCCATGGGTTTTACTGGTGGATTAATGTTGTAGAAGATAATGATGTTTCCACGGTAACTACGGAGCCTCTGATCATCCAAATGGGTTATATCCGATGACCATGAAAAGATGATAAACTGTACTTTACACCAATTATTTACTTGTATTGATAAGATAAGTGGATCAACAGGCATTAAACATTAAAAACAAGAAGATACTCTTGGTCACCAGTGGCTGTTTGGGTCTTTACGGGTTAATCTTTGGTAATCAAGGCCTAACCTGGATGCCTTGGAGCGGAGGTAACAGAGCAGCACTGTTTCCAAACACTACAGCGAAAACTTGGCAAAACAGACACATTACTGATAAGCGGCAACACACTGTGAAAGCATAATGGCAAAATAATTAGCACGCACAATTACACCACGTAATGGGAAGCTCTATGAGTGCTAAGCTAAGATGGGAGATGGTGCAAGAGGAAAGACAAGGAACGGGAAAGAGAGAGATGAGTCCAGTTTTATTCAGAAAAAAAAAAGATATATGAAGACAGGTGGTAGTTTATTTTTTGCAATCTCCATATCTATATTTGGGCTTAACAAGGGGATTTTAATTTCAGAGGAAGTAGAGGACTAACTGGCCTTCTGTATGTATTGTCATGTAGATATAAAATTCACTTGCTGATCTGCTTTGGTTGATTTTATAATCCAAGTCTTGGCTGGGACTCGTCTCCTTCACATTAAAATCTCCAAAAACCTGTAATTTACTTCCTTAGAGACGTCAATTTATGCAGTTTAAAGTGGTTTCGATGAATACTCGCGAAAGAACAATTTGTCCTTGTAAGTGCGCGTTATTCTGCTTGTGTGTGTCTTCTCCTGTCAAGTCTATTTAACTGTCTCTTCAGAGTCGGGGAAAGCAACTGAGGAAATGTGAAGGAGGAAGGAATGGAGTCGGTCAAGTAGAGGAGCATCATCCAAGGCCCGTTCCATTTAGATTGATTTACCCCGAGCAAAGGGTCTGCAATTATTGCCTGAGCAATCTCTTCAAGTCAAGAGCTCAAAATTAGAGTGAAATCGCACTCTTCCTCCTCCTCCTCCAGCTCCAGCAGCTGAACGGTGGTTGGTTAGTGGAGTGGGGGATGAAGCCGAGTAGCAAACTCACAACTGCACCGACAGTTAGAAAGGAAACGTCACCCTGCAGGATTATGGGATGGCTAAGAGTGACATGTGCCTTGGCAGATATTCAAGTTTTGTTTTGTTTTTTGTTTTTTTGTTTGTTTGTTTTTTTTCAGGCTCTTCCCACCAAGGTCCCAAGTCTCTTTGGGTTTCACGAAAATACAAGAATTTCATTTTTTGTCAGAGTGAAGTGAAAGAAACCTCAGAGCTTTATTTATTAATTCATTCATTCATTCACGGTGCAGAAGAAACTGTGCAACATGCAACGGACAAGAATCAGAGTCATAGATAGATAGATAGATAGATAGATAGATAGATAGATAGATAGATAGATAGATAGATAGATAGATAGATAGATAGATAGATAGATAGATAGATAGATAGATAGATAGATAGATAGATAAGGTTGAAGATACAATCAAATAGAAGTGGATGGATGGATGGATGGATGGATGGATGGATGGATGGATGGATGGATGGATAGATAGATAGATAGATAGATAGATAGATAGATAGATAGATAGATAGATAGATAGATAGATAGATAGATAGATAGATAGATAGATAGATAGATAAGGTTGAAGATACAATCAAATGAAAGTCAAAGATATAAGCAGTATAAAAGTATAAAAATATACATGTATAAAAATATAATAATAATAATAATAATAATAATAATAATAATAATAATAATAATATAGATTAGACATTTTTAGTTTAGTTTTTTTCATTTATTTTTACCTAAAGCATGGGGAATTCTTCAAAAAATAATACTTAATTGATTGATTTTGGTTGCTTTATTGCCCCCCAAAAATGTATTTCATAATATAATAATAGTCATTCTTTCATTTTCTGAACCACTTAATTGTTTTATTTTGTTTCGTTGCATGTTCTAAATCAATCAATCAATCAATCAATCCTTCCAGAGGGTGCCGAGGTATGCATCTATCAGTGGGTGAAGGTGGGGTACACCTCGGACACGTCACCAGTTCATCGTAGGGCAGACATATACAAACGAACAACTATTCACATCTACTTTCATAATAATCAGATTGAATAAAAAAAAAAAAAAAAAATCAGTTACTTCTCACTTTTGGTAGGATTTCTTCAGATAAGATTTTCAGCATCTATTATCTAAAATTAAGTTCTTATATCTCACTGAAAAGTTACTCTTTAGGAGATTATGTCTTATTTTAAGTGTGATGAGATATTTTGACTAGAAATGAGAAAAGTACACTTGGTAAGATTTAGATTTTTTTTTTTTTTCCCATTGCGATTTTGGTCATCAGTGGCTGTTTGGGTCTTTATGGGTTAATCTAAGAAATCTTACCAAGATAATTTTCACTTGTTTCATTGGCAGATTTTTTTTTTTTTTTTTTTTTTTTGCTTAATTCAAGCAAAAAAAAAAAAAAAAAAAAAAAGAATCTGCCACTGGAAATGAAAATTATCTTGGTAGGATTTCTTCAGATAAGATTCTCAACATCTATCATCTAAAATTAAGTTATTTTATCTCACTGAAAAGTTACCCTTTATGAGATTATGTCTTATTTTAAGTGTGATGAGATATTTTGACTAGAAATGAGAAAAGTACACTTGGTAAGATTTAGATTTTTTTTTTTTTTCCCATTGCGATTTTGGTCATCAGTGGCTGTTTGGGTCTTTATGGGTTAATCTAAGAAATCTTACCAAGATAATTTTTACTTGTTTCATTGGCAGATTTTTATTTTTTATTTTTTTGCTTGAATTAAGTAAAAAAAAAATCTTGAATTAAGCAAAAAAATGAAAAAATAAAGAAAAAAAAAATCTGCCACTGGAAGTGGAAATTAGTTTGGTAGGATTTCTTCAGATAAGATTTTCAACATCTGTTATCTAAAATTAAGTTCTTATATCTCCCTGAAAAGTTATTCTTTAGGAGATTATGTCTGATTTTAAGTGTGATGAGATATTTTGACTAGAAATGAGAAAAATACACTTGGTAAGATTTAGATTTTTGCAGTGTATCTACTGATCTAAAATGTTTAATACCTGCTGATCCACTAATCATATCAGTCCATGTAAATAATTGGCGTAAAATGCAATTTTTCATCTTTTCATGGTCATCAGATATGACCTGTTTAGAGGCTCTGTAGTTACCGTGGAAACACCATCATCTTCTACAGCATTGATTCACCAGTAAAACCCGTGGAGTTGGATCAGTGACAGTGGATGGACACACTTCTTTTATGTTCAATTATTGATATATTTGTTGAAAATGTCACTTTTTCTTCAGTTTTCTTCGTTTCTGATATAAAAATCTTTGAATTTACTCTGATCTTTAATGAACATCAACACGATCTGCAGATTAAATATAGGAAAACACATGATTTACGCTAAAAACCAAGTATTTGTAATTCGTTACTTGACACCTCTGTTGGTTCGAGCTTCGGGGCCCTGAGTAAAGAGCTCCCGGGTCTAAACAAACGCTTGTGTAGGTCTCCTTTTAGTGCTGAACCGGAGTCAGACATATCCACTGTAACAGCAGAGCGACTTCAGCGTGGTCAGCCGTGTTGTCAGCCATGATGAGCGGCGAGGCTAATAAAGCATTGACCCTTCAGCCGATCAGTCTGCTGCTTCAGCTGCGACCACGCTGCGCCTCTGCTGTTTACAGCTGCATTTCCCTCCGTATATCCGTCTCGCTCTCTCTCTATTCCCACTGCGTTTGCGTCTCTCTGCTGCCCCGGGTCTACGTCACACCCTAACAGGATCCATCTAAGTCAGGGGTTAGATAAAGAGCGGTAGGAGGGGACGGGAAGAAAAGAGGAGAGAATTCCGCTTTTCATCTGAGCCTCTCGCCGTCTTTCTGTCTTTCTGTGAGTGCGTTAGTCGCTGATGGAGCGTTGCGCGCACGCCACAGGTCTCTGCCCCAGCCAACCGCCGCTATAATCCTGTTTCCTCTTTCACACGCTCTGTGATAGACTACTTTGGGCTGCGTTCATGCTCTGAAATAGTCTGTATGAGCTATTTCATGCATGTTGTGCTATGTTGTCTGCAGCGCTTGTCTGTGCCGCCAGTGCTAGGATTTGAGGTGAGATAGAGTATATGTGAGCGTGTTGGTCAGTGGTGATGATATATACATGACACACACACACACACACATACATATACACACATAGAACCCGGAGGTCATTGTGAGCGCATGGTGCATTACTGTGATTGAAGCCGATAATGCACCAACAGACTCTGCGCTGTGGCCCTTCTAACCCAATCACAACTGTGCTGATGGTGAGCCCCGCCATCTGTGCTCCTTTGATTGGATGGAGGAGTGATTGATGCACACTTGAACATATTCCAGTGAGTTATTGTGGTCCGCTGTAGTCTTTAAGATAAGACCTTGTGGTCATTTTTCACCTGCAGACGCCAGTTTGTCGTACAGTCCTGCCTTTCCCTGCATTCATTAACTGTTTGATGCAAAGCTGAAATGCAATTACAGTGTTTCGTAGATGGGGGGGGGGGGGGGGGGGGGGTCTATGGTATAAAATCATTTCCTCTAGTTCATCCATGAATCCTGATATGCCCCACAAGACAGCGACAGTGACAGCTGACATTATTAAATGCACTTCTTGTGTGGTTTTTAGATGCATCTATGGAGGATATAAGAAAATAAAAGGATTAGGTTTTGGTGGCCAAAAAACAACAATCAAGGTCATAGATTTAACAAGTGGTGCCAGGTACGATAAACCTGGCCCCTCACACATATTTTGCCCATTATAAGTAAATGGGAAGATTTTAAAAATTCATAAAAAATTTGAACTTTGACCTATTGTATTCTGGGTCACTGGTAATCTATAAACCAAATTTGGTATGAATTCAACCAACAGTTTTGCTGCTGCAGACATTTGAAATTTCACCCATTATAAGTAAATGGAAAAAAAATGAAAAAATTAATGAAAAATTGTACCTTTGACCTACTGTTCCCAAAATATAATAACATCTATTCTGCATCACTGGCAATCTATAAACCCAGTTTGGTATGATTTCAACCAATAGTTTTGTTGCTAGAGTGTTAACAAATAAACGGAACCAAAAACAATACCCCTTGCCCCCCAAAGGGGAGGCAAAGGGCAGGCAAGGGGTAATAAACTAACAATATGTTCAGACAGTAAGTCTTAATGCACAGTTCAGATTTTTTTGGTAATATCCGATTTTTTCTGTGCTCGTTCATATTACACACGAAATGCAACTTCTATTAGTTTTGAGTATGAACTGAATGCGACCCTGAATGTGCGGCATTCAGGGTAATAAATTAAAATTATACTGTGTTTATAGAAGTAAATATGGAGGCATCTCATCTCGGCGAAGAATTGTGACGTTTGTCGCATTTCAATGACGTAAAGGTCGGATAAACGCGACATGGCCATTCAGACTGAAATCGCATTGTGCGGTAACTGCATCACAATGAATAACAGTTTGAAAAAGAAATGATGGAAATATATAGTTTGTTCAATCAAAGCATGTTTGAAATCATCTTAATAAGCACATTTTATTATTTATATTATATTATGTATTTATTCAGTGGGCAGCTAGCTTGCAGAGTTCAGCCTTTAAGTCAAATTGATATTTGCAGTATTGAAGAGTTTTATCCACACAGCAGATTTTAAAATACCACCACTGATTATACACAGATGAGTATTAGAAGTGTGTTTTTATTTACTTCTGCCCTATGATGCTGCAGGAGTTAACACTAAATAAGAAGAACACGCTGTTACTTGCAACACCATGTATCTGTTGTTATTAGGGATGGGCAAGTTAATGCGTTATTACCGAGTTAACATATTCATTAAATAACGCCGACATTTTTTTTTTTTTTTTTTTTATCTCACGTTAATGCCGTTTTATTCCAACTCATATTATTCTGCCCCTGCTTGTGTGCATGTAGCGATTAGCTCAGCAGATAGACAGCAGGTTTCCCAAAAAAAGCCGGACACCGAAAACTTCTCTCCAAATCTTTTTCTTGAGACTCACTGTAAAACTGCAACATACATACAAAATATGTCTCAGTTATTTTCATTGCCTTAGTACATTTACATGGCATTATACATTTAAATGAATGGGAAAAAGATCGCTAGCTCGATGCTAACTTGAATGGGAAAATCCATAGACACGCCAACGATTAGCATTTACAGATTAACTTTTTATCCAGCAACAAAGGTTCACATCAGATATATTTTATACTATTCATTCTTACAACTGAACATAAAATACTCACAGGTAAACGTTAGTGCAACTTATTCCGACCATTAGAGGGCCCCCTTTGCTTGCTTTTAACAACTGAACATCACATGTTATTTTGAAAGTCCGTTGCTCTCGCTCTGTGAATACACGTAGGTAAACCATGGGTCACAGGAAGAGGGGGATGTTGATCAGGGTTGGTTTGCCAATCGGCGTCACACGCTGTTGATGCCGGCAACCCCCCCCCCCCCCCCCCCCCTGCATATAACTATGCGATTAATCATGATTAATCACAGAAATCCACGCGATTAATTGTGATTAAGAATTTCAGTTGTTACCTAGCACTAGTTGTTATATTTGCAGACTCCATCCTCTGTCCATTCTCCCTCCTTCCCCTTCGACGCACCACCACAGCGCTCTTATTTATCTGCCTGTTTCAAATGAGCCATGCTTCCATTTCTGCTTGTGTATGCATCTCATTGAACATATGTGTGTATTTTTATTTTTTTTATTTTATTTTTTTTTCCTTTTAGCGTATGATTGTCCCAGTGTGTGTGAGTGGCTATGTAATACTTACTGCAGAGAATAGTAGAAACATCGCTCCAGTAACTTGCTGCATAATTCTCTGTGCCAAGGGAGACTCGCCTGGTTGGTTCATTTCTATGGAGAGATGTCTCCCAGTGTTTGAAGAGGCTAAAATAGAACAGTACAAAGCATGTCAAGAAAAAAAAAAAAAAGAAAAATCTGTATTCCCGCCACACACTCTGCACAGAGCAGCCAGGGAATAACTGCGAGTCTGTCTGGCTGACTGACTTGACTAATACTTTTTTTTTTTTTTTTTCCCGTGATTCACAAGAAAAAGCAAAAAATAAAAATAATGGGAGGGTTTTTTTTATCTTTGATGTGGTTGCAGTTGGAGAATTGCGAGACTCTCAAATCTTTCTACCTCTCTGTGCACAGACGCAGCAGCCTTTTTTTTCTGTTCTGCATGCTTTGTGTTTTTTTTTGTTTTTTTTTGCAATGCACCCCCAGTGTTTCTACGAATCCTCCAAAAAAGCCCATGCAGCTCAAAACTGCTCACACAAGGAATACGGGACTGGATTGCACGAGGAATTTTCACGTTACTGTCATGAACTCTTGCAGCACACCATTAATAGCTATGTAATAGCCATTGCTAATAAATAGATAAAAAATAAATAAATACTGCGGGAAAGTAGTTGAGTCTGGCAGGTCATGACTTAGACAGTAGATTCAGCATAAATTCCACCTCACTAATTGATTCAGTGTAATGCAACACTCTGTTACCTTCTTCTCATTAATTACTGCCATTCACTTTGTTTCTTACCACAAACACTATTATTGTCGAGGTGAAGTCTTTAATTATCAAACATTTCTCAACACAAGGTCATCACTGAAAGCTTAAAACAGTAATAAAACCACAAACATAAGTTGTGTGGATTAATTAACAGGGAAAAAGACCATTACCGAACTCAAAAAACATAAATATACAGGTACCAAGAACATCTAGACATTGAGAAGGACTTTTAAGGTTTGTTATTGAAGACGTATATTATTTTTTTATTGAAAACTGACATTGATCAAAAACCAAGGTTATTATACTGAAAAAATACCAAGGCTAAAGCTGTTAGTAGGGAAAAGGGACAAAAAGAATCAACATGACAGTAAAAAAAAAAAAAAAAAACATGGAAAACAACAACATTAAATGAGATATGCACCAAGGTCGCTATACCACTTTAAATACTTAAACTATGATTTCCTGTAAAAATATATTGGTTTTGCAGATCTCTAGGATCTTAAACCCCCCCACCAAAAAAAACCAACTTCATACTAAAAATGATCAATACCTCAAGACAAGTACTAAAAGTAAAAAAAACATACTTATGCATTTGTAACTCAAAAAAAAAAAAAAAAAATTCTAAAGACTATATATAATCTAGAAAGGTAATAGTCATGCATTTTTTTCTGACCACAGTACAGTAAATAGAAAATCATAGGATACTTACAGAAGCATCTATACATATTTGCCCTTTGTATATTACCAGTAATACTTCATATTAAGTATGTAGCTTTGGCATTACTATTCATATCCGTAAACACTAAACAATGTTTTTTAGGTTCATTTATTAGGTACACTACCAGTCAAAAGTTTGGTCTCACTTTCTCATTTAAATGACATGAGATGGACCGGTTCAGGTGACTACCACATGAAGCTCATGGAGAGAATGCCACAAATGTGCAAAGCAGAATCTAAAATATAAAACATGCACTGTAACAAAAAAAAAAAAAAAAAAAAAAAAAAAAAAAATCCTGTTTTTACGGGAAAAAAAAACTGGCAGGTGTGGTTTCTAGAACAATACTGTAAAAAACACATTCAACTGTAAACATATTTACAGAGTAACATGTAAATTTAACATTTTAACCATGTATATTTAACACTGGATTTAACTGGTAAATGGACTGCACTTTTTCAGTGCATTTTATACACTTTCATGGTGTCCAAAGCCACCAGGTCAGGTTCAGTGTCTTCCAAGGACACTTTGACATATGGACAGTTTGAGCCAGGATTCGAACCACCAGCCCACTGGTTACAGGACGAGCTGCTCTACCAACACATTAATTTACAAATTTAAAATGTTAAATTGTTAAATGTTTACTTTTTTATAACTTTTTTTATAAAAAAAAAAAAAAAAAAGCAAATAGGCTATTATTTCATTAGTATGGTCTTGCAATTTAAACAGCACCACATTCTTTTCAATTTACAGTTTTATTTTCTAAAAACAATAGAAATACATCATTTCTACATACAAATCTGGTTTTGTTAACATACTCTTCCTGTAAAAACTACAGCTATATTTGATTCAATCGTTAACACAAAAATATTTTCAAATAAATAACTTTGCTTTGTATTGTCACTTACAGTTTTTTGATGTTGCAATTTTACAACTTTTGTGTTAATTCTACAGTCATTTTTTACAGTGTGTTTTGACTTATGTCACACTTTTCCAAATGTCTTTTTTCATAGTTTTGATGCCTTTAGTGAGACTCTACAATGTAAATAGTCATGGAAATAAAGAAAAACCAGGTGAATCCAAACTTTTGACTGGTTAGGTTTTTAACATTGTTTACTCCGTTGCTTTTATTTTATTTTTATTTGTAAATGTGGGACAGTGAGGGGTTTGGTGTAAAGCACTTAGCGCTACATGTAAAATGTATGAAAAGTGCTATACAAATAAAGTTTGATTAATTAACCTAAGGTGGAAATAAAATAAATCAAATATGTCATATTTATTATTTCAGGTCCTACTGACGGAATTAAACATGTCATATTTTTTTGGCCATGAGGACTTCATCTAAGAGGTTCACTGTGGATATGAACTTCTGTACATTCATGCTAGTTTTGCTTCATTATTACTGTATTATTAGTACTGGATTTTCAGGGTCAACAGTGGTGGCGTAACTTGTTATATAGAGGTTGTGAACAGGGTTTGAGTTGCACAAGTTTCAAAGCATCCTCTACCATCATGTTAAGTGAAAGTACTGGATGTGCTTCTGTACTATCTTGAATACTTCTGATCGTCCCTCGTATGCTCCAGCCTATAAGCAGGGCCAGAGGTGGTGGAATGTATAGATTCTAACAATCAGCCACATGTCAGAGTGTTATGGTTACATAACTTGTGCAGATGTACTGTATGTTCTGTACAGACACAAAAAAGGAGTCTAAAAATAACAGGAGGAGTCATTACCTTGGTGTCACATTTTCTTCTCCTTCAATGATTTTGTTTTTCCCCCAACTGTCATCATTTTACATTTTTGATGGGTATGACAAAAAAGTAGTTCTTCATCTGTGCATTAATACTTTTTTTTTTTATTACCAATTAAGCTGAATTAAGTCATTAAATCAACCTTTCTTTTCTATCCAAATACTCACATAAAAGCTGTATCAGGATCTGCTTTTAATTCATCTGCCCGATACAATCCAACTGAGTTACTTCACTTTAAAAAAATAAAAAAAAACCTGGAAAAAAGTAATTCATGTCTTTATTTCCAGCAAGGTTGTAAAACTGCACTGGTCTTTTGACAGGACTCCACAAAACCAGCATTAAAAAGATTCAGCTTATTCAAAATGCAGCGGTATTCAATTTAGTGTAAAATGGGGAAAATTATTCCAAACTGCAGGTGTTGGGATATGATAAAGCGAAAACATGTTACATTTTGTCATGTTAATGCAGTACTTTTACATAATGCACTATAACGATTTGTACAAGAGGCATTTATAGGAAGAAATTGAATAGATTTATATGAAGACTGTTAAATTTCAAAGCAAAACTGGTCGTTTTACCAATGTAAAGAAAAAACTTTGTCTTCACAATGAACATGTCATGTATAACACGTACAATGACGTATCATCAACGTAACATTTTACACAATTTGTTCCAAAACAGGTTAATAACAACCTTTATTCTCAGTATTTTGTGGACCTAATCATATTAATTTGATAACTCCACCTTTAGATTTTACATGGTGAATAAGACTTGGTGAAACAAAAATAATGGTAATGGTCGCTTCTTAACTTCATAGCACACTAATGTCTTTACAGATGTCAGTCTTTAAAGTTTATTTTGTTTTGCACAATACTTCACGTTTTGGTCCATCTTGGATGAAAACACCTCTATTGTTAACTGCATAGTATAATTGCCTAAGTCATATATAGACAAAGGTTTTGGGACATGTTGAATTCAGGTGTTTCTTTTCTAATGGGTCTAGTCTACAAAACAATAATGACAAATGCAATAATATAGTTTTATATTGTGTTAAATAGCATTGTATTACATTGGTTAGTTTGGTTTAAATTATCTTCGCTTCCAAAATGCCTCACAGATCGTTTTTGCTTAATTTTTCTCAACATTGATTTTATTTTTTTTTTGAATCCGTGACTATGATTTCAAACATCCTACCCCTAAATTTCTAAAATATCTTCCGTGCTCTGACTGTAATCTTACTTAGGAAGAAAAATCTCCCATTCAACTTTAAGAAAAATATTGATGTTTCTAAACTATATGGACAAAAATATTGGGACACGTCAGAGCTGCAGCTGACAAGATATCCTGTTCATGCTGATTTGAGATGTAAACAACACAATTAATAATCAATATGACATTTATTTATTATAATATAACACTATATTATATTTGTCATTATTGTTTTGTATCTCAGAGCCCTGTTAGAAATAAAACACCTGAATTCAACATGTCCCAATACTTTTGTCTATATGCTATAAGGCTAACGATATGTGAAATGTTCTTTTGCTTTGGAAGGTCTTTGTTATATTCTGACTATAAAGATAGAAAATAAGCCTCTTTATTGCTTAATTTTTTGATCTGCCAAGTCCTTGAGAGGGTTTCAAAAGCTGCAAGTTCCACACAGAAATACCACACAGAAATAACATTTGTATAGACAAATATGAAATATATTTAATGATAGGATTTGTATCTTTGTCATCCAGCTCTAGAGTGAAGTGTATGTTTTGTGTCAGTACTTCAACAAACACAATAATTAAGATCTTCACATTAATTAGTTCTCCACAGTAACCTGAAATCTTTTTACAAGAAGCTTAAATGTGTTTGATATGGTGATGAGTCATAAAATACAATATTTAATGAGTCTGTCCTCTTCCTTGGGTGAATATTGTCCTTTCAGAGCAAGCAGACATACTCAACTTCAGTTCTGAACACATTCAGGTTACAGAAGTCCATGCATTACCATCTGAACTCTCCAGATACATGAAAAATAGAAATATGCAAGTTGAATTAAATTGAATTATCCATTTAATGGGCCTTGGAGATAAACTATGTCTGAGCTTTGTCCACACTATCTTAGACTACTGTGTAAATAGACAGATGAAGTAATTTAAATTGGAAATACTCTTCTATATTTCCTGTTTTTACTCTTAAAAGGGCTTATCTTATGGTATGGTATGGTATGGTATGGTATCTGATATTATGGTATGGTATGGTATGGTATCTTTTTGTATCTTATCTTATCTTGTCTTAGGGTATCTTATATTATCTTATCTTATGGTATGGTATGGTATGGTATGTATGGTGTGGTGTGGTATGGTATCTGATCTTATGTTATCGTATGGTGTGGTATCTTATCTTAAGGTATCTTTTCTTATCTTATGTATGATATTTTATGGTATCTTATGGTATCTTATGTTATCGTATCTTATCATATAGTGTGGTATCTTATCTTAAGTTATCTTATCTTCACTTATCTTATCTTATGGTATCTTATCATATGGTGTGGTATATTATCTTAAGGTATCTTATCTTATGGTATGATATGGTATGACATCTTATCATATCTTATCTTATCTTATCTTATCTTATCTTATCTTGTTTTACCTTAGCTTATCATACCTTATCTTATCTTACCTTACTTTCCCTTACCATATCATGGTATGGTATGGTATGGTATGGTATCTGATCTTATCTCATCATATGGTGTGGTATCTTGTCTTAAGGTATCTTTTCTTATCTTATGTATGATATTTTATGGTATCTTATCTTATCTAATTTTAACTTATCACAGCTTGTCATATGGTGTGGTATCTTATCTTAAGCTATCTTATCTTATCTTATTTTACCTTAGCCTATCATGCCTTATCTTATCTTACCTTACTTACCTTTACCATATCATGGTATGGTATAGTATGGTGTGGTATCTTATCTTATCTTATCTTATCTTATCTTATCTTATCTTATCTTATCTTATTTTACCTTATTTTACCTTAGCCTATCATGCCTTATCATATCTTACCTTACTTTCCCTTACCATATCATGGTATCTTATCTTATCTTATCTTATCTTATCTTATCTTATCTTATCTTATCTTATCTTATCTTATCTTATCTTATCTTATCTAATGTCACAGTTTGATCCTGTGTACTTTGAGTTTCAGTTGTTTGGAGTGTGCCAGATTAGATCCTGTTCTTTGTCTTTCATGTTTATGCATGAGGTGAACTCTTTTTCTTTAATAAGGATCAAAGGTGACGGTAGGTGTACTGTCTTTTAAAACTGCAGTATAATCAACACATGTCAGAGTGAAATGCAGTTTGTAGGTTTTATAGAAACGTCACATGGTGTTTTGGAGATGGGGGTGGGGTGGGGGGTGGGGGGTGGTGGTGGTAAAGGACAAGTTATAAGAGCCAGAGGAGATATGAAAGGCAGGATGTGAGGGTTTTGGATAGAGAGCGAAATGGTTGCCAGGGTTACGGTCAGGGTTGTGACCCCTTATGTCAATCTGTCCATTTGGAACATATTGCACAGTAAGAGGATTGGATTTTTATGGAGATGGATTTCATCTCCTGGAGAGCTCTCTCTCTCCTCCTCTCTCTCTCTCTCTCTTTTACCTGCATTGCCTCTCATTCACTCCGCCTTTTTTCATCATCTTTCCAAACTCCCTTTTCTCTAAATCTCACTATGGGTGTTTGTGTTCAGTCACTTCAGGATCAACGTGATCCCTTTTGATATTTTCCAAATGCCAATTTGTTTCTCCTAACCCACACCTAAAAGATTACATTGTGTGTCATGGTGTGTATTTCATTTTTTTTTTTTTTTTTTTTTCTCCTTCCTCTTTCTTTTAGGCTTTTGTATTTGAGTTTGAGTCAGAGGTGACAGAGCAGCTGTAATGGAGAGAGCTTAGCTGGTTGCCTTTTTTTAAATGTCACACTATTCTCTTTCCATCTGCTGCACTCGGTGACTGCTAGAATGGGACTGTACTTTAATGCTGTTTGATATTATCTGCGACGAAGAGCAAAAATAGGCTTCAGAGCTTATTTACATGGTCATTTTTTTAGGTAGCAGTGAGGCTTTTAGTGCAGGGACACACACTCTGTACTAGCAGTGTGTATTGGCAAGGATCTGGCGATACGATATATCACGATATATCATGATACTGTTAAAAAGGCAAAATTTTGCATCTTTTTTAACCCTTTCATGCATGAATTATGAGAACCTTAATGGGTCAAAACACAGTAATGTCCCATCAGAAAGCGAAATTTAATTGATTGCCATTCTAACATTTATTTCACGATAAAGTAGCTCCTTGTTTTGGATAATCCCTTATGGTCCAACTAAAGCAAAAATGAATTTAAAAGTAAAAATATGGGTCAGATTGTCTCTAAAATGTCCCTTCAGAGAGATTTTGAATACCATTTTTTGACCCTAATCAAGATACTTTTCCTGAGTGTTTTTATTCCTCTTTAGGCATGAAAAAAATAATGCGATTGAAATTTTTTTTATGAACCTATTTTTCATGGAGTTGCAAAAATATTCACTCAGCTGGACATCATGCATTTAATTTTTGAAGCAAAGAAACATGTATTTACTGATACACTGTGTGAAAAGTATGATTTTTTTTTTTTTTTTTTTTTTTTTGATGCTGCTAATCTGGTGTTTTTTCACATGTTAACATACTCTGATATTAGTTCTTATTCACTTTATGGAGATAATATGCAAAAAAAAAAACACAACTTTTTGCTTGAGAAAAATGGTTAATTACAGTCTATTAACAACAACAAGCAATTGATTTACACTCAAACATGTTACTGTACATCAGATTTATCTAGAACAGCAAAGTTACAGTAATGGTATAAATGTCAGTGTATGGGATGGTGCATAAGCGTCCACTGTGTTGGCTGATATGGAACTAAAACAATAAAATCCATGAATATACAAGAGAACAGCTGTAGCATAGCTGTCTACTGTTGTGACCACTAGGCATGAAAGGGTTAAAAACAGTATTTCCTGGAAGAATTGAATTACACTTGAAATATTCACAAGTACTAAACACATTTTTATCTGATCACAACAGGATCTGATGCTATATCACAAAATTTTCTTTTGTTAAAACTTAAATTATATTTTACAGACATTACAGTTTAAGATCCAGCTCAAATGTTCATATTCTATAAGTTCATAACTAACATCATAATATTATTTTTGTCCCAACAAAGGAGCTAACATCTGCCTCTACAGTAAAAAGTGCTTTTAGGATGTTTCAAATAACCATTATTTAACAAAACAGTGTTAAATAATAATAAATAACATATAAACCATAAAGAAAAACAAAAAAAAACAAAAATGAACCGCTGCCATATCTGCATTTGAATAAATATCTGTGACTATAGTGACTTTTTCAACAAAATACTCCATAAACTGACTGTGAAAACAAGTGTCTACAACCACTGTTATTTGTCAAAATACACTCCTTTTATCGGCAAATCAGTGTTGTAGTGTTTCCATCTTCAGTATGAAGCCTGTGAACATCTGAAAAAGACATATCTGAAGCTAAAAAACTGCATTTTATCTGAATTATTTAACTGTATTGATAGGATTAGTGGTTCAAAAGTTCTTAAACATCTTAGAACAGTAGATGCTTTTGGTTGCCAGCGTTTGTTAACCATCAATCCATATGTTTTCGCCTCATATGACGGCTGTTGGAACATTTTAAAAAGCAGTGTAATGGAGTGACGTATACAATCATTTAAAATAAATTCGATGATGTAAAGCGAGCATTTCTGTGAAATTTTACAGATGAAAGACTTCTCTGAAGGCCTGCTGCTGACTGAAACCCATCGGTTTTTATGAGGGTTTAGGTTGAAAAGATCTTCATATGGTTGCAAATCCACACTGACATCCTCATCCATTCTCAAAGAGGATATTATACACAGAAGAGACGCTCCCCTGCTGAAAAGAGGATAAGCCAAAAACAAGGACTAATGCGCATCGACTGTCAATAATATGACACAGATTAAACATTAAATGAAGCCGACCCTTGGGCTTCCACCTTTCCAAGCATACTTTATTTATGTATTTATTTATTTTTACCCCAAAAACTTTTAGTCAACAGTGGCCTAGTTAAAACGAAACAACATATTTCAAGAAAAACAATATGGACAAAAGTATTGGGACACATTGAATTCAGGCGGTCCGTTGTTAGCAAGGTGTAGAAATAGGTAAATGACAAATGTTTGTATATTTGTCATGTTTTTGACCATAAATGATCATTTTAACCACAAATACCGACAAAAAAAGGTACAATTGTGATGTTATTGGTCAGAGTTTAATATGTAGTTGTTTTTCTTGCATAGATTAATGTTGGTTTGATTTGGTCTTAAAAACTACCAGATTATTACACACATAAGAGCTGCAGTAAACAGGAAATTTAATATACATAATGTGGTTATGGGTGTATAAGTTATTTACCAGATTAAAAAATAAATAAATAAACAAGTGGTTCCAGGAAAAACAAACCCCGCCCCTCTCAAGTGTTATATCTTATTTTGGCATCAGCCCAGCTGATGTCATCCTGTATTTGCGTCTGGTGATGTCAGCATATCAATTACCTCTATATATGTGGCAAGTTTGAAGTAAATTGAAACAAAATTGATGTTTTTATGGACATTTGAAATTTCAGCCATTATAAGTAAATGGGGAAAAAAAAAAAAGTTTAAAAATTCATAAAAAATGTGAACTTTGACCAACTTTTCCCAAAATGTAATGACATTTATTCTGGGTCACCGGTAATCTACAAACCTAATTTGGTATGAATTTAACCAATAGTTTTGCTGCTACAGACGTTTGAAATTTTGCCCGCTCTAAGTAAATGGGAAAAAAAATAGTTTTAAAAATTCATAAAAAAATTTAACTTTGACCAACTTTTCCCAAAATGTAATGACATCTATTCTGGGTCACCGGTAATCTATAAACCCAATTTGGTATGAATGTAACCAATAGTTTTGCTGCTACAGACGTTTGAAATTTCGCCCATTATAAGTAAATGGGGAAAAAAAAAAAAAAAAAAAAAGATTAGAAATTCATAAAAAATGTGAACTTTGACCAACTTTTCCCAAAATGTAATGACATCTATTCTGGGTCACCAGTAATCTATAAACCCAATTTGGTATGAATTTAACCAATAGTTTTGCTGCTACAGACGTTTGAAATTTTGCCCGCTCTAAGTAAATGGGGAAAAAAAATTGATTTAAAAATTCATAAAAAAAATTAACTTTGACCAACTTTTCCCAAAATATAATGACATCTATTCTAGGTCACCGGTAATCTATAAACCCAATTTGGTATGAATTTAACCAATAGTTTTGCTGCTACAGACGTTGGAAATTTCGCCCATTATAAGTAAATGGGGAAAAAAAAAAAAAAAAAAAAGATTAGAAATTCATAAAAAATGTGAACTTTGACCAACTTTTCCCAAAATGTAATGACATCTATTCTGGGTCACCAGTAATCTATAAACCCAATTTGGTATGAATTTAACCAATAGTTTTGCTGCTACAGACGTTTGAAATTTTGCCCCGCTCTAAGTAAATGGGGAAAAAAAATTGATTTAAAAATTCATAAAAAAAATTAACTTTGACCAACTTTTCCCAAAATATAATGACATCTATTCTAGGTCACCGGTAATATATAAACCCAATTTGGTATGAATTTAACCAATAGTTTTGCTGCTACAGACGTTGGAAATTTCGCCCATTATAAGTAAATGGGGAAAAAAAATTGATTTAAAAATTCATAAAAAAAAATTAACTTTGACCAACTTTTCCCAAAATATAATGACATCTATTCTAGGTCACCGGTAATCTATAAACCCAATTTGGTATGAATTTAACCAATAGTTTTGCTGCTACAGACGTTGGAAATTTCGCCCATTATAAGTAAATGGGGAACAAAAAAAAAAAAAAAAGATTAGAAATTCATAAAAAATGTGAACTTTGACCAACTTTTCCCAAAATATAATGACATCTATTCTAGGTCACCGGTAATCTATAAACCCAATTTGGTATGAATTTAACCAATAGTTTTGCTGCTACAGACGTTTGAAATTTTGCCCGCTCTAAGTAAATGGGAAAAAAAAAATAGTTTTAAAAATTCATAAAAAATTTGAACTTTCACCTACTTTTCCCAAAATGTAATGACATCTATTCTGGGTCACCGGTAATCTATAAACCCAATTTGGTATGAATTTAACCAATAGTTTTGCTGCTACAGACATTTGAAATTTTGCCTGCTCTAAGTAAATGGGAAAAAAAAATAGTTTTAAAAATTCATAAAAAATTTGAACTTTCACCTACTTTTCCCAAAATGTAATGACATCTATTCTGGGTCACCGGTAATCTATAAACCCAATTTGGTATGAATTTAACCAACAGTTTTGCTGCTACAGACATTTGAAATTTTGCCTGCTCTAAGTAAATGGGGAAAAAATAGTTTTAAAAATTCATACAAAATTTTAACTTTGACCTACTTTTCCCAAAATGTAATCAGATTTATTCTGGGTCACTGGCAATCTATAAACCCAATTTGGTATCAATTCAACCAATATTTTTGCTGCTAGAATGTTAACTAACAAACAAACCAAAAACAATACCCCTTGCTTCCCCTGGGGGGGGGGGGGGGGGGGGGGGTATATATAAGAAGGACAGGATGTGTGTTTTTGTTCAATTTCTATTTCAATCACAGAAACCATATGGTGGTTTTTAATAAATACAGTAAATTATTGGTTGCACTCTTAGATAAATGTGAGGTTGTTGTATCTTTAATTACATGTAATTAAAGATATCTACCCCCTAAAGAGAAACAGTAACAGTATAAATACAGTATATTGCATTACAGCATGAGTAACAGCTGGGTAGTATGCGCTCTCAATTGACACAGCTGCTTAGCTATTTACCCAGGAATCATTGCACACAGCGCTGCAGCTCATGTTCACCCAGAAAACCTTTAACATGATCAGCCGCTTGTTTAAACTTGTGAAAATGTCCGCAGTGTTGTTAATTATCACTGTCAGCACTGAAAAATAGAAATTAGTAAACCACAATCTCTGGGGATATGAGTATCTGTGCTTCCTGTACAAACATATTTATTTTTGCTATAATCTGATCTCGTGACGCAACAGTGTCTCCTCTGTGTGCCGAAGCGTCGCAGAGCTGATTAAAAGTCTCCATCTTCTCGCTAATTGACAACATGTGACAGATATTGCTGACATGCAGGTCATCGGGCGATGAGAGCTAATTCATAATGGCTGCTGTCATCTCATTGTGCCCACTGGTATAAACCCACTGTCACTGTGCACTGTCCTGCTTCGAGGTCCATCTGTCAAACTGCAAAGCGATGGGCCCTGTGGGACTCCGCGGGAACAAATGGACTATTACACCATAATCAAGCGTCAGGAGTGAAATAGAAATCGGAAGGATTCACCCGACAGTCATTCTGTGTGTCACAACCGATTCAGCATGATGTAGTATATGAATAAAAACAGCCCGTTGCACAAATTACAGCTCAATCCGTCAATCCACACGTCAAAGGTTAAAAAGCAAGTGTGTTTTTATTAGCGGTATTCATGTTGTCTCTACGTAAGATGTGAAAAAGGATTGCACTTGTGCTTAAGGTGCCAGTATTAAATAATAAATGAGTTATTGAATGAACCCTTTTGGTGTAAATTGATGTAATTTGTGTCAGAATGAACACAGGCTTCATTCTGTCGCATCAGAACAATGTGTGTCTAGCGCACAATAGAAGACTCACAAAAGACTATTTTGACCCTCTCTCATTTAAAGACAATGTGTTAGAAGAAGAAACTTGAAGGTTTTTTAAAGACTGGGAATCTTAGAAGAATACACATTACAGGACTGAAGATAGATTCCATTTGAATTATATTTTTGTTTGAGGGAGTTTATGATTTATTGCCACATGATTTATTCAATAAAGTTCAGAATTTGTGACATAATTTAGGTTTGGGCTGTTAATTTTAAAACAGAAAAGCAACAAGTGGTGCCAGGCACAGCAAACCCCACCCCTCGCACAAATTTCACCCATTATCAGTAAATGGGAAGATATTGAAAATTTCATAAAAAATTTTAATTTTGACCTACTCTTCCCAAAATGTTATCACATCTTTTCTGGGTCACTAGTAATCTATAAACCCAATTTGGTATGAATTCAACCAGTAGTTTTGCTGCTACATACTTTTGAAGTTTTGCCCATTATAAGTAAATGGGGGAAAAATATTTTAAAAATTCATAAAAAATGTGAACTTTGACCTACTGTTCCCAAAATATCATCAGAACTATTCTGTCACTAGTAATCTACAAACCCAATTTGGTATGAATTCAACCAATAGTTTTGCTGCAACATACTTTTGAAGTTTTGCCCATTATAAGTAAATGGGGAAAGAAAAAAATAAAAAATTCTTTAAAAAATTTAGCTTTGACCTACTGTTCCCAAAATATCATCAGAACTATTCTGTCACTAGTAATCTACAAACCCAATTTGGTATGAATTCAACCAATAGTTTTGCTGCAACATACTTTTGAAGTTTTGCCCATTATAAGTAAATGGGGAAAGAAAAAAATAAAAAATTCTTTAAAAAATTTAGCTTTGACCTACTGTTCCCAAAATGCCATCACATCTATTCTGGGTCACTGGTAATCTATAAACCCAATTTGGTATGAATTCAGCCAATAGTTTTGCTGCTACAGACATTTGAAGTTTTGGCCATTATAAGTAAATGGGAAAATAAATAAATAAATAAATAAATAAATAAATAAATAAATAAATAAATAAATAAATAAAAATTCATAAAAAAAATTTGAACTTTGACCCACTGTTCCCAAAATATTATCAGATCTATTCTGGGTCACTGGTAATCTATAAACCCAATTTGGTATGAATTTAACCAATAGTTTTGCTGCTACGGACGTTTGAAATTTTGCCCGCTATAAGTAAAAGGGGAAAAAATATTTTAAAAATTCATTAAAAAATTGAACTTTGACCTACTGTTCCCAAAATGTCATCAGAACTATTTTGTGTCACTGGTAATCTATAAACATAATTTGGTATGAATTCAGTCAATAGTTTTGCTGCTACAGACATTTGAAGTTTTGCCCATTATAAGTAAATGGGGAAAAAAAATATTTTAAAAATTCATTAAAAATTTGAACTTTGACCCACTGTTCCCAAAATGTTATCAAATCTATTCTGGGTCATTGTTAATCTATAAACCCAATCTAGTATGAATTCAACCAATAGTTTTGCTGCTACAGACATTTGAAGTTTCGCCCATTATAAGTAAATAAGGAAAAAAAAAAAAAAAATTAAAAAAAAATTTATAAAAAAATTTAACTTTGACCTACTGTTCTCAAAATGTTATCACATCTATTCTGGGTCACTGTTAATCTATAAACCCAATCTGGTATGAATTCAACCAATTGTATTGCTGCTACAGACATTTGAAGTTTTGCCCATTATAAGTAAATAAGAAAAAAAAAAATCATAAAAAATTTGAACTTTGACTTACTGTTCTCAAAATGTTATCACATCTATTCTGGGTCACTGTTAATCTATAAACCCAATCTGGTATGAATTCAACCAATTGTTTTGCTGCTACAGACATTTGAAGTTTTGCCCATTATAAGTAAATAAGAAAAAAAAAAAAAAAAAAATCATAAAAAATTTGAACTTTGACTTACTGTTCTCAAAATGTTATCACATCTATTCTGGGTCACTGGTAATCTATAAACTCAATTTGGTATGAATTTAACCAGTAGTTTTGCTGCTACAGACGTTTAAAATTTCGCCTGCTATAAGTAAATGGGGAAAAAATATTTTAAAAATTCATAAAAAATTTGAACTTTGACCTACTGTTCCCAAAATGTCATCAGAACTATTCTGTGTCACTGGTCATCTATAAACCCAATTTGGTAGGAATTCAACCAATAGTTTTGATGCTAGAGGGTTACCAATTCAGCAAACTGAACCAAAAACCTTGCCTCCCCTTCAGTGGGCGGAGCAATGAGTAAAAAATACTGTAGATGTCACAATGTATTTCAGTGACCAACAAGCCAGACTGTAGGAGGTGCTAAAACTGTAGTAATCGCTCAAACACAGAAAAAACAAAACAAAACAGGGCATCAAGGAGCAAAACCAAGAAGAGTAAACCCATATGTCCACATTATGATTATGTAAATGTGTCTGTTATTTACATGTTTAAAGGCCCCCATTTATAAGCTGAGGACTACTTCTGGGGTGTCCTATTAAAAATTAAAAATACATTTTGTTGATCAATTGTTAATTTTTAATAACTGTTTCTAATAATTTTGTAATAAATTTTGAATTGAATTGAAAATAATAAATAATAAAAGTCCTTTATTACCTATAGGGACAGAATTGAAATATTCAGATACTTGCTGAGTTTATGAAGTTATAAATTTGAGGGAAAACATGACATCATAATTAATTTCTATTCTTGAAAAAACAGCCAGAAATAACATTTGGCATCAATATGGATTGTTTAGGACTTTTATTGTGGATTAGAAGGGTTAGCTTGTGCATCAACATGTGCAACCGTGTAAGATAAACATCAAATACTAACTAGTGACATGGAAAAAAAACAATAATAAAAATAAAATGAATAAACAACCACGTACTTACTGTTCACTACCCCAAAGCTTTAAAGAAACTAAAGTTTGAAAGCTTGCATACTGAGTAACAGTCATCCATTAATATTAATTTATTCACACTGAGCTATAATTGAGTGTGTTGCCATTGTGCAGCTTAGGTTCAGAATGTCAACATATCAACATGTGTTCCTTCAGCGCTAACAATCCCATCAATTAATTATTATGCACATATTTGCCTTTTGTGCCGTATGTGCTTATGCGCCCGACACCCTGTAGGCGTAAAGTTTAACATTCAAAACATTTTGACTGCATTAAATATATTTTAAGTTGAACTAAATGTGTATTGTACGTTAAAAAAAAAAAAAAAGGTTATTCATTTAGCCTCTTCATTTAACATTTCAGCAAACCTTTTGGCTTCATGCAGTTGGTTAAACAATGTAAACCTGTCCTCGGATGTAGCATCGGTTATTTAATTGGTGAATTCAGCTGTTTATTTCTATTTTTCCAATTTTGTGGTGTCATTGTCCTTTTAAAAATACAAATACACATCTTATCTGCTTTATGTTGTAGCTGTAAATCCCCTTTTAAAGCTTCATTAGGCAGTATTTTGGCATCACTGGATGTAAATCCCATGCCAGCTAGTTCTAAAACGAGACTTCTGCACCTCCTCTTGGCTCTGTTTTCAGGTTTTAAACAGTCCAGCCTGCAACAGTAGACTTGGCAATGTTGTTTTAGAGAAAAAAAAGAGATAAAAATGGGTCATTAATAGCTGTAATGACCAATTGCAGTCAAGGCAGCTGCTGCACATGCAATATTTTGGCGTGATTTTTCCACAGAGGCACAAAACAGTGATCTTAGGCTTAAGACAGAAATTAACAAGTAACTTTGATGAAAACTTTAACATTTTGCAGAAATACACAAATTTGCTGAAATAACCGCTTATTAACTTTTACATTACTGTTATAAGATGTATTCTTTACTTTTTTTTTTTTTTAAACAAATGTACATATATGATGGTAAAATATAGTAAACCAAATGACAATATCAGCAGTATTTCTTGAAAAAGTAAATTATCATATTTTCTGTTTGTTGTTCATACATTTACCCAGGCAACACATTGACACAGCATAAAAGTATATATTCACATTTCTAAAACATAATGACACTTGCATTGTACCAATTAAGGTTGTTATTGTATTAAAGAAGAACTGAATGAATGAATGAATGAATGAATGAATGTTTATTTCAGTTAAATACAAAATACAAAACACATACATATTAAAAAAAAAAAAACAACAAAACAAAATACCTACATATTAAAAAAACAAACATAAAATTAACACATTTTGTAACTGAAAAAGGAAGAAGCTGAAGCCGGAGGCTTATTTCTGCTTCTCCTATTTACATCCTTAGTCCAAGTCCACACCTTAAGTTGCAGCAGATAAATACTTAAACTTAAATGATACTACATTCAGTGTAATAAGTTATTTTGTAATCATATTACTTTCATAGCCCTTCATAATTTGACAAATTAAATTCTTTTTGAAATTCAACAGTGAGCTACACAATTTCACTTCATCCTTCAGTTCGTTCCATAGCTTGACACCAATAACTGGAACACTGTGATATTTAAAGAACTAATTAAAAAAAATAATAAATAAATAAAAAAAAATCTGTTTTTGAAATTTTTGTATCTTTTACAAGTGTCTTTTTTTACTGACTAAAATGACAGTTAATGGAAAAAATATTTATTCTTTATTGATAGACACTGATTTTAAAAAAAATTCCTTTATGGATGTTATTCACATCAAGTTATTTCTACTTGAGTGTTAAAGTCTGTAAATAAAAAGAAGGAAAATAAGCAAAAATGTTCCTGTAATTTACATTGTGTAAACCGAGGTCTATATATTACAATAGTTATATGTAAAAAAAAAAAAAAAAAAAAAAAATTCCTTTTTTAAAAACAGTTTTTGTGCACTGTATTGCTGATACAAAACGTACATACATGTGGTCAAGATGAAAGCATACATAACTAAGATAAGGGGGTGTTTATGGGGTAATAGTATTGAATGGTGGCATTAGGCAAGTGCGTTATAGAATAAAATGTCATGGAGGGAACATTAAAATGCAGTTGGATGTGGTGACGTAAATAGGAATCATCTCTGGATGGTATATGGAAAAAGGGCCCAGGTTTTATGGAAGGAGATGAGACTGTCCTTTATGGTTTCGGTGAGTTTTCCTAGGTTTGCTTGTTCTGTTAATAGGTTATGCCAGTGATTTATTGATAATAGTAATTGTCCAGCTGAGCAGAATGATCTTCTTGGTTATAGGTAACGCTTTAAAACCTAACGTGTCATCGCTGACACACCCTGCGTATATGCAGTTTGGATGGCTTTCACTCTTTCACTGTTTGTGCAAGTAGAAAAATTCCAACAGTTTTCAAAACCTGAGACGTTGCGCTGTATAGGTTTCGTTGGGTCATTATGGTAATTTCACTCACACCTTGTTGAGCCGCATTATGTAATAAAATCCCGTTATGTAATAAAAGTTCAAAATGTAATAAGAATGTCACGTCATCTTGTAATAAAGCCGCTTTATGTAATAAACTGACGCATTTTGTAATAAACTACGTCAACACATTATATAGTAAATTTTTTCACATTATGTAGTAAGTTATTACAATTTGAGAAATTTATTACAAAATGCACTTGACACATTTTTATTAAAAAAATAATAATAATAACGTGGTTCATTATGTAATAACAATCCAAATTAATATAATTTCAGAGCAATTTAGAAGAAATTAGTCACAGGAGCTACAGGTAATGGAATCAGAACTTTAATCACACAGTTTACAGATTAATTTCACACATTACATTTTCCTGAAAATAAAAATGTGTCAAGTGCATTTTGTAATAAATTTCTCAAATTGTAAAAACTTACTACATAATGCGAAAAAATTTACTACATAATTCACTGAGGTAGTTTATTACAAAATGTGTCAGTTTATTACATAATGTGGCTTTATTACAAGATGACGTGACATTCTTATTACATTTTGAACTTTTATTACATAATGGGAATTTATTACATAATGCGGCTCAACACACCTGTACTAGAAGTTTTAGAAAAGCCGTTATAGCAGTATTATAACATGCAGTAAATTGTAAATGACAGCTAGATTTTGAATGTTCTAAGCGCTCTAGAAAAATGGGCAAAAGGACTCACCCACAGCATATTTTCTAACCTTGTTATAGTCAAAATAAGAAAAAAAAAAAAAAGCCAGATGGACCATTTTAGGCTTAGGGTTTAAAGCAGGAGTGTCAAACTCATTTTAGTTCAGGGGCAAGATTCAGCTAAATTTGATCTGAAGTGGGCCGAACCAGTAAAATAATAACATAATAATATATAAATAATGTCAACTCCAAACTTTTGTCTATGTTTTAGAGCGAAAAAAGTTAATTTACATTATGAAAAGGTTTACATCTACAAACTATCCTTTCAAAAGATATGAATAACATGAACTGAAAAAAAATTGAATAATTTTAACACTATTCTGCCTCAGTTTATCATTTACACATGTACATTAGAACTTACAGATCACAGTGGATCTACAAACACACAAAACATTGAGTAACAGGCAGAATATTATTAAAATCGTACTTACTTCTCTTAAGACATTTCAAATTTTGTTCAATTGTGTTTGTTGGTTGTTCAAATTTTTTGCAAAATTCTACTTTGTTTTACTGTAAATTCATGAAAATATTTACATTTACAAAGAGAAACATTTGAAGTTGACATTATTTCTATGTTATTATGATAGTATTTTACTAGTCCTGCCCACTTGAAATTGAATTGTTATGACCGTGGAACCTGAACTAAAAGGATTGTTAATATTTTAGTGTAATTTTTGCATTTCACAAGTTCAAAATGTAATAATGTCACGTCATCTTGTAATAAAGCCGCATTATGTAATAAACTGACGCATTTTGTAATAAACTACGTCAACACATTATATAGTAAATTTTTCGCATTATGTAGTAAGTTATTACAATTTGAGAAATTTATTACAAAATGCACTTGACACATTTTTATTAAAAAAATAATAATAACGTGGTTCATTATGTAATAACAATCCAAATTAATATAATTTCACAGCAGTTTAGAAGAAATTAGTCACAGGAGCTACAGGTAATGGAATCAGAACTTTAATCACACAGTTTACAGATTAATTTCACACATTACATTTTCCTGAAAATAAAAATGTGTCAAATGCATTTTGTAATAAATTTCTCAAATTGTAAAAACTTACTACATAATGCGAAAAAATTTACTACATAATTCACTGAGGTAGTTTATTACAAAATGTGTCAGTTTATTACATAATGTGGCTTTATTACAAGATGACGTGACATTCTTATTACATTTTGAACTTTTATTACATAATGGGAATTTATTACATAATGCGGCTCAACACACCTGTACTAGAAGTTTTAGAAAAGCCGTTATAGCAGTATTATAACATGCAGTAAATTGTAAATGACAGCTAGATTTTGAATGTTCTAAGCGCTCTAGAAAAATGGGCAAAAGGACTCACCCACAGCATATTTTCTAACCTTGTTATAGTCAAAATAAGAAAAAAAAAAAAAAAGCCAGATGGACCATTTTAGGCTTAGGGTTTAAAGCAGGGGTGTCAAACTCATTTTAGTTCAGGGGCAAGATTCAGCTAAATTTGATCTGAAGTGGGCCGAACCAGTAAAATAATAACATAATAATATATAAATAATGTCAACTCCAAACTTTTGTCTATGTTTTAGAGCGAAAAAAGTTAATTTACATTATGAAAAGGTTTACATCTACAAACTATCCTTTCAAAAGATATGAATAACATGAACTGAAAAAAAATTGAATAATTTTAACACTATTCTGCCTCAGTTTATCATTTACACATGTACATTAGAACTTACAGATCACAGTGGATCTACAAACACACAAAACATTGAGTAACAGGCAGAATATTATTAAAATCGTACTTACTTCTCTTAAGACATTTCAAATTTTGTTCAATTGTGTTTGTTGGTTGTTCAAATTTTTTGCAAAATTCTACTTTGTTTTACTGTAAATTCATGAAAATATTTACATTTACAAAGAGAAACATTTGAAGTTGACATTATTTCTATGTTATTATGATAGTATTTTACTAGTCCTGCCCACTTGAAATTGAATTGTTATGACCGTGGAACCTGAACTAAAAGGATTGTTAATATTTTAGTGTAATTTTTGCATTTCACAAGTTCAAAATGTAATAATGTCACGTCATCTTGTAATAAAGCCGCATTATGTAATAAACTGACGCATTTTGTAATAAACTACGTCAACACATTATATAGTAAATTTTTTCGCATTATGTAGTAAGTTATTACAATTTGAGAAATTTATTACAAAATGCACTTGACACATTTTTATTAAAAAAAAAATAATAACGTGGTTCATTATGTAATAACAATCCAAATTAATATAATTTCACAGCAGTTTAGAAGAAATTAGTCACAGGAGCTACAGGTAATGGAATCAGAACTTTAATCACACAGTTTACAGATTAATTTCACACATTACATTTTCCTGAAAATAAAAATGTGTCAAATGCATTTTGTAATAAATTTCTCAAATTGTAAAAACTTACTACATAATGCGAAAAAATTTACTACATAATTCACTGAGGTAGTTTATTACAAAATGTGTCAGTTTATTACATAATGTGGCTTTATTACAAGATGACGTGACATTCTTATTACATTTTGAACTTTTATTACATAATGGGAATTTATTACATAATGCGGCTCAACACACCTGTACTAGAAGTTTTAGAAAAGCCGTTATAGCAGTATTATAACATGCAGTAAATTGTAAATGACAGCTAGATTTTGAATGTTCTAAGCGCTCTAGAAAAATGGGCAAAAGGACTCACCCACAGCATATTTTCTAACCTTGTTATAGTCAAAATAAGAAAAAAAAAAAAAGCCAGATGGACCATTTTAGGCTTAGGGTTTAAAGCAGGGGTGTCAAACTCATTTTAGTTCAGGGGCAAGATTCAGCTAAATTTGATCTGAAGTGGGCCGAACCAGTAAAATAATAACATAATAATATATAAATAATGTCAACTCCAAACTTTTGTCTATGTTTTAGAGCGAAAAAAGTTAATTTACATTATGAAAAGGTTTACATCTACAAACTATCCTTTCAAAAGATATGAATAACATGAACTGAAAAAAAAATTGAATAATTTTAACACTATTCTGCCTCAGTTTATCATTTACACATGTACATTAGAACTTACAGATCACAGTGGATCTACAAACACACAAAACATTGAGTAACAGGCAGAATATTATTAAAATCGTACTTACTTCTCTTAAGACATTTCAAATTTTGTTCAATTGTGTTTGTTGGTTGTTCAAATTTTTTGCAAAATTCTACTTTGTTTTACTGTAAATTCATGAAAATATTTACATTTACAAAGAGAAACATTTGAAGTTGACATTATTTCTATGTTATTATGATAGTATTTTACTAGTCCTGCCCACTTGAAATTGAATTGTTATGACCGTGGAACCTGAACTAAAAGGATTGTTAATATTTTAGTGTAATTTTTGCATTTCACAAGTTCAAAATGTAATAATGTCACGTCATCTTGTAATAAAGCCGCATTATGTAATAAACTGACGCATTTTGTAATAAACTACGTCAACACATTATATAGTAAATTTTTTCGCATTATGTAGTAAGTTATTACAATTTGAGAAATTTATTACAAAATGCACTTGACACATTTTTATTAAAAAAAAAATAATAACGTGGTTCATTATGTAATAACAATCCAAATTAATATAATTTCACAGCAGTTTAGAAGAAATTAGTCACAGGAGCTACAGGTAATGGAATCAGAACTTTAATCACACAGTTTACAGATTAATTTCACACATTACATTTTCCTGAAAATAAAAATGTGTCAAATGCATTTTGTAATAAATTTCTCAAATTGTAAAAACTTACTACATAATGCGAAAAAATTTACTACATAATTCACTGAGGTAGTTTATTACAAAATGTGTCAGTTTATTACATAATGTGGCTTTATTACAAGATGACGTGACATTCTTATTACATTTTGAACTTTTATTACATAATGGGAATTTATTACATAATGCGGCTCAACACACCTGTACTAGAAGTTTTAGAAAAGCCGTTATAGCAGTATTATAACATGCAGTAAATTGTAAATGACAGCTAGATTTTGAATGTTCTAAGCGCTCTAGAAAAATGGGCAAAAGGACTCACCCACAGCATATTTTCTAACCTTGTTATAGTCAAAATAAGAAAAAAAAAAAAAAAAAAGCCAGATGGACCATTTTAGGCTTAGGGTTTAAAGCAGGGGTGTCAAACTCATTTTAGTTCAGGGGCAAGATTCAGCTAAATTTGATCTGAAGTGGGCCGAACCAGTAAAATAATAACATAATAATATATAAATAATGTCAACTCCAAACTTTTGTCTATGTTTTAGAGCGAAAAAAGTTAATTTACATTATGAAAAGGTTTACATCTACAAACTATCCTTTCAAAAGATATGAATAACATGAACTGAAAAAAAATTGAATAATTTTAACACTATTCTGCCTCAGTTTATCATTTACACATGTACATTAGAACTTACAGATCACAGTGGATCTACAAACACACAAAACATTAAGTAACAGGCAGAATATTATTAAAATCGTACTTACTTCTCTTAAGACATTTCAAATTTTGTTCAATTGTGTTTGTTGGTTGTTCAAATTTTTTGCAAAATTCTACTTTGTTTTACTGTAAATTCATGAAAATATTTACATTTACAAAGAGAAACATTTGAAGTTGACATTATTTCTATGTTATTATGATAGTATTTTACTAGTCCTGCCCACTTGAAATTGAATTGTTATGACCGTGGAACCTGAACTAAAAGGATTGTTAATATTTTAGTGTAATTTTTGCATTTCACAAATTCATCCCAAGGGCCGGATTGGACCCTTTGGCGGGCTGGATTTGGCCCCCGGGCCACATGTTTGACACCTGTGGTTTAAAGGGTTAAAGGTATTAGGATGAAGATGTGGAGATGTTTGGGGATGGTTAAATGGAGATATGTCACCTGAAGGAGCTGTAGAGGGATGCTGAGGTTGAGGACCCTGGACGCCTCCTCGATGCCATCAATAGGTCATTCAATAATAACTTCAAAACCTTCAGAACGGTCAAACCTTTACTCTTAAAACTACAGCATGTGTGTCTCACGCTATGATTCAGGGGTGCAGAGTTAAAGAGTCTTTTTCAAATCTGCTTTTCCTTAATGAAAGAATGTGTTTTGGATATACAGAGCTGTGCACCTCCCACTCATCCAGCTCCGTGGATTCTCACAGGGGAGCTACCTAGAGAAATGAGCGCTGAGGTCATAGCGAGCGCCTCTGTAAACGGCACCTTATTGGCCAGTGGCTCTACCCACCAACCCACCCTTAGTGAGTCTCCCAGCTGTTCCATGGAGTTCAATTAATGACCCGAGCCACAGAGTGTTCCTTCTGGAGGCTATACGTACACCCACGGCTTCAGCTTCAGCACCAGCAACGACCGAGATTTTCTCTGCTTTAGTATCAAGAAAAGCGAAATACTGCAACAGCATATTAAATAAATAAATAAATAAATAAAAGAACAGGAGATAACATTAAAAAAAAATGAACCACATTTAGTATGTTGGTCAATTCACAGATACATGCTAATCTGACAAGGGAACACATGCTAAATGTCAATCAATCTTTAATTCATGGATGTTATGCCTCATCTGTGTTGATTATGCAGCACACCTGCATGCCTCCTGTGTGTGAACATGTGTGTGTGTATGTGTGTGTGTGTGTGAGCGTGTTAGTAGCAGCATCTTGAGCCAAACCTCTTAGTAATCTTATCATGCTGGCATCCTGCTTCGGTTTACATGCTGAGGGTGAAGACTTAACACCAGCGTGTGTATCCTCATGGTTATATTTGTGTGCAATGTTGTGCTGTAGTGGTCAAAATATAAAATAAAATGAAATAATGTAATGTAATGTAATGTAATACATAAATAAATATATATCAAAATATATTCAGCCTTGTCTCAGGCTCAGGATTGTTTATTGATAACCTCAAATACAGTGATAGCATTAAATGTCCTGTGCTTTGTCTGATTTACTTATTAATATTTTATTTTAACCCTCCGGTATCCCATCCAGCAAGGCCCTTACTAAGCACCAAGTGTGCCTTTTTCGGCACACTTGTGGAATAATGTCAAAAAAACATTCATACAGTTTGTTTTTAATTCTTTTACTTTTTTTTTTTTTTCTTTTTCATCAACTTAAGCCGTAAATAAAAATACCAAATACTCAATAACTGTCACATTTTTTAATCCTTTAAATGCCGTGTTTGTAATGTAAACAAGCCATTTTTTTTTTGGATGCAAAAAACACACAAAAATATTTTTTTTCAATATACTACATAAAAAGTGGATTACATATTATTTGTTTTTTTCATCCTGGCATATGTCAGTGGTTAACAGCAACATCGGTTAATTTGCATTATTATTTTTGGCGCTAGGTCAAATGTTCAAAAATACTAGCATCTGTCACCAAGTGTGCGTAAAATGCACACCTATAAATCATACTATTAAATATTATATATTGATTTATTTTTCTGCTCTAATTTGATTTTATTTTTGTAAATCAAGGTCAGCCCTAATCATACATGGAATGGAAGAAATAGTGCGTTTTAGGCACACTTGGCAGACAGATGCTAGTCTGGTAATTTTCTTTTGTTTACAATGTGCACATTTTAGTTGGTGGCCAGAATTTTAAAGATCATGCAAAAATGAACAACTTTTGAATTCTAACCTTATTTAAATTGTGAAAAATAATATGAAGTTTTTTAACATGAAGTGCAAAATGTGCCTAAAAGGCGCACCCGGATACCGGAGGGTTAAACTGCATATATAACTAATAACATGACTCATACAACACAATGCAGTACAATAGACTTTATTCATGTCCGTGGGGTGATTTGAGGGTGTCCAGCAACTCACATAAAATCCGCAATCACAACAATCATTTTTGAATATAAGAGTTTGTTAGTAACGTCAAAGTAAAATGAGAAAACCTTGAAATAAAAGAAAATCATTATTGCACACAATCCAGTCCTTATTAGGGGTGGGGAAGGATAACACTGGGTTACAAAAAAATGTTTTTTGCAAGTTGTCTAGGTTTTTTCAACTGAATTAGGACCATTTTGCACTGCTAAATCCAAAAATGACATCTGTTTTTCTCAATCAGGTCAGGTTGATTTTGAAAAATTTGATCTTCTCACAAAATTGATTACATTTTTTTGACTTTATCAGTTGATTTTTTTATATAGTTCTCACCCAGAATAGGTTTTAAGAGAAAAAAAATCATTTTCTAACAGGATTCCTGTTAGGTACAATGGTATATTCACCGCAGATGTAGCAGAATACGTCAGGCTTATTTTTGCAAGATCTTCTAGTCGAAGCCATTTCATTCACCTGTAATATTAAAAAAAACATTAATCATAAATTGGCAAAAGTAAAATCTTCAGAACTCGTTTATTGCAAGAAACATGAAAGAATTTTGTATCATATGATGTGAAAATGCCCATAAATGTAAGCAAAAATGTTAAAAAGCCAATATGTAACATAGTTAAGAAAGTTGACCTGATTGAGCAAAATGAATGTGATTTTTGGATTCAGCACACCAAAATGATCCTAAATCAGCTCAAAAAACTTAAACAATAAATTTGTTCTTGACCAGTGTAATCGATGTTGGTGTTAGTGTTGGTGTCACGGACTCACGTCATGTTGAAATTGAACATTTTGAGGAAGGAGCTGCAGAAGCATCACCTTCTATAATAAAAATGAGTCGAATTAAACTGGAAGGTTTCATCAAAAACAAGCACGCCTGATTGAAAATACACATATGAAGCCCATCAGTGTTTCTCAAAGTCAAGGATCCTTCCAAGTCACGTCCTTCATAGACCGGGCATGAGTCCTTCCTATCGATCGATACACTCATGAATGAAGCAGTCTAACAAGAGTGGAGAAAAAAGCCTACTCCACAAATTAGCAGTTCAGTAACACACTGATACACATGACGGTATTTAGTAGAAAGCTAATAAATACATTTATAAAGGCAATAATAGCAGAACAATGACTGTTCTGCTTTAACATGGAGCACACATAGCTGTATCCCAAATTATTACTCCAATAAAATTATCTTTGATTGAAGTGTTAATTCCAATTGCAGTGTGACTTCCTGTTATTTAGTTCTGGAGCATTTTACCTAATTAGTAACCATTAAGTTATATTACCCTCTTTAATAATGATTCATTCATTCTGATTTCTTCTCTCAGTATGTATTTATATGATTTTAATTTCCTCTCGATATCCCATTTATTGTAAGTGCGGTGAGTTGCCTCTTTGTATGATTTGCATGTCATAATGTACATAAACCTGCTTCGTCTGCTTTGTGAATATATATGTTTAATTATAAATTACACGTCAAACAGCTTCATATTCTTCTTTGCTTTGGTTTAATGTGTGGTTATAGTCAGTTCTTGCTAGTTTAGAAGGATTACGGGACCTTTAACAGCACCAAGGACCCAAAAGAACGATCCTTGAAAGTGGAAGACTGGGTCTTTAGACAGATCATGGAGATTGAGGCCGTCCTCCAGCAAAATCTGATGACGAAGGATGACTTTGAGAAACACCTGGTGTAAAATGCCAGATGGATGAGGCTGTGTCACTTAGGAATCAGCAAGTAGCTAAGGCAAGGCGAGGCAAGGCAAGTTTATTTGTATAGCACATTTCAGCAACAAGGCAATTCAAGGTGCTTCACACAGGACATTGAAATAAAATAAACAAAAAGAAACACATTTAAAACATTATAAAAGAAACATATAAAAGGTGATTAAAAACAGCGAGTAAGAAAACAACACATAAAATCAAAATAGAATAAAATAAAATAAAAATAAAAACACACATATTAAAGTAAAAGTTGCAGTGCAGAGTTTCAAAGAGAATATAAAATTTAAAAAGTCAAAAGCCTTTTAGTCAAAGGCAGCAGTGAACAGGTGAGTCTTTAACCTGGACTTAAAAGAACTCAGACTCTCAGCAGACCTGATATTTTCTGGTCGTTTGTTCCAGATATACGGAGCACAGAAACTGAACGCTGATTCTCCATGTTTAGTTCTGACTTTGGGAACACAGAGCAGACCTGCACCATATAACCTGAGTGGTCTGGATGGTTCATACTGGACTAGAAGGTCTCTAATGTATTTTGGGCCTAAACCATTCTGTGCTTTATATGCTAGTGACAACACCAGTGAAATGTTTAATGTACTTTTTTCTAAAATTAATCTAAAATTAGTCATCTGTCATTAGCCATTAGAAAACCATTTTAGCACCAACCTAAACAGATATCATGTGCACATATTAGCTGCCTATGTACTATATTTACTGCATGCTTCAAGATACTAGTTTCAGCTATTTATCGCCTAGCTAAAGCACAAATTAGCCTAGCTGTATTGACAGTTGCAGCTAATACAGTGTTTGCTTTGTGAGAGACTGAATGGACAAGACTTGCAGTGACAAATTATTGTTCTTAAGTGAAATTATATTCTCAGGATAAACAGGGACTTTTATTGACACTTGAGCATATCTTAACTAAAGTGTTGCAAAGCTACGTAGCTAACTGCCTCTGTACCAAAACTCTTCATAGAACACTCAGAGAGATTCTGTGATTATTACCTCTACATATTAACCACCTCTCTAGGCCTTGTATTTTTCTAGGTGCATATTTAATTTCTTCCCCAACTATTTTTCACAGAGTGAGGCACATGAGCTACTGGGCTTAGCACATGTTGAGGGAAGCAGCTAATGTGTTTAGTGAGAGATTCAGGGGTCAGTTTGTCATGTTTTTAGAGGTGTCCCAGTGATAACGATGTTAAGACAAGTACACTATAATGCCTTTACAGTATATTATCTGTTCTGGACTTGGTCTCGGCCCCTCAGAGTCTCAGGGTGCTTTCACACTGCGTACCCGAGTCCATACCGTACTTGGATACATTCACACCTTTCCTGCAGATATTGTGTTTACAAGCACGTACTGTGGCCCGTGCCCGAGTACGAGTGGGTGTTACAGGGCCGAAACAGTAGGTTTGCGGTGTGGAAGGAATTCTGTCGCTATCCAATAAACGGGGAAGTAAGAAGAAGACAAACCCTTACGTCATCAACTGAGGGACTGTTCTGTTTATTTGTCGTCAAACGCGGCAATACTTTTCCATCTTAGCCTGTTTGAGGCAAAGTGACGAAAAGCGACCGTTGCTGTCCCTGATATATCATTGAGTGGTTCGGTCGATAAGGCGAGCCCACGCCGCTCAGATCTGAGGTGTTTTCAGGAGACAACAGGAGCGCCGTCTCCGGTCTCGTGGTGGTTAGTTCATTTCCGTTGTCAGAGTCGCGATTAGGTCACGTCTGTTCTCAGGCACGGATCACTTTCACAGGGTGGTTATGGCTCAGGAGGTAGAGCAGGTCGTTCAGGAACCGAAGGGCTGGCGGTTCGAATCCCGCTTTTTCTTAGTCAGTCCGTTGTGTCCTTGGGCATAATGAATGTTTGGTGGTGGTTGGAGGGACAGTAGGTGCGAATTGGCAGCCATGTTTGTGTGGATAAAAAAAAGTAGTTTACCACCACCAGAATGAATAAGTGCTTTGGGTGCCTAGAAAAGCACTATAGAAATCTAATCCATTATTATTATTATCATAACTTCCACACTGTAACGCAGGGGTGTCAAACTCATTTTCTTCCGGGGGCCACATTCAGCCCAATTTAATCGGAAGTGGGCCAGAACAGTAAAATAATAGCATGGTAGGCAATAAATAATGACAACTCCAAATTGTTTTAGTGCAAAAAATAACACTGCATTATGCCAATATTTACATTTACAAACTATCTAAACAAAAAGGATGTGAATAACCTGAAAAAAAAAAAAAAAAAAAAGAAATATAAGTACAATTTTATCAATATCGACTTATCATTTAGAGGCTACATGTGCATTATGGATCAGATCTACAAAGGCACAAAACATTTAGCAAGAGTTAGAATATTGTTAAAATTGCACTTAATTCTCTTTAGACATTTCAGGTAGTTCATATTTGTTCAGGTTATTCACATTTTATTGTTAAAGGATAGTTTTTTTAGTGTAAATATTTTCATAATTTAATTCTTTTTTTCCACAAAATCAAAGACAAAAAATGTATGTTATTATTTATAGGTTATTATGATATCATTTTTGAGTTCGATGCTCTAACTTGCACTTTACAAATTCATCTCGCAGGCCAGATTGGAAACTTTGGCGGGCCAGTTTTGGCCCCCGGGCCGCATGTTTGACACCTGTGCTGTAACGTATTGTACTGGAGTCCACGCAGTCCATACCCAGGACTACCTTCTCAGCTGGACTCAGGTACCATACTCGAGCACGGAAAGTTTGCATTCACATTGTTTAAATTAAGCGGACTTTGGGGTCAAACGGACTCGGATACCCAGTGTGAAAACACCGTCAGTCTTGACACACTCTGGGTTTAGCTGAAGTGTTCTAGACTCCAACACTGGTACACAGAGCGTCTCTGTTTGTGTGTGTACTGTGTTTGTGCAGATGTTTGCACCAGGTATAATATGTCACTCAGTGGGGTTTCTGGTAACGGTGGAGTTTCTGTGATGCCCCACACTGCACCGGCGGCACTGCTTACTGTGTCAGGGTATGTTTAAGTGTATGTGTGTGTGTGTGTGTGTGTGTCTGAGCGCAAGTGGGAGCTCCAGCCAAATCACCTCCACCCCAGTGCGAGTCACAGTGGAAATAGCCTCTCACCGTTAAACGAGACCATCCTTCAGACGGAGAGCTATCCTCTGCATAATGTGTCCGCCGTAGGGGCCACACACACATGTCCACACACACACACACACACACACACACACTCAGGAGAAACAGAGAGTTTCAGATCATTAATCTCTGTAGCTCCCACCCCCTTAACCCCCCACCTCTGCTGTCCCGTCCTCCCTCTGGCAAAGTCATGGCTGTCTTCCTTGACCAACACACACACACACACACATGCACACACACTCCCTGAGGCTCTGATGTGTTTGCGTGAACACCTATACTTGTGTGTGTGTGTGTGTGTGTATTTCTCACTGTTCCTGCAGGCTAGATGTGTGTTTGCACTCAAGCCAATGTGTGCGTACTGTAAATGAGTTTTTGTGTGTGTGTGTGTGTGTGTATTCCTGTGTGTGTTGGCGACAGAGATGAGACGAAGCAGACTGTGTGACATGGAAAAGGAAAGAGCATGTATCCTTATCTGACTGCCAGTGAAACAAGTCGACGGCAGCCAACTGAACGCACTGCTCTCCGGAGAATCCTGTCCTCCTTTTGCCCCCCTCAACCATGCCCCCCACCCCCATAAAAAAAAAAAAAGAAAAAAAAGAATCACCAAATCACATGCTGGCACACAACACACTGAACCTCCATTAGTGTCAAAATGTGCTTGTGAGCACTGCCAATAGCTGTTGAATGGTAGCAAGAAACAGATTGGGATTTTGCTTTAATCGCTTCAGTTACTTATAGCCTCTAATACAGTATAAGACACTGCAATCACATCGAAACAGAAGGCTCAAAGCAAAACAGAATTAGTAACCATTGATTGTCTCTTTGAGGAGCTTTGCAAAAAGTGGAGACATGACTTAAACATTTGTTATTCGTTAAATGTACACTATATAAAATTTACAATATATCCACTATAAAACTAAAAATAAAAGTTTCACCTCTAAAGATGAGATATTGTACATAAGGAATTAATTAGGTATCACAGTTATAGTATGCAGATGGGATTTATTGTATTGTTTAAATGCTAATATGAAGTTAAAGGAATAGATTAAGTAGAATAATTTGACTTTCTGTTTTTTTAATTAAAGGGGTCATATTTTGCTAAACCCACTTAGTCTTTGGTTCATTTATTTGTGTATTTGGACCCTAATAGTTCCAAAAGTTTGAATTTGAACCCTGCAGGTGCTGCAAAGTTATCTTTATATTTATTCCGGCAAAAATTGAGCAGATTTCTACAACCTGTTTTAATTCCTGCTTAATTTGTTATGTTTTATAACTAGTTCTGTCACAACATTTGCACATATAAGGTTAAGACTTCCATCTTTATATTCATTCTGGTAAAAATTCCTTCTTAATTTGTTGCATCTATAACTAGTTATGTCACAACATTTGCACATATAAGGTCAAGACTTCCGACAAACATTTCTCCGAGTACGATATAATTGTTTGTCAGCAGCAGCGGTTGTAGTAAAAACTGAAAATATGTCAAAATTTTGAGTCGATTACCTAAAATGTTCAGTTGTTGGTTGTATTAACGAACACAAGTGGCTGAACGGGACAGAAAGCAAAGTCAACAACCTGGAGGGGGCGGGGCATGAAGTGGCTTATTTGCATTTAAAGGGCCAGCGCTCAAAATGACCTTTCTGATGTCATTACTCAGATATAGGGTTGAAGATGGACAAATTCGAGCTATATTTTTATGGTTATGGTGTAAAAAATACAATCGATAAAATCGGTTGTAACTTTTTCAACAAGTGGTATTTTAACCCTTTCATGTACGAATTATGAGAACCTTAATCAAGATTTTTTTTTTCCCTGGGTGTTTTCATTTCTCTTTAAACATGAAAAAAACAATGTGACTGAAAAATTCTTATTAAAATAAATAAATAAATAAACAGATAAAATAAATAAAAAGTAAAAAAAACATAAAAAAAAAAAAAAAAAGTAAAAAAAAAAAAAATAATCATCATCATCATCATCATCATCATCATCACCAGCTGGACACCATGTATTTAATTTTTGAAGCAACAAAACATGTATTTACTGATAAATTGTGTGAAAACTATGGGGGGGCTTGTGATTCTGGGGGTTTATGCTCAGGGGAGATCTACACAAGGTTACCAATTCATGTCAGAAAATATACATAGTGTCTTAAAACTTTAATAAACACGTGTAAAAAAAAAATAAAATAAATTAAAAAATCCATGAATACACAAGAGAACAGCTGTAGAATAGCTGTCCACTGTAGTGACCAGTATGCACGAAAGGGTTTAAAAGGATAACAGTTCCATAAAGTAAAGATCTTTAGCTAAAAAATAACCCCACTTCATAATTGATGTGTGCAAATTTGCTTTTTTATGTTGATGTTCACTTCTGCTTGATCGGACCCAAGTATAAAAGTACAGAAAGTCAAGGTCTTTGGGGAAAAAAAAAAAAAAAAAAAACAACTCTGGAATTTTATTTGGATAAAGAGCAAGCACCCTGTACAGCATGTGGCAATGTAATATTGGATTTTTTTCACACTAAAAACTATCAGGCAGTGCAGCTGTAAATGGCTGCATGCCTAATATATGTATATTCTAGTTTGCTAATCATCATAAAACACTGTTGTGAAAAGGTCCTTCAATGTTAAAGACCTAAATACAGACTAAACCTCCTGTTGGAGTACATGCATGAGTAATGGTTAATTTAGACCATATTGCCGGGTGTGATCATGCGAAACATACTGGAGTTTACACAGCTCTGGTTTGTCATGTGCTTCTGTGCTGGAGGGTTTTTACATCAGTGTAATCCAAAGATAAGGGCACTGAGCAAAGCCAACATGAGGACAGCATGTTTAAGTAAATGCAATGCCATCTGCGTGTTATATATTTATACGAGGGGCTTGAAAACACCAGCCGTGTTGTACTGTAGCCTGAAATAGTGAGAAGCTCTGGTTATCGCTGTACTTTATGACAGTGGATTTCGGTCTCGGAACTGGCTTTTTTTTTTAAACCCCTGCCTTGTTGCCTCTCGCTTTTCTTTGCAGACACATTTCTCTACATGAGAAACTGGAATCACTTTTACTCACGCAGGGTCAGCTAGAGGTACTTGTTGGAGTTTTTTCTCTGCATTTCAAGCTCCAGGCTGTTTTAACACTCACTCTACATAACTGAAAGGAATATTGCGGGACTTATTTAGAATCTCCTATATATGTTGATGATAAACTTAGGTGTTGCAGATACTCCAGACATGTCCATATAGTCACATTTATCAAGTTGTGTCATTTCTAGTCTTTTTGTTTCACTATCATGATGTTCCACAAGCCTTAAAGAAGTGATATTTAGCTTTTTTTAAATGAAATTATGCATTTTAAAACATTTTCCTGTGGTCTACATAAACTTTCCTCATATTATTATGCTGGTAAATGTGTAACATAACTGTTCTAGGAGGTCATCCGCTTTTTCTTTTTTATAAGTCACAGCTTTCCTTACAGCATTATTTGGTTTAACGGCAAATGTAACTTACAGAGTGGATTTTTTTTTTCTCAGTAATAGTTAACATGTACTGGTAATAATCAAAAGCGTGGAAACTTACTTTCCTGTCTATATGACCTCTCTGAACCTGCTGGGAGTCTTAAAAGAATGATATTTTGCTTTTTTAAATGGAGTTATGCATTTTAAAACATTTCCCTGTGGTCTACATTAACTGTAAATACTATGCTCGGGTCTGAATTCTTCATTAATTCAACTCCACAGATTCATCTTCAACCCTATTTCTGAGTAATGACACCAGAAAGGTCGTTTTGAGCGCTGGCCCTTTAAATGCAAATGAGACACTTCATGCCCCACCCCCTCCAGGTTGTTGACCGTGCTTTCTCTCCCGTTCAACCAATAACTGAACATTTTTAGGTAATCGGCTCGAAGTTCGGACATATTTTCAGTTTTTACTGCAATCGCTGCTGCTGACAAACAATTATATCGTACTCGGAGAAATGTTTGTCGGAAGTCTTGACCTTATATGTGCAAATGTTGTGACGTAACTAGTTATAGATGCAACAAATTACGAAGGAATTTTTACCGGAATGAATATAAAGATGGCTTTGCAGCACCTGGAGGGTTCAAATTCAAACTTTATGAACTATTAGGGTCCAAATACACAAATAAATGTACCAAAGACTAATAAAAGTGGGATTCGCAAAATATGACCCCTTTCAATAAAGTATAGATATATTAAAATAATTTACTCAATTACAGTAAGGAAGTACTTTTACTTCATTACATTCCACCACTGATTATTAATAATATGACTAACGTCATCCTGCTTGATGTACAGGCTGTAGTCAAGGAATGGGGGGAAATGAGTGTTGTTGTTTTTTTAGGCTAAAGTTACTATTAGGGTCCAAATACACAAATAAATGTACTAAAGACTAATAAAAGTGGGTTCAACAAAATATGACCCTTTAAATAACTGCATATTTTAATGGTCATAAGTATTCTTACTAAAAAACTAAATGAGATAAAAATGATTGACCATTGAAATGAGGTGAATCCAGATTTTATTCCTTAGAAAAAGAAACATTATGACTCATATCCACCGAAAAGCACTAGAAATGGTGACGGTCTGACAATGAAATAACCTTTTATCAGTCTCTTTTCAGCTGACATACCCAAAACAATAGGCTAATAAAATCCATTTTGCACTGCAATTAAGCCAAACAGGGAAATTCAATTTATCTTGTTTACCTCACTGTAAATTAATCATACTGATGTGTATCTCACAGCCTTGAATTAACCTAAACAAGGGACTTGATATGTATCTTATGCAAATACATTAACTAAAACAGGGAATAATTTGTGTCCCGTGAACGGAAATTAACCCAGCAGAATGATAATTATCGTTCACACATAAATTAATGAAAACAAGGAGTGACATTGTTGTTAGTTATACACCTGAAAATGAAGTGATGCTCTGTGTGTTATGTAGATCTGAACAAACAGTACCCACAGTGTCACATGTATTTAAAGTTCTATGCTATGTGCCATCTGCTTTGTCTGAATTCAGTCCAAATCAAACCAGGCAATTTTAGGAACCTGTAATCCACTTGTACTAGACTGTCAAATATTGTTCTTAAAAATAACACTTTACTAGCTTTAGAACGGTTTACAAATAGAACCATTATAACACCGCTATCTGCAACACATTACCCACTTCACACAAAACTGTAAATGAATAGTTATTGAAATGTGTGGAATATGCAAGAGGGAGGACCTTGATGACATTTTCTTTGTGCTGTTTTGTTTCAGTGAGTGACTTTTTTAATGGAGTTAAATGAGAATACATCAATATTTCATCCGATTAATGAGACACCAGAACATAAGTTACTACTCCACATGTTTTCATATGCATTACATACATTGATTATATGGCCCAAATAGCACAGAATATATATATATATATATATATATATATATATATATATATATATATATATATATATATATATGTTTTTGTTTTTTTTGCTGCTTTTCACAACATATTTTTGGCCTAGAATATGCTTTTGGATGTTTAGTGAAAATGCCAAATTTTCCAAATAAAAGTTAAAATACAGAAACAGATTTAACAAATAATTGTCTGCGTCGGAAACAGCAACCAAATGCTATCACGTATGAAGATCTGCAGAAAAACATGTCAAAACTTTAGATTAACCCTTTCATGCATGAATTATGATATCCTTACTCAATTTATTTTTCCTGAGTGTTTTTATTCCTTTTTAGGCATGAAAAAAACAATGCAATTGAGTTTTTTTGTTAAGAAGTTAGAAAAATGGCCACTCCATGTATTTAATTTTTGAAGCAAAGAAACATGTATTTGAAACCTAATATCAGAAAGTGATATGGAAAACTATTATAATAAAAACATTTTTAATCCTGCTAATCAGATGTTATCTCACAATTTAATACACTCTTATACTAGTTATTATTCATTTCATGGAGATAATACGCAAAAAACAAACAAACAAACAAAAAACTGTTACAATCTAATAACAATTAGCAACTGATTTAAAGTAAAAAAAAACCAAACAAAAAAAAAACATGTCACTGCAGATCAGTTTTATCAAGAACAGCAAAGTTACAGTAATGGTATGAATGTCAGCATATGGGATGATGCGTAAGTGTCCACTGTGTTGGTTGATATGCAAATAAACCAACAAAACTCATGAATATACAAGAGAACAGCTGTAGAATAACTGTCCACTGTAGTGACCACTGTGCATGAAAGGGTTAAACAACATTACATGATCCGTACTACTAGTTTGTTGCAGACAAAAGCCAAAGCCAGGTTTTTGGACTAAATACTTCTTATTTCTACCAACTTCATATTCTGCAGCTCAGAATATATGCCATTGTAAACAATACTAAATGTTCCTGCAAAGTTTTAAAATCAAAAGTGGATCAAAACTTTATTAAGAGATAGATCCCTTCAGACCCAATAACAATAATGTTTGGTGTGGAACCAACAGGACTGGACCTTAGTACGAGTGGGCCTTAATTCTGTTAAACTGGAACAACAAAACTCATCCAACTCATCAGACTCTGTTGAAAGACATTATGCAACACTTACATTTGGAGAAAATCCAATTTTCACTAAAAGATGATGTAAAGTTATTTTATTCAATTTGGCAGCCCTTTATAGATTACTTTAATATTAAGTAAGCAGGCAACCCCCCCCCCCCCCCCCCCCCCCCCCCCTTTCTTTTTTCTTTTTTTTTTTTTTTTTTTTTTTTTTTTTATGTGTGTGTACATGTGATTGCAGGTGTAGTGTTCTTGTTCTGACATCACATATATTGGATACTGTATATGACTTTTTTATATTGTCATTGTTCTAATTTCAATAAAAATAGTAAGAAAAAAAAAGTGGGTCAAAACACATACATTGGCATTTTCTTTTGCAGATTTTTGGACAAATTTGTTAAAATTTGACATAAATTTGGATGCAAACCTGACCCATGACATGTTTTAAGAGAATTAAGTGAAATAGAGCTCAAGAAAAGAGCTAAAAAAAAAAAAAAAAAAAAAAATCCTGAATGTAGCCTAATCATTCTCAAACCCAGATGACAAATATTTTTCTAACGTGTCTATTATTGAGTTAATTCTACTTAATACTATTCTGAATATAAATACTTCTGTTCGTATTCATTTTAGTATTTCAATGATCCTTTGACTTTGTAATTATATATTCGACATTTCTTTTTCCTTCTCACGTCTTGTATGATAATAATACTGTTTTACAGGGTTTTGTTCTTTTTTTCCTTTCAGTCATTATTCCATTTGTTTATTTAAAGCTCATGTGTATATAAGCTTTGTGTATATAATACAGCATAGAAATTAATTTGCTTTCCCTTTTTTTTTTTATTTGATCAAGGTCTTTAATGCTTGGAAAGGGAAATGTTTCAACATAATATGCATTGAACAAAAAGTGTCATAATTTTGCGGCTACAGTTTGAAAAAGACCTCTTGGTTCAGTGCTAAGAGGCATTTTTTGTACAAGGTGAAGCCGTAGTGTGCTACAATTATTTTAAATTACAGTCTCAGTGGTGTACTTCTTTTATAATATAGTATATGATCTATGTAGCCTCTTTTCCACAGCAGGAACTTTTTCAAGAAGTTTGAAAAACCTGTGTGTTTCCATTGAAATGAGCTGAAAATTACCCCTAATTTAACCTAAAGAGAAGTTCCTGGTAGGATTAGGACTTTTCAGATTGCCTAGAATTCCTGGGGGGCGGCCCTGTTTGCTGAAGAATGCTGATTGGTGGAAAACACTTACATTCACCCACTGTAGCCAATGTGCGGCTGCAAACCCGTTTATCCCATTTCTACAAGCTTCACTTCATTTGAGTTTTGATCATTTGGAAAATGGAGCGAAAGAGGAGAAGCTACGAGGTCCATTTGCCAAATCCGCTCTTTTGAGTATTTAAAGTCGCTCTTTTGAGCATAATCTGCACAAGATGAGCCGAGCGTGTTCGTCTCCTTCTTACAAGTGTATTGTGATCATCGCTCTGTCCATCCGAATACGTTAAAGAGCGTATTCAGCAAATACGCTCGAAATAATCTGGAACCCGTTAAATGTATTTACCAAATACACTCCACAGAAATTCAGTGGGACTTCAAATCTGCAACTGGAAACGACCGAGCCTCATGTGAATACAGTGTGAGATGGAAATGCGAAGTATGTAGATTACAAGGAATTCTTTTATCCTGGTAAATAACTTCTTGGTAATAAAAGTACCTGGAATCTGGTTGGAAAGGGTTTATTTTAGAATAAGTGTACTACTTACACCACAATGGAATACATAGAGATTGAAATGATTATTAGTAATAGAATTCTATGTATTGTCACTGTGACAGGAGTAATGGAAATCAATTAACAGCTCTGTTCTTTTCAGCAGCAAATTCTTAAAGATTAACCCTTAGGTTAATATCTGGATAAAAGAATTGACCCGTAGATGTTCCCATTAACCTAATGGGCACAGTTTTGTTTGCACCTTTTCACTATTCTAAAGCACTTTGACCCCTGAAAACTGCATTATAATTATGCAACATCCCAATGCCATCATTTGTTTGATGGATGATTCACATTTCTGCCACTTTACTGACATGAATTACACTGGGTTACAAAAAAAAATGTTTTTTGCAAGTTGTCTAGGTTTTTTCCAACTGAATTAGGACCATTTTGCACTGCTAAATCCAAAAATGACATCTGTTTTTCTCAATCAGGTCAGGTTTTTTTTGCTAATTTGATTTTGAAAAATTTGATCTTCTCACAAAATATAATAATTAATACCAAAATAAGATTGGTAAGCACACTTTAGGAAACTTGTGACTTGATTCCTGTTAGGTACAATGGTGTATTCACCGCAGATGTAGCAGAATACGTCAGGCTTATTTTTGCAAGATCTTCTAGTCGAAGCCATTTCATTCACCTGTAATATTAAAAAAAACATTAATCATAAATTGGCAAATGTAAAATCTTCAGAACTCATTTATTGCAAGAAATATGAAAGACTTTTGTATCATATGATGTGAAAATGCCCATAAATGTAAGCAAAAATGTTAAAAAGCCAATATGTAGCATCGTTCAGAAAGTTGACCTGATTGAGCAAAATTAATGTGATTTTTGGATTCAGCACACCAAAATTATCCTAAATCAGCTCAAAAAACTTCAACAATAAATTTGTTGTTGACCAGTGTTACGTACCTCTAGGTCTGCATCACAAACTTTGAACAGTTTTTTCACATCAGAAATCAGCAAAGAGATCATAAATATGTTTAACAGCTACAGTCGCTAAAAAAAATTATTCGACCACCCCTTGTTTTCTTCAGTTTCTTGTTCATTTTAATGCCTGGTACAACTAAAGGTACATTTGTTTGGACAAATATAAGGATAACAACAAAAGTAGCTCATAATAGTTTAATTTCAGAGTTGATATCTAGACATTTTCCATGTTTTTTTGATAATAACCAAAATCCCTTCAGTTTTTACATCAATAGCTATAGCATTGTACCGTCAAAAACAGTGCTTTTAGGCATTCCATGTTTTCTTTTCTGTCTGTTTTAGTCACATGATACACACAGGAATTAGTACTTGATTGCATAACCATTGTTTTTGATGACTTTTGATGGCCTAATATTTTTTTCCGCGTCTATATTTTGACTTTTTACTCTCATATTTTACAGTTATTTCACCACGTCTGCTTTCATATTTCTTTCTCCATTATCCTGTCCACTGACTAAATCTTGCCCCCACCAGCAAATCTAAAACACTAAAACAATTAGTATAATACAGAAATAGTGATGAAATGCAGTAGCAGGTGTGTTTAGAGTCTACTTTAATGCAACTCTGCCACTCACTACTGAGAACCAGATACATAACACAGAATAAATCAGTGTCGAGAGCTTAACCCTGCCCATCACTTCAAAAAAAAACCCTCAAATGTAAACTGTGTTCATTTCATCACAGTGCTTACCTTGTAGTTAAATTAAAACACATTTTCCTCTACCTCGGGCTGTAGCTTTGGCCTTCAATAATAATGTCGAATCTTAATGTTGCAGTGCACAAAACGACTCCCAAAATATTAGAATGTGTAAACTATTTAGCCTTAATATTTTGTATTTACTTTGGCACCTGTTGTATCTATGCGTACACCATTCTCCGGACCTAATATTTTCTGGAAAGCATTCCCTTAAAAGTAGAGATTGAAGGTTAATAGTCATTGTTGGAGTCACCAAACCTCATCAGGAAAGTAAAAATCCTGACCAGTTGTTAAGGCTATTAAAACGACCGGTGTTTACATTGCTTTGGTTGACCTCTTGGGGTGTTATGAATAGGTGGAAGTAAAAAAAAGTGACATGTTGTGTTTATTTTTCCCCATGTTAATTTATTATTTTAACCTTAACCATAATGTTCTCCTCAATGTTCCAAGTTATAATTTATCTATTTAAGTTATGCATTATATTTTAAGTATTATTAATACTATTTAGTGTCTGCAAATTTGGAACCATTTTGGGAGTAACTCTAATCAACCCATTCATGTGATGTTGTAATGCTGTTAAATATATATGGATAACCTAGAGTGTCGCTAGCAATTGTGGGCCCCATGAAAGGTAAACGGTGTGGACCCTTCATAATAAAATTCACTAATTTCTTGATTTTTCGGAGCGGGGGGAGGGGTATGTATGTATGTATGTGCAGGGGCAGCAGTTATCAGTCCATAACTAACATAACTAGTGGTGATGTGAAACGAAAGTGAAACTTAACAAGCTTTCAATGTCTGACTCCTGGCTTCTATGGCTCTTATTTATTTGACAGGGACAATGCAGTCAAACATAGTAACAAGTTTGCAACTGATGTGATGCATATAGAGTTTATAGCTAGTGCTAATTCTCAACTCCAGTCCTCGGTTGGGCTCTTCCACAACACTGCAGTACAAGTATAAAATATACATACAGATATATACAGGGTGACACAAAAAAACGGGAACTTTTTAACAATCCAATAAAACCAAGAGTGATGGAAGAAAAATATTTTATTCATAGTAATTGAAACCTTAAACCATGCTATTTAAGAAACAATGATGGAATTTTCATTTTTTAAAAATTACTTCCTGTAGATGGCGTCCTCCTGTACGAATGCATTCTTGAAATCTACTGTTGAGATTCCTCATTGACCGCTGCAACATCTCAGCAGGGAATACTGTGAATTTCATCCTGAATTCTCTGTTTTAACTCATCCAGAGTTCTTGGTCGAGCCGTGTACACTTTACTCTTGAGATAGCCCCACAAGAAAAAAATCCTAAAACGGACAAATCTGGCGATCTAGGGGGCCAGGGAACGTTACCGAATCTTGAGATCACACGGTTACCGAACAATTCTCGCACAGCTGCCAATGGTTACTAAAATGGGGGTGTGTTTACTTGCTCAAGGTCACTGTCTCGCAGTGCTGCCACTTGCTCATGTCTGCCAATATGCACTTCAAAAATTCCCGTTTTTTTGGGTCACCCTGTATATTTTCAGCGGATGTTACACGAAATTTTCACAACTTCCAATCTTTATCCACTGGACCCCCTCCACTGCTCTATGGCCCCCCCCACAAATGAATTTGTCATGTCCCCCGCCCCCGCTTACGGCGCCCCTGCGTATTACTCCTACCGGAGTTTTGTGTAAAGCGATAAAAACCAAAGAGCCGACACATGCTCTTATTTAACGTTGCATTCGTACAACTTTAAAATACTCTGTTCTGTAATCACTGAAAAAGATTTTTCATTTTTCTGCTCCCTCGTTCATCTTCTCTCTCTTCCATCTGGTTCTTATTTGCTCAACTGCCAAAGCATCAGTGTTCAGAGCCTCTCCTCTCCTCTCGTCCCATTTTTCCTCCCTCTCAGTCTGTCTTTACACTGTTGAATGAAAATTCCAAATTGCCTTGTACAATCACCTCTCGACTAAAAGCTTTTCAACATGAGAGAAATCTCACATTTGCATAAGTGTTTTTTTATTTTTTTTCTTTCTTTCTTTTTCTCATGAAACAACACTCGGCATGACTCTGTTTGTTGTAGTTTTTATGTAGGCCAAATTCCCAATGATCAGTCTAACTGCCAGCTAACTGCCCTCGAGTGCAGATTATCCAACTTTCTAATGGCTTGATAACCCTTTAAATACTCTCTCTGCTCTGTAATGTGTGTGTGAGAACCAATATCAGTCACAATAATAACTCTCAGCCTCGCCCCGATAACCCTAATCTGACACAGGAAGTAATTCCTTGTCTTCCTCAAACAACAGTGGGATTTGCCTCCGTGGCTGTGGGCTGATAGTGTCAGGGGAGAAGAATAAGGGGCTCCTTCCCCCGTAGTGCAAGGATTATGCTAAGACAAAGTGCCCATGTATATTGTCATTCTCTTTATCTGAAATGTCATATTAAATTATAATACATGGAGTACTGTAATTGGTTAATGGATTTGTAATTGCACAATTACAAGGTGTCAAATATGGAGCTGGGTGAGGAAATGTGGTTGTTTTAAATGTCTCTGAACAAAAATCTGGATCTTATCAAGAATCCTGGCTCCACATAATATATACAATGTACATATGCATTATAAGTACTGAAATATTATTTTAATTTAGATACAGTCTACTCTCGTTAAACCGCCCACCGTTATACCACCATTTTCGCTCACCGCCGACCAAAACCATTGCACAAAAATCCCCAATGCATTATTCCATTAGCTACCGCTATTTCCGCCTATCGCCATCCGCCAGCCCAGTTCCATGCACAAACAACACTTATACCATTGATTTCCCGACCGTTATACCGCCAGCGTGATTGCCATCGAGTACACATAAATTTTAACAATGCACTGAAACAAACGCGCCAGACGCTGATCGCGACAAGCTACGAGTAGGTCTACGGAACGGCCACCGTTCATTTATCGCAGAACACTCAGTAGGTCAGGATGTCGGAAAGAGGACGTGGGATTAAGCCAAAACCTCAAGATGATGGGGTGTCATTTCCCGACACGGTATAATAATGCTTAAAATGTTTCCCCACTTTAAATGATCCCTTACAACATAACAGAATCAAGATTTATTTAGAAACGCAATTAGAACGGGTTAACGGAGGCAGCATAGACATCATATAGTAAAGACATGCACATTATGGACGCAACCCATTGTAACGCCATTTTCGCTATACTGCCAATTTGGCTGTGAACAGAAGTTGGCGGTATAACGAGAGTAGACTGTAGTTGAAGTCTTAAGTTTAATCACATATTAGTCCAGTGTTTTTTAACCTTGGGGTCGGGACCCCACGTGGGGTCGCCTGGAATTCCAATGGGGTCGCCTGAAATTTTTAGTAATTGATAAAAATAAAAACTTACTAATAAAAAAAATATATGGTGAGTTGAGAGAGACATGACAAACTCTGACGCTGAAACTGAAGCACTGTGGTACTGTTTAACTTTCAAATGTTCATTGTGGTTGGTTTCAGATGCTGCAGCTCTTTCATAATTCATAGTTTGAGATATTATTTGTTCAGTATTAATTGTCAGCCTTGTAAATCCAAGCTGGACTGACTGTACATATCCTGACCGAGGAAAATAAAATTCTCACTTTTTGCAATAATCTACACCTGGCTTTTCTGCCTCCGTCCATAATAATATACATTATATAAACTAAATGTTGTCTAAAAGTAATGTTTATTTGCAATATAGTTTTACAAATTATTACATGATCAAAAACAAATAAATTTTAGCAAAAAAAAAAAAAAGTCTCTTTTTTGAATGTCTGGGGTCGCCAGAAATTTGTGATGTTAAAATGGGGTCATGAGCCAAAAAAAGGTTGGGAACCGCTGCATTAGTCAATAGTTAGTTTTAAGATATAATTCCTTTGTTTCACTAGATTTCTTTGTCTCACTGGTTAGTGGTAAAGTTCTTAGGATAGTACAGGTCACATCTTGGTCAACACAGGACTTAGGTTTTACCTTAGGCACACTTTTAAATACACATGCACACATAGGATCGTAAACCACAGGAGATCAGATGTAAACACACTGTCAGTATTGGGTTAAACATCTGCTTGACTTTAGAGTCAGGTAATACCAGCCCATTTTTGTGACCCAACCCACTTAGCCCACAAGGGGGTCAGCCCATAATTTGAAGAACAGTTTACAAGGATTATAAAAGTGATGTGTGTTGGAATGTCTGGATCTGTTTTCCTGCTTGGTGTGGATCCTCAGAGCTGAATTGTACTTTGTTTGTAGTCAGATCAAGTCAAAATTAAATTTATAATAATAAGACTGAGACGAATCCGAACTTATTCTCGGAGCTGCCAACAAAAAACACGCTTGCAGTACGTTGAGTGGATTTCCATTTTTTAAAACCGACTTAAGAGGCTACTAATGCAACTACAGATGCACAAATGTAGAAATTCATTTTCTGTAACATTTCTACTATTTTCCCACCTACATTCTCCACACACATCTACTCATGTAATTAAATTAATTTTATACTATTCTTCAACTCATTGTCATCCTTGTTTCTAGTCAAATGTTTGTTTAGATTAGGTTTATGTTTAAGTTTGTTCGTGTTTATGTTGAAATTGTACAACGCGAGCTAAGAAAAAACCAAGCCAAATTCCTTGTATGTGTTCACGTACTTGGCCAATAAAGCGGATTCTGATTATGTTCAGCGCTCTATATTTGCTTAAGTTATTTGAGAAAATATATTATTCTTTATTTATGTAGATAAAGCCCCATGTCTGACTATTAAATTATCTGATAATATTGGAATATACTGACTACAATAGGACTTAGGAAAAGGAAATGAATCATCGTTAGGTAGATAGGCAAATATTTTAAAACATGTTTGTTAGAACATTGAATTATTGAAGATTATAATGCAAATTATGTCTCTTATCACATGTTAAACGCCCCCATTTATAAGCTGAGGACTGCTTCTGGGGTGTCCTATTACAAAATGTGTCTTGTAAATGAATTGTTGATCATAATTTTGTAATAAATTGATCAATCAATTGACTGATTGATATTAAAGATAGAATGCCAACACTGCAATGGAATAATGAAGTTACCAATAAGTGAAACAATGATAGTAGCACTTTTTTTCTGATTATACTTAGCGGTGGATTCTATAATATGAACTAATTAGCAACATCTTGGATTATAGTGCATGTATGTTGTTTCTCTTATCCCTGTGGATTTAATTAATTAATTGTCACAGAACTTTTATTTAAAGCATATTTAAAAGTAGCATGAGTAGTATAATAAAAGTTCTGTTAATTAAGATCCAGACCTCAAAAGCCCAAGAGTACTAGATGTCAGCTGATCTTTGGCTATTTGATTAATTTATGCAAATTTATAGGCCATTTCTTGGCATTGAAGTACAATATCAACTCAGGATATTGCAGAATTATTATTTAATCTCGCCCTTTTGTCTGAATCAATTTTTTACTATGCTCCCTCGGTGCATATTTCTAAATTAGGTTGTGTTTAATCACAATATCCTTGAACTTGGTGACTCTAAGAAAACCAGGGGACAGGTTGTATAATTCTAGGAGAACAGTACTGATTACTGATTTGGTTGGGGCTGAGAAACTTCGAGATGGTGCAAGGCATCGATGAAAAGGTTGAATGTAGGCAGAGGTGAATCTCATCTGTCCCTCTAGTGAATTGCAATGTTGTGATTGCAACAGTTAATGGAAATTCGACCAATCCCCGTGATTTCTGCACAACCCTCCAATTTTATCAAATCTCTGCAGCTTTTTTGTAAATTTAACCAATGATTGCAGTGTTCCACAAGATTTCACCAATCATAGCAGCCCTGTTTGAGGAGAAGACACCAAAATGTAAACACTTTTTGATTTTGGTTGCTGAAAAGAAGATGGATTGTCGTTGTTATTCACATCTGTCTGTGTCCTATACACTTGAGTATTTTATGTTTTGTGTCTGCTCTTTTGACTTGGAGTTTTAGCTTCTACTTCAGCTTGATTCTTTTTTTTTTTTTTTTATTCAGGCATTTTAGGCTACGACAATCTCCTTAAAAACAAACATAATCCTGAAGGGACTGTCTAACTGTTCCTGTAAAAGCAAGTTTTATTTACATCACGCTAATTTGTGAAGCCCAGAATAGAGAGGTATTGGGGACAAGGTTAATTAAAAAATTGAAGAAGAAGAAGAAGAAAAAAAAAAAGAAATTCAAACTTTGGCTTCACTCAATCTAATACAGGATATAATGTTAATGGTTTCAGAAGGAATAAAAATGATAGCTGGAGATTGTTAAGATATGAGCATCAACATTCATAGCGATCTTCTATTTGGAAACAAAAAAGTAGAGATACAGTTCAACTAAAGTATACTGATGGGTGATAACGTAATGTTAATGACAAATTCAACCTGCAGCAGTAAACTGAACCCAGTCTCATTTGAGAGTATGTGTTATTTTTTTTGTGTAATATTATTGGTCTGAATGGGTAATGATTTGTATTTTTATTAAATAATACATGAGAAAGAAATGTAGTAGTGTTTGGTTATTCTGTAAATAGTGCAGTAAATCCTAATATTGGTTTTGGGTTATACTGTATTCACACTACTACTACTGCCGCTGCCTTATGGAAGACCTGAGGCAAAAAAAAAAACAGTCTCTTTTGGCTACAGATGCATTAGAATTCTGTCTGTGGACTGTCTACAAGTTCCAAAAGTCTATGGATGAGGTTGTGAAGATACTTCTTATTCCCACTATTTCTTGTTCTGCAGTCGAAAGTTTTAAACTGTTCTATAAACATTTGGCCTGGTCCCAGCTGGGGCGCCGATAAGGGGGAGTAAACATGACAGATTCATGGGGCCCAGTGTTTATGGAGGGCCCATAGAGCAGTGGAGAGGGCCCGGTGGATGTAGAAGTTTTGAAAATTTCATGTAAGATCCGCAGTTGAGGTGTAGAAGTTGGGAGGCGAACGGTGAATGCATGTTAAGTTTTGTTTTTGTTTTCACGCTATCATAAGTGATGTTGTTTATGGGGTGCCGCTCCCCCCCCGGTCCGAAAGATTGAGAAGATAGTCAATGTAAATTTTTATAGGGTCCGCAACAATTATGCTTTCATGGGGCCTATAATTGGTAGCGGCACTCCTGGGTCCTAGTATAAAGATAGAGGGTCTTAATACTTAAGTTACATCAATATTCTGTCTTAAATGTGAATGTGTGCTTTTTGTTCCTTAACTAGTTGTTATGTGTTGTCCCTTACCTTCTGATATTGTTCTTACCACTGCTGGAATGTGCTGCCCTTTACTGTTTGTGGCATAGTTTTTTCTTATCATCACTGGTATGTAACTATTATAATGTAAGTTGACGGTTAACTGTTACCTGTTTCTATTTTTCATCCACATTTTGGTTATACAATGTAAATACTGTCCAATGAGATCATTCTAATTTGGTATAACCCTATTTTGTTCATTGTTCTGGCTAAGAGTCTAAGGACAGGAGTGAGTATTTAAAACGTTTTTATGTGAAGTTATTTGCTGATGAGAAGAAGTTTTTCTTCTTTCTACTCCTTTTCGAGTGCAAATGAATGATTTTTGGAATTTTGACCTTGGATGTATTCTGTAAATGCTCGAAATAAACAAGTAAAAAAAAAAAAGTAGATGCACAGCAGAGTTGGAAATGAAGACCTTTTGAGATACAACTTCCATGCTTTCTGGCCTTTGGCTGGATAGTTCCCATTTGGTGTTGTATCATGTTAGGATCCATTTTCATACAAATGCTAAACACAACATCTGTTTGACAGCCATGTTGCAGTTGGGATGAAGCAGACCTCTGGGCGGTATTGTGTGATTTATCTTGTTTGATCTAGATTTCAACTATCAGCTTAGTTTCCATTGGTATTTTTGTTATTGCCAATTATTTCATATATGGATGGTGTCATCTGCATAGAAAGACGCAGGGCTGAATTTGAAGATAAGCTCCGTGCACATGTTTATGTTTTTGGTCACCAAATGAAAAGTACTTTTAAGATTCTCAATGTGTAAATGCCACTGACAAAAGTAAAACACACACTTTAGCATAAAAACCCTCCCAAAAAAATTATGCGATGGTCACATGACATCAACCTCGCCACAACTAACAACATGTAATTTGATTTCATGCACTTGCCTCTTCCATTTAAAAAAAAAAAAAAGTTTCCTCTTCATGAGCTTTCCTCTGTGACATCCTGTTGAATAGTTTAAAGACTGACAATGATTATATACAATCATCCTAGATAACCTCTCTAATTTAATTTTGCAAATTTCTACAACCTATTTCACTCTTTACTCTGGCTATGTATTTTAACTTACGTACAAAAATGACAAAATCTCTTAAAGGTGTGTAAACCACACACATAATTTCATGCCTCTCGACTAAAAAAAAACCTATCAACTTCAAAAAGAGAAAATCAAAAGTGCCGAAAGCGCTCATTCATCTTCACCTTTTAACACTAATTTCTGCTTCACTCTATTAATAAACCATTGTGAACAGGAAATAGGTTTATCTGTTAATGGAAGCAATACCAGTTGAGAGTGATAACATTAAATATTGTGGTGATAACTCCTATCCCTAACAGTTGAAGGCAGAGTGCACCTTGGATATGTCATCAATTTATTGCCGGGCTGTTGGCAATAGTTGCATCTAATGAATACCTTTATGAAAGATTCAGTGTGTAATATTCATGACATCTAAAGGTGAAATTGCATTGAGAAACCAATTAAATGCTGTTCGCTCCCTACCTATGATGGCTGCTAAAAACACAATATAGTAGCGCTATTAGATATTAGCAGTTCTTTTGTTTGTTTTTTGTGTGTTTGTTGATTTGTTTATGTTTTGTTTGATTGCTGTTATTGTTCATTTTGTTTTATTTTGTCACTTTATTGTGTATTCATTTTGTGTTGCCTTCAAGGATGTATGTATGTGTTTATTTCTTTTCTGGTATGTCAATATAGGTGTATATGTGAAGATGACAAGTGAGGTTAACTATTAACAAAAGACCCAAAGGACCTGATTTTTCATATATTATGCTGATAGGAAGCTAAAGGATAGACTGTTGTGTGGAGAAGGGATGGGGTTTTATTAAGTTCGACTTCCTCCCACTCCTTTTCGAATGTGCGAATGAAGTCATAATTTGTTTTCATGTATGTTTTTTTTTTTTTTTCTTTTCATGTTTTCTTGCAATCTGTTTTATTTCTAAGGACTAAGTAGGATTACTTTGGTTTTGTTGCATATTCAAAATAAACTAAACAAAAAAATAAGGTTTCAAAAACACAATGGATGTTATTTTATAAGTATGCTTTTATAGTGTGATGCATTACATCCTTAAAATCCTTTTGACACACCAGACCTTTTTTTGGAAGATACTACTGATGTCTTGGTTGATCTATTTGTGGACATTAACCCTGTAAAGCCTGAACCATTAAATCATTGATAGAATATTCCAATTCTTTGAAACTGGAGCCTTTAACGGTCCTTCTGAACAACTCAATTTTTTTTTTTCCAAATATCATTTTCCATGTATGAGTTTCAATTTTGTGTCATGTTTGATACATCGGGTCTCAATGCTCAAATATTATTATTATTGAACAAACAAAAACAAAATATAACACAAACATCTCTAACAAATTGGTAATTCCTTTTCAAAATTGGCAAAGTTCAGCCTCCTTCTGTAGTGTCACTGGTAAGGCCTCTGGTGAACGGATTCCTCCCCCCTGGTGGATTATCTGTGTATTGCATGTATCTAATTGTATACATCAGGTTTTTCAAGAAAATAAAAATCACACTGATCATGTAGAGGGCTTCAAAACTCATGTATCACATATGATACGTTTGGTGTTATAGGGTTAACCTCCATCTTTCCCACAAGCCTTAGCTTTGCTTTCTGGTAATATTACTGGCACTAAACAGATTTTAATTCTGACAGCAGCCGCTAACCAATAACTCCTCTCTATATTTCTGCAGCTCTGGCTTTTATAACACAATAAGAAGAGTCCACGCTCATCATCGATGTTGCTTCGATCGTCCATGTTGGCATCTCTTTTTAAAAACAATGCTAATAACTTGTAGACTTGTTGCTGCCACTGCTGCTATCAGCGTATTCCAACGGCTGAAACAGCTTGTTGTCAAATCAATAATAATTACATGATGAAAGGCCTTTCCCGCTAATGATTTTACACAGCAGAGCTATATTAGAGGACTCAGGGTAATAAACATTGCTCTTTTGTCTGTGGGGAGAGGAGAAAAAACGGGGGATGAAGCTGCAGTTGAAATAAAAGACGACCATGTTGGACAGCCTCCAATCACAATACTTCAACTCTACATTTTTGTGTTCATAAGCACTTCATAAGTACATACTGAGAGCACTTAAAGCAGAAAACATAACAGTATGCAGTCAAAATATAGGGTTAATAGTTTATTTCAGAAGCTTAGATTTGATTAGATTGGATTAGACTGGATTAGATTAGCTCAGATTAAAGTTTAATGTTCCTTATAGGCAAACAAGGCTACTGCAACATCAAACACACAGCGAAAGAAGAATAGCAAAGGGAAATCCACTGAGAACATAGAACTGATGTAACATTTATGATGTAAAATGGCCACAGTAGAATTAACAAAATTATTCAAAGCAACGAACAGAGATGTAAAGCGTGGATTTGACAAGGTGATTGGCTTTTCTCTTCATGGGTGAGAGTATTCGACCCTGTTTTGGACAATGTCAAAAAGTCAATTTCCTTTTTCTAATATTTGAAATAACGACTCGGGCTGAATTATTAATGTCTCCTATGGGCTCAGGAGGATGGAATCAAAAGGGGGGGAGGTGTTGGGAGGAACAGAACCATGGATGGACTGTAAATAGAAAAGAGAAGAAAGAGAAAGAAAAGGCAAAGGAAACAGAAAAATCTTTTTTTTTCCTAATTGGGATCAGTTTTGGTCTCGTATGTCCACTTAAATTTCGTCACTGCTCTTAACTTAACTACTATGGTCAGTAGTGAGCTTTGTCACCTGAGTATAAACATATGTTAGGGGGTATTCGCTGGACTTAATGACACTGTCTCCCACTACTACTTAACAATAAAACTTAATTATGGTTTGTATTAACCCATAAAGACCCAAACCTCCACTGGTAACCAAAATCATTTACTGATACAAAATGTTAAATACCTGTTGATCCATTAATCCTATCAATACATGTAAATAATTGGTATAAAATGCAGTTTGTCATCTTTTTATGGTCATCAGATATGACCCATTTGGACGTTCAGAGGCTTTGTAGTGAACATGGAAACTGTCATCTTCTACAACAGTGGTTCTCAAACTTTTTACAGTGGAGTACCCCTTGTATTCCCAACTCTGGCTTCAGCATTTTTGACCAAAAAAAAAAATTGCAAAATTTGTTCCTGTGCCAAAGGTGTCTGTTTATATTTTCAAAACTTTGTAAACAAACAACATTTATTTAACTGTAATAGGAAAAAATATTTTTTTAAAGAAAATTTTGTGTGCAAAATATAAACTGAAAAGCACCCACTAAAAAAATAAAATTGATCATTAATTAATAAATAAACCTTTCATCAATATAAAATTAGGACTTAGCTCCTCAAATAAACTCATTTTGAATAATATAAAACTAATATATGAATGTATTTATTGTGTTTTACATTTCAGCATTAATTCTCATTATTTATTTCAGGAGGTAGAGCGGGTCGTCAAGTAACCAAAGGGTTGGAGGTTCGAATCCCGCTTTGCCCTACTCTGTCCGTTATATCCTTAGGCAAGACACTTCACCCACCTACCTCCAGTGCCACACACGCTGGTGTATGAATGGGTATGAATGTTTGGTGGTGGTCGGAGGGGCAGTAGGTGCAAATTGACACCACCACCAACAGAGGGAGAATGTGAGCGTGAATCAGTAATGGGTCAATAATGTAAAGTGCTTTGAGTGCCCAAAAAAATGCTGTAGAAATCTAATCCATTAATATTACTCAGTACATGATGACTTATTTAATGTACTTTAAAAAAAAAAAAAAATAATAATAATAATTCAAGCACCCCCTGGGGGTACGTGTACCTCACTTTGGGAACCCCTGTTCTGCAACACTGATTCACCAGTCAAACCCATGGATGGAGACACTTGGCTTGTGTTCAGTTAATTATATTTTACTGAAAAAGTCCCTTTCTCTTCAGTTTTCTGTGTTTTTGATATAATAACTATCAACTTTAATTTGAGCTTGTACAAACATCTACATGATCAGTCAGTTAAATATAGGAAAATACCTGGTTGTCATTGAAAAATGCAAAATAAAGAGCATAATATTAGAATAAATGTCAAATAAGTGTCAAAAATGCAGCCCAGGGGCCAAATCCGGCCCACCAAAGGGTCCAGGGGATGAATTTGTGAAATGCAAAAATTACACTAAAATATTAACAATCCTTTTAGTTCAGGTCCCACATTCAGACCAATTCAATCTCAAGTGGGCAGGACCAGTAAAATACTATCATAAAAGCATAGAAATAATGTCAATTTCAAATATTTCTCTTTGTAAATGTAAATATTTTCATGTATTTACACTAAAAGTATAATTTTGCAAAAAAAAAAAAAAATGCGAATAACCAGAAATATGTTAAGAGAAGTAAGTACAATTTTAACAATATTCTGCCTGTTACTCACTGTTTTGTGTATTTGTAGATCCACTGTGATTTGTAAGTTATAATGAATATGTATAAATGATAAACTGAGGCATAATATTGTTAAAATCGGACTTATTTTTTCAGTTTGTTCATGTTATTCACATCTTCTGAAAGGATAGTTTGTAGATGCGAACCTTTTTGTAATGTAATTTTACTTTTTTCACTCTAAAACATAGAGAAAAGTTTGGAGTTAACATAATTTATATATTATTATGTTATTATTTTACTGGTTTGGCCCACTGCAGATCAAATTTAGCTGAATGTGGCCCCTGAACTAAAATGAGTTTGACACCCCTGGAATAAATGTTGATAAACCACTTTAAAAAGGCTAAAAAATAGAGAAAACAGTAGCTCTGGGTCCTTATGGGTTAAACTGTGTCTTCAATCAACATTTGGGCCAACCTCCTTTTTCATGCGAGGACAGTGTCTGGTAAATAGGGGCCGGACAGAAAGCCTGGCACAGTAAATACAGATCCTTGAGAGTGCATACCCCTCCCCATTGTTTGATTTAGCAGATTATCCACACAGGTGATACAACACACACAGTGGCTGAGGTGAGAGCGACTCCAGAAGTAGCGCTCAGATCACCGTGGAACGCTGAAACTCTCCAATGACACCGTGACAAATGAAATTGTTTTAGGTGGGTTACCAGCTCCTTAAACTGGGGTGAGGCGGCTTCTCGCTGCAGCTCTTTGCAGACTGCTAGTCCTCCAAGTGGCTGAGCACAAACACAGCTCTGCTTCCATCTTATTGGCAGGGGATAGGAACCCATCTGAATTTTAATAAAAGGGCAATATCAGTGGGATAAAGGCAATACTTCTGACGGAGAAAAAAATAGACAAAGACAGGCAGTGACTGAGAGAAGAAAACACATTCTACCTGATAAACAGCCAGACGACTAAATGGTTTGAGAGGCTGTAAAGCAGGGGTGTCAAACTCATTTTAGTTCAGGGGCCACATTCAGCTAAATTTGATCTGAAGTGGGCCGAACCAGTAAAATAATAACATAATAATATATAAATAACGTCAACTCCGAACTTTTCTCTATGTTTAAGAGCGAAAAAAGTACATTTAGATTATGAAAAGGTTTACATCTCCAAACTATCCTTTCAAAAGATGTGAATAACATGAACAAACTGAAAAAATAAGTGGAATTTTAACAATATTATGCCTCAGTTTATTACTTACACATGTACATTAGAACTTACAGATCACAGTAGATCTACAAACACACAAAACATTTAGTAACAGGCAGAATATTATTAAAATTGTATTTACTTCTCTTAAGAAATTTCCAGGTTGTTCATATTTGTTCAGGTGAATCACATTTTTTTGCAAAATTATACTTTGTTTTAGTGTAAATACATGAAAATATTTGCATTTACAAAGAGAAAAATTTGGAGTTGTCATTACTTATATGTTATTATTGTAACGTGAGGGTTCGTTGGTGGTTAATGGTTCATTCTTGATAAAATGAGACTGCAGGATGGAGACGGATTTCTTCTTACAACAGTGCTTTTACTGAGCATGTGTCCTGACAGCTACAACACTTCCTGAAACAACAACTCACATGACCGAACCAGCCAATCAGGAACCGACAGTACCTAGACCGGTAAATGCAAAGGATTTAGAAAAGGCACATTCAACACATTACTTTAGCTGCCCATATACAACAAATGAAAATAATTAAATGTGTATATGCGTAAATAATAATTCTGCAACATAAATGTAAATAGTTATTTGTGTAAACACTATCAATATATATATTTTTAACAAATACCTGAGTTAATTTATTCCCTGTAATTTACTCCACTGTTAAACCTTACATTCCTTCAACATAAATTATTTTAACTTCTGAGCCTTACGTTATGATAGTATTTTACTGGTCCTGCCCACTTTAGATTGAATTGGTCTGAATGTGGAACCTGAACTAAAAGGATTGTTAGTGTAATTTTTGCATTTTACTAATTCATCCTAAGGGCCAGACTGGACCGTTTGGCAGGCCGGATTTGACTCCCGGGCCGCATGTTTGACACGTGTGCTGTAAAGCAAAGTAATGCTTTTTTTTTTTTTTTTTTTTTTTTTAAGCAATATGTGGGCTTTAACGAAAATGTTATCAAGTGGAGACCCATAGAAAATATTTCTAACAAACCTGACATGACACATTGACCACCTGCAAATGCTGTGCTTTTATTAGATCTAAGCACAGTGTGTCAATGTTAACAATATATTTTAACCCTTTCATGCATGAATTATGACAACCTTAGTTGAGTTTTTTTTCCTGAGTGTTTTTTATTCCTCTTTAGGCATGGAAAAAAACAATGCAATTGAAATTTTTTTATGAACCTATTTTTCATGGAGTTACAAAAAAGTCCACTCGGCTGGACACCAATTTTTGAAGCAAAATAACATGCATTTAACCCTTTCATGCATGAATTACAAGAACCTTAACCCTTTCATTCACAAATTATGAGAACCTTAATCAAAATTTTTTCCTGAGTGTTTTTATTCGTCTTTAGGCATGAAAAAAACAATGCGACTGAAAATTTTCTTCTGAAAAATAAATAAATAAAATAAAAATATTTGAAATTTTTTTTAAAATACATTTAAAAAAAAAATAATGCAAAAAAAAAAAATTCTTATGAACCTATTTTTCATGAAGTTGCAAAAATGTCCACTCAGCTGGACACCACACGTTTAATTTTTGACGCACAGAAACATGTATTTACTGATAAATTGTGTGAAAACTATGGGGAGGGCTTGTAATTCTGGGGGTTTATAATCAGGAGAGATCTACATAATGTTACCAATTCATGTCAGAAAAGATATGTAGCGCCTTAAAACTTTAATAAAGATATGTGTAAAAAACAAAACAAAACAAAACAAAAAAAACAACGAAAAGAACAACAAAATCCATGAATATACAAGAGAACAGCTGTAGAATAGCTGTCCACTGTAGTGACCACTATGCATGAAAGGGTTAACACCCATCATCAGAAAGTGATAAACTGCATGAAAACCATGAAATAAAAACATTTTTCATGCAGCTAATCTAATGTTTTCTCACATTTTAACAAACTCTAGTATGAGTTATTACTAACTTCATGCAGATAATATGCAAAAAAAAAAAACAACTTTTTGATTAAGAAAACTGTTGATTACAGTCTAATAACAATTAGAAATTGATTTAACACATTACAGTAATGGTATGAATTACAATGTATTATGGGATGATGCATAAGCGTCTGCTGTGTCGGCTGATATGGAATTAAAACAACGAAACCCATGAATATATAAGAGAAGAAGTGGAGAAGAACTGTCCACTGTAGTGACCAGTATGCATGAAAGGGTTAATTTGGTGGAGTGGATTGACTAAAATACCATTTTGTTTCAACCGAATTTAGTCATCTGAATTGTTTTACTTTAAGTTTAGTTTCAGCTGAAAGCAAAATAAAAGAAGAAACTTATAAAAGGCTTAACATACATAATAGTGTAAAGCAACCCACCGATTATCATTAATCATTATGTAATTGTATAAAAACTAAAACCTATGAGAAAATTTCAGGCACATACACATGCGCACAAACCATGTGAGGTCTACAAAAATATATGTTGCTATTTTTTTTAAGTATCTCAAATGTTTTACACTTAAAACGTGATGTGCATTATGAAAGGTAGAAACACCTTTTTGAAATCTATTCTAACAGAGTCAACCTTTCTTTGTGATGTGTCTGTTCACACTGGGTTTGTGTAGAGACACCTTTGATGCACCTGCATTCACAGACCAAGAAATGTAACGAGTGACAAATGACACAAATCTGTAGCTGCATAGTTCAAAACTTAGAAATGACAAGAAAATATATATTTTTTATGTCATTCCTCACAATTGTTCTCGCCCTTCAAACGATCTTGTCAAAGCTTTGTTCTCTTTTTTTTTTTTTTTTTTATGTGTGTTTTGTTCACCTCACAGCACATGTCTGAGCCTGAGCTTCTCATTATTACCCGAAGTACTGTTTGTGGTGACCCCTTGCAAAATCTATTTGGCATGCTGAAGGATTTTTTTATTTAAAATTGATGTGATATAGTGAAAGCTTGTTGGGCCGAGGCAGTGGTTCGTCATCCCCTTGTCTTATCATGTTTCTGGTAACAAGATGAACTCAACCTCTAGTAGAGGCTGATGGCAGCCAGTCATACATGGCAAATCAGAGATTTAATCAAAAATCTCATTGTCATTCAAGAATAATATCAGGTGTTTTTATTGCTGGAAACATTGAGAAGCGCTGACTGAATACAGACGTGCATGATGCAATGTGTTGGTTGTGGCATTTGGTGTAATCATGAGCTAATTGCTCTTTTATGCAAATCACGATGTTCCAGCTTTATTGCTTTGCTCGCTTCATACCCATTCCTCGAAAAGCATTGTTTTATAATTGATGATTATTACTTTTTCTGTAAAATGCATTTTTTTTTGTGCAGTTAATAATGAAATACAGCAAATAATGATTAAATGGCATTTTATTGAACTAATACCGCCTTATTAGTCCTCTTCGTAAGTCGCAGAGTTTGGCTGAATGCTTCTTGCCCTCCCTGGCTGACTCAGTACGCTGTATCCTCCAGGCCTGTTTTCTGAATCTGCTGGTTATAAGGGGGGGGTCACCTCAGGATGGCCCTGGGGCCAACCCCATCCAGGAAGAACTAACACTGAATAAACAGCTCCTCCAGCGTTGCCCACAGCCCATCGCTCTATGGGAGACACAGCATGGAGCATGCTGATCATGAACTAAATGCCTCCCCCTGGCGCGATACCTGCCGAGACAGGTTTTAAGCTTCAGGAACCAACGAGAGACAAAATCAACAACATCTGCAATGCAGAGGTAAACTGACATGCTCCAGGGGTCATTAGAATTTATAGAGCATGTTGATGTACCCAAACAATTGTTCATGAAGAAGCTCAAGGTTAAATGTGCAGAATTATCCTCCCAAAATGTACCAATATTTACAGACAGAACTGAACTACTCCACTGAAGTTGTCGGCAGGTGTGAAGCAGAGATATTATTCAGATCTTAAGATAATTACATAATTTTTTAGATTATTTCAAAGTAAAATGAACATATAATTTAATATCCTTACAGACTGATATGGTACAAATACTATTTATAAAAATAATGCATGAATGTAGAGTGTTGTAGACTGTTGTCGTAACACTTTTTTTTTTAGAATGCTACAATAACAAAAATCCTATTTGGCATGTTTTATGTTATGTTCTGTCATATCTGTCACATCCTGCTGATGGAACTTCTCTGCAACATTTTTTCGTGTATCCCTGTTAAGTACATTACCAAGATATACTCACTATCATTTCCTTTTTAAAATACATACAGGGTGGGGAAGCAAAATTTACAATATTTTGAGGCAGGGATTGAAAGACAGTGTATGACCAATTAGTTTATTGAAAGTCATGAGAATTTAAATCTTCAAATCATATTTTACTCCATTTCTAATGGTCTTGTTGTCTACCTCAAGTTCAATTGCCATTTTTCTCATGGATTTGGTTGGATCCTTTAGAATTTTGGATTTGAGAGCTTTAATAAAAGCTTTGGTACGTTTTTTTTGTTGCTTCCTCCACTTCCAGACTTTCTCGTAATAGTTTTGCTCATAGTCATTCTCTTCTTTACATTATAAACAGTCTTTATGGACACTCCAACTATTTTTGAAATCTCCTTCGGTGTGACGAGTGCATTCAGCAAATCACACACTCTTTGACGTTTGCTTTCCTGATTACTCATATGGGCAAAAGTTTCTGAAAAAGTATGGATAATAGTGTTAGGTATGATTATGACATCAATATATGTTTGGTTTCAGAACAATTGACGTAGTGCCTGCTGAGAAAAAACAACTAAATGTTCATTGTAAATTTTGCTTCCTCACCCTGTATAAATATTAGAACCCAGATCTTCGAGTATAAACATGACAGACAATGTGTGAGTGCATGATTGAATGCATGGTGGGTATGCAGATCTTGAGAGCTCCACATGTTCAGAATAAGAGCATTCTTTCTCTGAAGCACCGACATGTTCGGCTTCTCATCTGTCCTAAGGCTGAGTTTTACTCCTGAACACTCTTGCGTTTGAGAATAACTGGTCGACAACAATTTAGTTTTCTGCATGACTGCGCTCCTACTGGGCATTCTGGATGACTGCCACTCTGAATGGATGGATAAGCAGTTCCACAAGAGGCAACAGCGTGGAGCAATAAGAAAATAATCACCCAGGCAGCAGAATTTTACAAATACAAGACACGTTTATGTCTGCCGCAGTAAAACCACAACCAACTACACTGTATAGTTGCTAATGTGTTAGAGCTATCACTGGTAGACGCTACATTGAACATGATGTCTTTTTGGTTCATGTAGTACCAACTGGACAACAACAAACAAACCAGAAATTAGTCATTTTAGGATATTTTGATCATGCAGTTGTATTTATATGCTATTGTAAGGTATAAAAACTATTCTGTGTTAATGTAGAATCTGATGTCAACATCCATTTTCCCTTATACTGTGAGAATATTTAATGATTTACATATGGAATTTTCAAGGGACTATGGACAATAGGGAGCATAAATTATGCTATTTGATGAGATAGCATAAAACCTAAGACTATTCTCACTATTTCTCTCCGCCATTTCTGTAGGTTTTTGTTGAATAATGAAAACATATAGCTGCAGGTTATACGATTTGTTGTGGAAATGTTCAACTGATAACCCACTCAAAGAGGAGGAGACAAGGTTAGAGTTAAAATAACAAATGCATTTATTGAGAAGTCAATCACAGAGAAACTCTGTAAGTGAAGTCTGATTAAACAGGAGAAAAACTAAAGATTTTATAGAACCAAATCCAACCCCCTCAAACCATGATGTCATCTCTTACGTACATCGTACCACTCCGTACTACTCCTTCTCTGCTCCGTGAAGAGGTCATGATGACCTCTTCACCCTAACCTTGCTTGGATCCTATCTGGAGTGCAGGCGCCATCCTCTATCTACACATTCAGACATTTAGGTGTTTGGGTTTTAACTCAAGGCAAGAACTCCGTTCCTGGGTTGGGGGTGTTACGGAGTGGTAAACATCACACATAAGCATATGCATGAAGAATGACCCAGCATTAAAAGAAGATGTACAACAATATAAAAGTAAATATAAAAAGTAAAGTAAGAGAAGTAAATATAAAAAGTAAATTTTCCACAACAGTTTGTAAAAACTGAGATTATTACCCAGTGATCTGAGTGCAACAATACAGAGTGGCTTTCATGTAGTTAGCTGTGCTGCTAAGCTATGTCATTATGCCAAAGATACTTAAAGATTCAAGATTCCATACAGTTCGGTTTAATGAAAACATAGGCTAACAGCTAATCCGTATCTAATAAGCCATAATAAGCTACATGTATCAGTGTCATTCAGCAAAATTACATCCAAGATGCACTGCAGAACGAAATTACGATGCGGGGTCAACACTAAAAAAACACCTGAGATAAAATAAGTTATAATTTACTGATGAGGTCGTGTCATAAATAAATAAACCTAAAACTGAGAGAATAATAAATACGTACTACATTGCACACATAAGTAAAGTAGTTTCACACTTACTGACACTTATTTAAAAGTCGGATGGCGGTAGGAAAGAAACTGTTTCTAAACCTTAGTGTGAGCTAATCTTAGAGCTAATCATCATCAGTCAGTTCCGTAGCAGCTAGCATTGATTCGTGAGATAATGGATTTTGTTTTTTCTACCTTTGGTTTTGACAATATTTAAGAAAAGACGTATTAATGCATGTGCTTGGTTCATGGTTTGGCTACATCCACTGCAGAGTAGTGTAGATGTTCCGTAATACCTCAAGCTATCAGTTGCTTCACAAAACGATTATTTTGTTAATGTTAAATCGTATCAATTAGTTTTCTATTCTATCCTAATTCTATGGATATGATGTTAAAGACCATTACAGAGGTCACCTGATTGTTATGGAACTAATCGGTTTCATTAAATAATAAGTTATTGAAGGAACTGAGTCTCCCATAGGACTCTCTCTGGTCTCCCTTCGACATGATTGCACTTAAAGATTTGGAATCTCGTGTCTTTAGTATTAATACCTTTAACTAAGAGACATCCAACAATGACAGTCAGTTATCACATCTTCAGTTGGACCAAGACATTAAAATATATGTGTAAATGTAGTGTACATGTCAGAGCAGACACTGTTTTAACATTGCATTTTGTAGCAAAGATGATGCTCCATTTCATTTCATTCATTTTTATTAGCTAAGATGAACCCATTTGGCTCCCATGTAAAACTGCTTATGAAAAAATATCAATACTTAAATGGGCCTTTTTGGTTTTATAGGAGCAGAATGACATTAAATGGACGTCACATTGACTGGATATCACATTTAGCTGTGCTGCTGAACTTTCCTATGACTTTTTTTTTTTTTTTTTTAAAGAGGGAACAACTAACTTCTTTTATTCAAGGTCAACTGACTCTCAGATTGATCTCACAAAAAAAATATATATATATATATGACCAATGGCCCTGTAGCTTACCGGCCAAATTAAAAGCTTTGGGAAATGTATCCAGATGCCATTTATTATCACCCAGTTCTGTGTATGTATTATATTACAGAAATAGCCCATGTTTCGGTCATATTCCAATCAGTTCTGTAAAAAATTCAAAGTCCAACTTGATATCATTGATACTTACTGATTTATTGGATCAATCCACTTCCTATGTGTTATAATGGGAAAATTTTTCAAAGTCGCACCAAATCCAGAATCAGATCCAGATCCAAATAATTTCAATACCTTGTGTTGACATCATCATACAGAAGCTGTATACCAAGTTTGAAGTCAATCAGAACTGGAGTTTGGGATAAAAAGATGATTGAAATTTTTCCCCCCATGTTAAATTTTCCGTAAATTCCCGAATCCAGAAGAAGATCCTGATCAGCATGTGGCCATTATGTTTTGGTCATCTCCCCATCAGGGCTGGACTGTAGAAATTTACACTGGATATCATTTATATTTACTGAGTTATTGCATCGATCCACTTCCTATCTCTTATAATGGGGACATTTTTCAAAGTCGCACGAAATCCAGAATCAGATCTGGATCCAAATAATTTCACTTTTGTTGACATCATCATAAAGAAGCTGTATACCAAGGAATTATAGTTTCGGAGAAGAAGATGATTGAAATTTTTGTAAAGGACGACAGACGACGACAGACGACGACAGACGACGACAGACAACGACAACAGACGATAGACGACTCCGACGGACGCCGCATGCTAACACATTGAGCCAGTACGCATGCAGTACACATGCCATCATCCTATCTGCCTGAGAGCACTTCTCCCTGTAGTGATCGTGCATTTCAAACGGCTGGTGTTATTGTTGTTGTCTGTGCAGAAGGACTGGTGAATGGATGAACAGATTTCAGTTTTATGGTGTGCCACTTAATGTGAGAACAGACACCAGTTGCTGGAAGCCAAAGTGAGTGTTTTGTATGTGTGTGTTTGTGTGTGTTGACAGCTCAGACACCACTGTAATGGACTCTGTGTTGATTGAAAGGCCTAGCAGAAGGGTTTAGGGACTAATAACTATTATGAAATTGATAACCTTGGCAAGCGTCAGCTCAATTCACACCTGCTACTGTTTTCAATAAAACAAGAGAAGAGTCACATCATTCACAAATTATGCCCCAAATATGAACCCATTTCATTTTATTCTGCCATTTACACTCTGTAGTAACAATAGCAGAATGACGGAGGTGGGAGTATTATGGCTGTATGGAGCATGCTCATGACTGGCAGTTCATTGATTTCAATAGCTGGATCAAATGCAGGATCTCTGTCACTGTATGTGAAAGAAACACAATACACACTTTCAGCAGATACTGACGGGAAAATGTACAGTGCCATGACAGAGAGTTAAAGTTAACAAACGGATTGTTAACTATTTTCTTTAATGTCCCCCCCTACCTACTTTTAGACATTGCTGAAATGAAACTGCATTTTATTCACTTCAAAAGGGAAAAATCATTTTCTTGGGAATGTTAGAGACCATTTTCAGCACCATATTCATTCACATTTGATGCAGTAATGATTAGTTACAGCATACATATGTTGTTTGTGGGGAATTGTTAAGGTTCAATGACAACTTAATAATGGGATTATAGAACTAGTGCGTAAGAATACTCATTTTTTGTTTGAGACTGTGCTGAACAGTGGTTGTCATGTTGTTCAGTGTTGAATATGCGTACATAAATGCAGCGTTCTGTCTGTCCTCTGCTTTCATTACATACATATCTCTAGGACAGGGGTCTTCTGGGGCCACACATGGCTCTTTAGCCTCACTCTAGGGCTACTCTGGTCAAAAAACATAAGGAATATTTTGAAATGAACCGAATGAGTCTTTCTTTTTAACATTGTTATAGACCTAAATCTTTTCTAAATGTATCTTTCTGCAAAAATGCATAGGCTTTACAGGTAATAAAATAATGGTTTGACAGCATGAAAACCAAAATGGATTATTTTCTTGCCAAATTCAATACAATATGCTCAATTTGCATTTTTTTTTTTTTTTTTTTTAACTTTTTATTTAGATTTTTGCATAATAAAAACAGAACAAAACATCTGGGACAAGACATAAATAAAATAAAATAAAATAAATAAATTACACCACATAGTATTATTATTGTTACAGATATTATACTACATCTATAGATACATTGCCAAGTATCGAAATATTCATATATTTGTATACATACGCACACATCTATATAAATACAAAACACCTCATGTCAGGGCTTATAAGAGCAATTCTCATCAACAACCCAAAAAGTTTAATGATACAAATAGTCTTCAACTATGTGCCATCTCCGCTTAAAAAGATCCATTTTAATTTGTAATGATGCAGTCATTCTTTCCATAGCGTACACTTGTTTCAGTTTTTGTTTCCATTCTATTACCGTTGGTGATTTGACACTCTTCCAATTTACTGTTACTATTTTTTTAGCAATCAATAGTAAAATATGTAAAATATATCTCTGCTCTGCATTAAAATCATTGACCGGTATGACTCCAAGTAAATAGAACAAAACGTTTGAAGGGACTTCTCTTTTTACAATTCTTTCAATTTCTTCTTTGATATTTTTCCAGTAAGCTTGGACAGTCCCAAAATACGTGTGTATGGTCACCTGTTTTACCACAGTTTCTCCAGCATAAAGCTGTAGATGGATCCTTGACAAAATAAGATATAACCAAAGGAGTATGAAAAAATCTGGTCTTAAGTTTCCAATCAAATTCCCTCCACTGCTGACTATTGATGCCTTTATGAATAATATTACATCATTTGTCCCACAATTCGTCTTCTATAACAGTATTTGATTCCAATTCCCTCAATTTGCATTTGTTTGTGGTTTGTAAGTAAGCCATTATACATGAAAGTTGTGCCTTTTCTCCATTACACAACGAAATTATGTTTTGGAAATAGCGTCCATCATTAAAAAAATTGTACAAATCTTGAATGTTTTATTTCTTGTACTTGTATAATCTCATAAATGCACCAGACATTGCATTATTGTAATGGAAATACAAAATTAAATAGCAAACTAATCAGAAATATGCTACAGCGGAGTAGCCACCTCACGGTAAAATGTAGCTAGATGGGTTTAAAGATTTTTTTCATGGCTCCAGCCAGATTTCTTTCTTTTTTTCTAGACAAAAATGGTTCTTTAGGCTGTAAAGCTTGCCGACCGCTGCTCTCGGAGATTGTGGATGGGTACTCAAATGGGGCAGTGTTGAGATTTGAAGAGAGTTATTTCCAAAAATGGTGGAACTTTTCGAAAAGGGACAGTTTGAGTTGATGGAAAAACTACTGACATATTTAAAACAACTAACAACAGTAGTAATACCTCCTCTGTCGTCATCATGTTTGTTGGTATTGACTTTCTTCTTCTTCTTCATTCAAAAAACTCTTCTTTTTGGCTAATATGTTAAATCAAAGCAGTGCCCTCTGGTGGACTGATCGCCAAATGCGCATTGGATGCATGGAAGTATAAAAAGCAGTGACATTTACACTGTCGGAAACCTACGTACCTATTTACATACATAAAATGAGCATAAATAGGCCTTTAAACATAGAGGTTCGGTACCACAGAGAGGCAGCAGGAGAAACATTAGGAGAGCCGCAGATGAGTGAGACAACGCTGAGACGTCTCCCTCATACTTTAGATGCTAATTGAGGTGACGCTCTGACACGCTGTAAGCATCCTGAACACAGCAGTCAAACAATGACCTCGAGGTGATTGTGAAGTGCAACATACTGTCGGTACCTGATGCCAGCAGAGAGGCTGAAGCCAGAAGAAGTCTGTGAACTATCAACTTATCTGGTACCCCGCGGTGCTGAGCGCTCTGGACGTTTCATCGCTTTGTCTAGTCTTTTGCTGACGGATTCAGATTAAACTCATGAACTCTATTAGATGTTCACTGATTGGCCTTTGTCAGCAGGATCAGAAGTCAGAAATGTAATAAGCAGTTATGCATTTCACACATACTGCAAGTTTGATCTGCTAAAGATTCAGTTCACGTCTTCGATCTGGAAATGAATCTCCAGTAACTTTAATATAAGCTTTTTTGTTTTTGTTTTTTGACTGCTTTAAATTTCTTTGCATTTATTTACTGAGTAGCCCAAACAGAAACTGCATTGCTTCTGCAACTAAACCAATCTAGGGATCTTTTACATAGCAAATCAAGCAATGTTAACGTTCTACAGTTGAGTTGACGAGAGTTGATTTAAACTCTGACGGAGTTGCAGTGCTATTTACCCTGGCATATCCTGTCATTACTACACTCGTTGCCTGCACATTCTGTTTTTAACAGGAAAAAAACAAGTGTTGGACAAGAAACCACCCTGTAGCTTTGGCTTAGACATTAAAAGAAACACACAACAATGTAGAACAAGTGGTGCCAGGAACAACAAACCCCGCTCCTCACACATATTTTAGCTTATTCTACAACTTTCCTTTTTGTAAATAGGGTAGGCATAAATAAGCTGTTGCTTCTGCCTACACCTTTTCACCCATATTTAATGTAGAAATCCAACGTCTGTACAGGGTGGGGAAGCAAAATTTACAATGAACATTTAGTTGTTTTTTCTCAGCAGGCACTACGTCAATTGTTTTGAAACCAAACATATATTGATGTCATAATCATACCTAACACTATTATCCATACCTTTTCACAAACTTTTGCCCATATGAGTAATCAGGAAAGCAAAGAGTGTGTGATTTGCTGAATGCACTCGTCACACCAAAGGAGATTTCAAAAATAGTTGGAGTGTCCATAAAGACTGTTTATAATGGAAAGAAGAGAATGACTATGAGCAAAACTATTTCGAGAAAGTCTGGAAGATACTATTAAAGAAGAATGGGAGAAGTTGTCACCCGAATATTTGAGGAACACTTGCGCAAGTTTCAGGAAGTGTGTGAAGGCAGTTATTGAGAAAGAAGGAGGATACATAGAATAAAAACATTTTCTATTATGTACATTTTCTTGTGGCAAATATATTCTCATGACTTTCAATAAACTAATTGGTCATACACTGTCTTTCAATCCCTGCCTCAAAATATTGTAAATTTTGCTTCCCCACCCTGTATATATCATGTTTTGTTAAATGGACGAATAGATTACTTACTTAGCGTACTTTCCGGACTATAAGCCGCTACTTTTTTCTCATTTTGAACCCCGCGGCTTATACAGCGATGCAGCTGGAGTATAGATTTATACGGGCTAACGGCCACCAGGGGCGCTCTAGCAGGAAATGCAAAAGTGAGACAGACAGGTGGAAGAGGTGATGCGCAGAGGAGAAGTTTTAATCTTAACTTTTAACAATCATTTTGCGTGTCATGCACAAACCCTCATCATGGAAAACACGAAGAAATGCATATTTTACAGCTTTTAAGTTAAAATCGATCGATGTGTCTGTCTAGGAAGGAAATAGAGCTACAGCACGGAAGTGCCATTGAGCAACAACGGAGGAGAGATGTAGAAGGTGTGTGATGGGGACCTTTGAGGCTGTTCAACTCCGACACTGAATAAGACGACTGCAGTGGTTTCAATGAGCAGAAGGAAGATGAAAATAGAGATTAAGGACTTTTCTGGGTTTCTTAACCAGCCGTGTTACAGGCACAGTTTGGAAAAAAGCAGTTAAGGTATGGAAATAAATATTTAAATAATCTTTCTGTTTAACATCTTTCTGTGTAAATATCTCATGTCACAACGTGGACACCTGCGGCTTATAGTCAGGTACGACTTATATTCCGGTGCGCCTTATAGCCCAGAAAGTACGGTTTTATTTTTTTATTTTTATTTAACCTTTATTTAATCAGGAAAAGGATCCCATTGAGATTAAGAACCTTTTTTTTCAAGGGAGTCCTGGCCAAGAGACAGCATGAAACACAACACATAGTTACAACATACAATTACCCCATACAGTTACAACAAACAATAATTTACAGGACAATTCATCCTATGAAAAACATGTGCAAGTCATTGAGTTCTTCTCCAGCACTTTGTGTTTGGAACTTACTTACTTACTTATTTTGGCATTGATCCAGCTGATGTCATCATGCCTATATGTGTGCTGATATCAGCATATCAATTGCCTCTACATATGTGCCAAGTTTGAAGTAAACTGAAACAAAATTGATGTTTTTATAGACATTTGAAATTTGGCCCATTATAAGTAAATAGGACAAAAAAGATTGTAAAAAATTATTAAAAAATTAAAACTTTGCCCTACTTTTCCCAAAATGTAATGACGTCTATTCTGGGTCACTGGCAATCTATAAATGTGATTTGGTATGAATTCAACCAATAGTTTTGCTGCTACAGACATTTGAAATTTTGCCCATTATAATAAGTAAATAGGGGGAAAAAAAAAAAAAAAAAAATCATAAAAAAATTGAACTTCGACTTACTTTTCCCAAAATGTAATCAGATCTGTTCTGGGTCACTGGCAATCTATAAACCCAATTTGGTATGAATTCAACCAATAGTTTTGCTGCTAGAGTGTTAACAAACAAACAAACCAAACTAAAAACAATACCCCTTGCCTCCCCTTTGGGGGGGGCGGGGGTACTAATAAAACTGAAAAACATCCTCCACTCTGTTCACTTCACCTTGTTTTACTGCACATCTTTCTTGGGGTTCTTTAAAACATTTGGACAGAAAATAAAGGATTTTCTGCTCCAGATCAAAAATCACAACAATCTCAGCCCAAACAAAATTTTGGACCGATACTATTGGTTTCTTGCCAGACCCTCTACAAAACTAAGGAGCTGATCCAAGTTCTGTGAATGTAATATTGTACTCATCCTCAGCAAATATTAACAAGCTACAGTGAGGTAGAGGCGAGAATCAAGGTCAGGCCTCGCGCACAGGAATCTTCTATTAAAGTGGATAATTAGATTAAAGATCAGATTAAAGTAATGCAGGTGTAAACACACACATACACACACTTACTGAAGCCAAATAAAGGAGGTAAAAGCGTGTAAAAGGTTTTAGTGTGTAAATTTAGCATTAGCTCAAAATGTTTTCTCACCAACTTCTTTGGCGATTCAGTGGTGTTGGAATGATTCAAGCTTCATCTCTGTTTGCCAGCTCCAATAGTTTAGAAGCCTCAGCATTTGTTTTGTTTTTTTTTTTTTTTAAAACCAACCACTTCCTCTGGTATATGTTCACAATAAAACATTCAGTGATAAATGATGTTGGGTTGGTATAATCTGGACAGAATACATTCATCAGAGGAATATGTGCAATTGCCTAGTACACAGGTGTCAAACATGTGGCCCGGGGGCCATATCCGGCCCACCAATTAGATTTTAAGTGGGTCAGACCAGTAAAATTATATCATTATAACACAGAAATTAGGACAACCCCAAATTCTTTCTTTGTTTTTTAGGTGTAAAAAAGTAAAATTACATGAAAATGTTTACATTACCGAACTATACTTTTTCAAAAAACATGAATAACCTGAACAAATATGAACAAACGGAAATGTCTTAAGTAAAGTAAATGCAATTTTACCAATATTCTGCCTGTTATTAAATGTTTTGTGCGATTGTAATGCACATGTGTAAATGATAAACTGATAAACCGAGGCAGAATATTGTTAAAATTGCACTTAAGACAATTCAAGTTGTTGATGTCATTCAGATTTTTAAGGAAACTTTGTAGATGTAAACCTGATTACAATATAATTTTACTTTTTTCACTGTTATTATTTTATTAGTCCGGCCCACATTAGATTAAATATGGCTAAATGTGGCCCCTGAAATAAAATGAGTTTGACACCTCTGGTCTAGTATGTCCCTGCGAAATGGAGTCCACAGTGTTTTCAGCCACAGAAAGTAAAACTCCTTGGCTCTAAGTGAACTGCTAACTCTATTTGGAAATATCTGGAGGCAAAAAAAAAAAAAAAAAATCCTTGCAAGTAGTTAATCCTTGAAGAGGATTAATTCATGTTAGCTGGAGTTTTTAAGGGGTGATGCTACTTAAAAACAACAGTGTTCTTTGTTTTAGTTTTAGTGGTGTTGAATTTCCATAATGCAAGCAACAGGTGCACAGCCTGGACACAAAAAAAAAACAAAAAAAAAAAAACAAAAAAAAAACGGTTCCGCGCTCTAATATTTTGTTGAACCGCCTTCAGCTTTTATGCTTTGTATTCAGTGTGGCTTCAATCACTTCAGTTAAACCATTTCCATTATTTGTTGGCTATAAAATGTTGCTGATCGTATACCTGACCAACTTAAACAACCCCATATTATAACACTGTCCCCACAGGCTTGTACTTCAGCTGTTAGGCATGATGGGTAAAAATCAGCCTATTTGTCTCTCTTCTCACCCTCATTCGCTACACCATTTCACATTGAGAATGACCCAGAAGTAAAGGGAAAACCTAAGGATGTCAACCGCTCTGAGTTTAAGTACATGTTCTTTGACTGTTATGAATGAGCATTTAAAACTACTTTTTATTTTAACTTTTTAAAACACTTTTACAGTGCAGTGACAACAATAACAGAGCACAAAACAACAAGGGGTGGGGGTCCTGTTCCATATGTACTCATCTGCTTCTCCGCTTATGATCTGGTGATGAGAATTAGTGTCCTTGAATACGGTCCATTTCTTTTTTTTTTTTTTTTTTTAATATAATTTTATTTATAGATCTTTAACAGCATTACATGGATGCATCATACAATCTGTACATTTTTACTATGTTTTTGAACACAGGTCCCCACCCCCAACTTAAATATAAACATAAACATGTAAATATATTTACCAGAAGACATCAGGATTATGAAAGCAAAAATAAATACATAAAATTGAATAGATAGCAATTATACATATACTGAAAAAAAAAAAAAAGACAGAAGTAAAATATGTACCATATCTACAGTTATCCAGGTGATGAGTGGTGATTTGGTGTTAAAGTCATGATATATTGCTCATTTTATAAGTTTCTGTGAATTTTAGAGAAGGCTGCCATGCTTTATAGAATTTTGCAGTTGATCCTGCTATTGTACATCTCATTTTCTCCATATGTAAAAACCTCATAATGTCTGCAATCCACTGATCATGTGTGGGAGGGGTTTCCTGTTTCCACCTCAAACGTATAAGACATCGTGCAAGTAGAGAAGCAAATGCAATAGCATTTAAATAATATTTAGAAATATAAATGTTTGATATGGTTCATTTCTCACATCTTCAATTTAAAGTTCCCACTTTAATCCTCAGATGAAACATTAATTTTTTTCATGGTATACAGGGTGGGGAAGCAAAATTTACAATATTTTGAGGCAGGGATTGGAAGACAGTGTATGACCAGTTAGTTTATTGAAAGTCATGAGAATTTATTTGCCACAAGAAAATGGACATAATAGAAAATGTTTTTATTCTATGTGTCCTCCTTCTTTCTCAATAACTGCCTTCACACGCTTCCTGAAACTTGCGCAAGTGTTCCTCAAATATTCGGGTGACAACTTCTCCCATTCTTCTTTAATAGTATCTTCCAGACTTTCTCGTAATAGTTTTGCTCATAGTCATTCTCTTCTTTACATTATAAACAGTCTTTATGGACACTCCAACTATTTTTGAAATCTCCTTTGGTGTGACGAGTGCATTCAGCAAATCACACACTCTTTGACGTTTGCTTTCCTGATTACTCATATGGGCAAAAGTTTCTGAAAAGGTATGGATAATAGTGTTAGGTATGATTATGACATCAATATATGTTTGGTTTCAAAACAACTGACGTAGTACCTGCTGAGAAAAAAACAACTAAATGTTCATTGTAAATTTTGCTTCCCCACCCTGTATATTTCCTGTATAATTTCCAGCCATTGCTGTGGTCAGAAAGGGTCACCTTTTAACCAGTTCCTTGTGACAACCAACAAATAATATTCTAAATAGGTAAACATCTTCTCTTTTAATGACATCATCAGGTATTAGACTCAGGTAGATAGTCTGGGGGTCCATTGGAATTTTATCATTTAAAATGACCTCCATTGTCTGAACGACACTGTTCCAAAATATTTGCATTTTCACACATGTCCAAAAGATATTTGAGTGGTTGGCATTCATGTGGCCACACCCTCTCTAGCATTGCTGCTTTTTTCCTAATAGTTTGCTTTTTTATGTTTGGTGTAATAAAACAAAGGAGGTTTTTCCAGCCATATTCTCACCAACCTTTAGAGCACATAGAAATGAGCAGGACTTGTACCTGGTTGTGATGCTGATTGTGTATAATTAAACTCAAACCCTTTTACTACAAGAAAATAGAACCACTGTTAAAAACTCCACTTCCTGGTTGGGGAGGGTCAGGACCTAACCCTCACCTATCAGGCCACACCCAACCCTTTAAGAGGAAGAGTCAGGCCCAGACCATGCTCTTTCCTTTGTTTGACTGGGAGCATGTGGCCTGAAGAGAAGACAGACTTAAATGCACAGACTGGATGGATGCATAATTGAGTGAGTTGTATTTTGTGTTATAGTTAATTGAATATCTTTGAAAGTGTTTGGAATTGTTTTTGTAATAGTTATTGTTTTCCTTTGTTTAAGCTTAAAATCATCCTACCATGTCAACACCAGAACTGTTCACCTGTATATAATCAACCTGAAGAGAGAATAAAGCATTTCAACGCAATCCCTGACCACTTATCATATCTAAACGTATGCCAGTGAAGAAGTTCTAATTATTACAACACAAATCAGCCCTTTTCATCAACCTTCATAGTTTTTTTACATGGTCCTTCGAGCCGGATAACTTCATCATTGGATATGGATCAGGGAAATCAGCAGGAAAATGAGGATATCAGAAGGGGTGCAAGACAAAAAACTAAGCCAATTTATCTCCAAGATTATGAACATTATCAGGTTCCTCATCCTATCATGTCAACATCAGAATTGTTCACCTGTATATAATCAACCTGAAGAGAGAATAAAGCATTTCAACGCAATCCCTGACCACTTATCATATCTAACCGTATGCCAGTGAAGAAGTTCTAATTATTACAACACAAATCAGCCCTTTTCATCAACCTTCATAGTTTTTTATAACCACAATAACATGAAATATGTTAAAGTTAGCATTTTTAATACAAATTTGTCGTATTGAGGCTTGAGAAAAAGATACCTTTTAGTTGATCGTTTTGGATTTTAGCAATTTAAGCAGAAAATTCAACTGGAATTTTAATTAACTCTACCAGTTTTCTTGCTTTCTGAGTTACCAGCTTCATTTACTGCTGTGCTCATTTATTTTCTTGTGGATCAGCTTGTGGATGTGTGTATCAATGGTAACTTTTTTTTAATTAACACAAATTGTCTCGAGTAAAGTTCCTGAACCAGGGCAGGTGAGGTGAACAGAATATATATTTGGTGTGTGTGTGTGTATATGTGTATGTGAGGAAATTTGTATGACTGCCAAAGCCTCAACCAGCACAATAGCCCTAATTGTTCTTTTGGTTGACTAATACTGGGAAAGCCGTGTGGACACAGAAGCTTTAATTAAATTAAGCTGGAGGGTTTACAAGTTCGGGGAAGCTGCTCCTGCAAACGCTCCTGCTTTTGTATAAACACAACTAGAGGATGTTGGCAAAGCATGGACACACAGTGGTTACTGCAATAACCCATATGTCCTCACTACTGTTCAAATGATTTGCAAACACATGTCACAGCTGTTCGGGACTCTAAATGTGCAGCTTGTGGTAGAAAAGAGACTGTAGTGCGGCGCTGTTTGTGGGTAAACAGCCCTGTGAGTAAGCCATTGAATAGAGAGAGGCAAATGTAGATGGAGAGGCAGAAAAGAAAGTATGTGAGTCAAGCATGACAGGTGTGTGAGTGGAATCCTTAGCACCAACTGGCTAATTTATCATCACCCCCGTTGCTATAGGAACCAGCGTTCTGGGCAAATCACAGGATGCTATGTGAGCAGTGTTTTTCTCGCTTTTTCATTTCTTTCGCTATCTTGTCAGAATTTATTCCACCCGGATCACTGAGAAAAAAAAGGGGGAAAAAAGTTTTTAATTCATCATTCTGTTGCGCTTTACAGTAAGGATCTTCTTGTAAAACAGGGGTGTCAAACTCATTTTGGTTCAGGGGCCATATTTAGCCCAATTTGATCTCAAGCCGGCCGGACCAGTAAAATAATGACTTAATAACCTATAAATAATGACAAATCCAAGTTTTTCTTTTTGTTTTAGTACAAAAAAACCCCAATTAAATTATAAAAATATTTACATTTTACAAAAAAGATGTGAATAACATGAAAAAAACAGAAATTTCATTTTAAAAATTTGTGCAATTTTAACAATATTAGGCCTCATCTTATTATTTATACATGTACATTACACGCAATGTTACATAAACATTTGGTAACAGGCAGAATATTGTTAAAATTTTGGATTTTGGAACTAAAATTGTGGCAATTTCTACAATGTTACATCTCTTATTATTAACACAACCACATATCACAGTGGATCCATAAATGCACAAAACATTTAATAACAAGCAGAATATTGTTAAAATTACACATTTCGGCTTGTTCATGTTTGTTTTTATTTATGTATTTATTTGCATTTTATTGTGAAAGAATAGTTTTCTAAATGTAGATATTTTCACAGTGTAATGTTATTTTTTTCACTTCAATTTTTTCCACATAATTTTTCACAAAGAGAATTTGTAGTTGTCATTATTTATGGGTTATTGTGTTGTTATTTTTATTGTAGATCACATTGGTCTGTATGTGGAACCTGAACCAAAATGATTTAGACAACCTTGACTGTTCAGGTTAATTTTTGCACTTTCATCCTGCGGGCCGGAACGGAACCTTTGGCGGGCCAGATTTGGCCCCCGGGCCGCATGTTTGACACCTGTGTTGTAAAAGATTCAGAAATGTTTAGCATAAGGTTAACATTTATTGACCTACAGCTGTTTTTGTGGTGACCTCCAAATGAATACTTCTCTATTGCTGCATTTCCGCTATGTGGTACCGACTCGACTCATCTCTGCCTATTCGCGTTTCCATTGCGTAAAAGAACCTGGAATGTGGTACTATTTTTTTTTTTTTTTTTTTACTACTTGCTCGGCCGAGGTTCCAAAACAGGTGAAGAGATACTAAAATGTGACGTGTAAACACTGCAGACCACTGATTGCTTAGACAGTTGTCTCTGCGTCATTGCATTATCAATGCGTGACACGCCATTAATTACTTAAAAAAAAAAAAAAAAAAAACAGATTCGGAAGTTAAAAGTGAAATCCACGATGCCAGCCCACAAAATGACACCGTGGTCAGTCGAGGAGGTTCAGATATTTCTGTCCAAGATTCAGCGTAAGCTTAATGGGACAACACGCAACAAGCGAGTAGACGTCATGGAAGTTATGCGCAGCGTCGCTATGATGATTAGGTACTCTAAAGTTGGTAGTATTCTGTAATAGAAATGGTTTCCAGGAGTAGAACCTGGTACCTGAGTCCAGTCGGCACCATGTAGTGGAAACGCAGGTTAAATCTAACCTTTCCTAAGTGATTTATCACTGTTTTTTTTTACCTATATACAGGGTGACACAAAAAAACGGGAACTTTTTAACAATCCAATAAAACCAAGAGTGATGGAAGAAAAATATTTTATTCATAGTAATTGAAACCTTAAAACATGCCATTTAAGAAACAATGATGGAATTTTCATTTTTTTTAAATTACAGGGTGACCCAAAAAAACGGGAATTTTTGAAGTGCGTATTGGCAGACATGAGCAAGTGGCAGCACTGCGAGACAGTGACCTTGAGCAAGTAAACACACCCCGATTTTAGTAACCATTGGCGGCTGTGCGAGAATTGTTTGGTAACCGTGTGATCTCAAGATTCGGTAACGTTCCCCGGCCCCCTAGATCGCCAGATTTGTCCGTTTGGGATTTTTTCTTGTGGGGCTATCTCAAAAGTAAAGTGTACACGACTCGACCAAGAACTCTGGATGAGTTAAAACAGAGAATTCAGGAAGAAATTCACAGTATCCCAGCTGAGATGTTGCAGCGGTCAATGAGGAATCTCAACAGCAGATTTCAAGAAAGCATTCGTACAGGAGGACGTCATCTACAGGAAGTAATTTTTAAAAAATGAAAATTCCATCATTGTTTCTTAAATGGCATGTTTTAAGGTTTCAATTACTATGAATAAAATATTTTTCTTCCATCACTCTTGGTTTTATTGGATTGTTGAAAAGTTCCTGTTTTTTTTTGTGTCACCCTGTATTATCCTCTGCATTTTGCATTTTTTAGTAAAAGTCAGGTATTTTCTGATATTGAATTGACTGATCATGTAGGTGTTCATAAAACACCAGAGGAAATACAAAGGTGATTATATCAAAACAGAGAAAACAGAAGAAAAAAGTCACCTTTCTTCAAAATATATCATCAAATGAACATAAAAAAAAAAAAAAATCTACAAGCTTATTTGTCAAACTACATGGGTGTTATTGGTGAATCAATGTTGCAGAAAATGATGGTGTTTCTTTCACTTCGGAGCCTCTGAACATCCAAAAGGGTCAAATCTGATGACCTCAAAGAGCTGAGAAACTGCATTTGACCTGAATTATTTACCTGTATTGATAGGACTCATAGTTTAGAAGTTATTACACGTTTTAGATCAGCAGATGTTTTTGGTTTAGGTCTTTAAAGGTTAAGTTAGCTTAATGAACGCAAAGCATCTCTATAAACCAGTGTGCACAGCTGTTTTCCTTTTAAGCTTTCTTATTGGTCCAGTTTTATATGTCAGTATACTGCAGTGTGTTAACTGAAAACAAATAAACTCAATAACCATGAGACGTTGTGATTGTTTTCACAACTATTGCCATCATCACAAAAAGCATCTTAAGAAACTTCACTCCACACAAACAGATATTTAGAATGATTTTGGGTCCAGTTTTCCTCATTTTTGATTTCAGAGCAGATTGTTTGGTAATGTAGTTTTACAGATCGAATCTTGACCACTAACAGACTGATCGTGTTTGGTGGTTTTGAATGAAAACCAACATGATTACATAAACATCTCAACAGTCAATTAGAGAGATGCTTTAAAAAATCTAGTCCTTAAAATCTCGCCTACATTTTTTCATTCATCTTATTTTTCCTATTTAGTTGAATACTTTGTGACTTCGTATCTGTTGTTACTGTGATAAAGATACTGAAAACTATCCTAGACTTTCTTTCTTTTCTTTTTTTTTTTTTTTTTTTTTTAGACTTGTATTGAATTAAACAACTTCACTTTTTAACACTTGGGAATGAATGTGCGTTGTGAAGTTGTATTTTTAAAAAGCAAATGAATGGAAAAGGAGCAGTAGAATTATTTTATATTCACATGTTTACAGTAAATGTCATTCATAGCCACCCCTCTATCTTGCAATCTAATTATTTTAAATGGTTTGAATCATATCTTGAGGATAAGTCTGAATGTTGGCATCAGCAAGGTTAGGTCTTCCACAGCCAGTTTATTCTGTGGGGTTCCTCAGGGCTCACTTGTTGGCCCGATTATGTTTTTCTATTTACATGCTATTTACATGTAGATAAGATGCTTCTCAGACTGCTTCAACGCCACTTATCTTTGCTGTTTTGTTTTGTTTTTTTCTCCTAAAAGCCAAACAAGACTGAATTTGTAATATCCCTTACAATTCTCCTGACATTATTATTTTTTTTTAATCTCTTCACAGCTTGAATACTGTAACTTTTTTTTATTTTATTTTATTTATTTATTTATTTTTCTTGACATCTACTGCAAACACATCTTCCATTTCTTTCCAGTTCTCCCTGATTTGGCTGTCAGATGTCCAATCAGCACTAAAAATGAGAACATACTGTATAACACCTACACTAACGTCTTTGTACTGTTTGTCTCTTCTGTTAGAAATTGATTTTGATTTTTTTCTTATTTAAAGCTCTCAACGCTCTTGGTAACAAGATACATCCTGACCTTTTAACCCCTTGAATTCCACTACAGTCTCTATGATCTTCAGATGTTGCTCTACTACCAATCCCAACTTTCAGGCCGAAAATTAAAGGTGAAAGACGATTTTCGATTAGGATCTCTGTAGAATAACCTTTCAGCTGCCTTTCACACGTCTTTTGGAAATGTGATAAAATAATTTGGTTTTGGGAGATGGTGTGTGCAGTACTAAAACAAATAATGGGATATGAGATTCTAACGTGTGTGATGTACTGTATTTGTGTAATTTTCTGATGGAGATGTAGTGGGAAACGACATATACTTGGTTAAGGTACTTTTAGTTGCTTGCAAAAAACCTATTACAAGGAACTGGGGAAAGACAGAACCACCAACAAAGGACCAATGGATCACAATTATTGAAAGAATATATACAATGGAAAAAATAACTCACAAGAAGCACAAATGGACAAAACATAGAATAAATGGACTGATTACAGAACCCAGAATGGTGGAAGGACTGAATAATGTGAATGTAATGTCATGCAGTGTAACCAAGCAAGGTTTGTTTGTTCGCTTTTTGTTGTTTTTTGCTGATTATGTGTTTATAAAACTTCAATAAATACTTAACTGAAAAAAAAAAAAGAACAACCTTTCACCAGCCGATAAGATGGACGGACTATTTCCTCATTTTAAAACTCTTCTTAAAATACTCCTTTACAGTTCTCTTTGTATTTAACGACCTTGTATGGTCCGAATTGAATCACTGATTGGTAATTACATCTTTCATTAACATATTTTACTCCCTACCTGTCTGAAAACACCTGTGATTATCAAAATGAGGTAGATTTTCGACACATGAGCTGTCAGAATTTTTGTTTCCTTTCAGACCACCTGAATATGCTGAAAGGTAGTTTTGGAATTTGTTCTTAGAGACAAAAAAAAAAAAAAAAAAAAAAATACTAATACGCACCATACCATTATTGAAGCTGAAAACTTTTGGAATGTTGATCAATGCCATGACAGATTCTGTACTTTATGGCCTTGTACGTGTCTAAATAGAAATAAGTGAAAATAATCACACCCACACATTCAGCTTTATTCTTTTTCTTCAGATTATATGCATTAGTTTAACCCTGAATAATATTTTTTACTCATTTTTAAATCTTTCTTTCTTTTTCTTATAATTCAGTCTTGCATGTTTTTTGCTGGACGGGATTGACAATAATGAACACTTGCATGCACATCTTTAAATATGTGCGAGTACACAACCTCATACACCAGTGGTTCCCAACCTTTTTTTGGTTCGTCACCCCATTTTAACATCACGAATTTCTGGTGACACCAAAAAATTCAAAACTGAGCCATTTTTCTCTTGGAGATGTCTTAGCGGGGCTAGGCGTTTGAAAAAATCTTTCCATTCTCTGTTCGGTCCGGTTTTCCGACCGCGACTGTCCGGGCAGGTTGAAGCGTAGTAACGCATGCGGTCACACGATCGGGTCAATCAAGATATGCCCTCTCACATATTATATCCTGCATTTTATTTGAACTTGATTTTTATTAGGAAAAATGTGTGGTGTTTTAATTAAAATGAAATATTTGATTCATTAAAAAATATTTTTTCACTTCTTTTTTTATCAATTACTAGAAGTTTCAGGCAACCCCATATGAATTCCAGGTGACCCAAAGGTTAAAAAACACTGTCAGCACTGTCTGTTTCGATGCACACCATTATTCCACTATTACACAGAGCATTAACAAATTGTTGTATTTTATATTTTATTATGTTTGCCTCCTGACCTTTTTATTTTTTGTACAGAATGCCATGGGTTATTGTCCTTTGGCCATGACTTTTGACCGTTGTAGCTGGTAGTTTAGTTGTGGAACTTCAATTATTTTTGCGTAATCTGCACATTTTACTGATAAGTTCCACATGATGACTTTCAGCGAAGAGAAGGATGACTCTTAGTTGAGAAAGTGGCATTGAGGAGAAGCAATAGATTTGTATTTTTGTACCTGTAGCCAAAAATAAAATAAGATAAAATAATTGTACATAGGCAGGATAAAAAATATGAAAATAAATGCATATAAAATATCTATCTATCTATCTATCTATCTATCTATCTATAGTATGTCTTTTTCTTTTAGTACCACGTCTTCACTATATTAATCTTCCTTAGACAAAGCCAACACCTCTCATTTGACCTAATGCATGTATGAAAGGGCGGCCATTACTTGACTGCCTCACACTGCAACATGTGCTGGATTTTTTTTTTTTTAATTAAATGCTTGTATAATTTTTTACGTCAGATGTACGTCATCGTCAGTACCTGGAATTACTTTATAAATAGCTATACATGTAGCTTTCATTAACTACTTTGCATTATTTTGAAATTTCTACATTATGGATTGTAACATTAACCCTTTATAGGGCACTCATAGAAATACTCTGAAATTCAACATTTTAACTTCACAAGAATGTAATACTTTTGTGAAATTTCTCAAACATTTTTATTGCCATGTCGAAAATCGAAGTCAATGAAGTTACCATATTCAGTTCCTTATCCATATATGGTTAGTTAAATGAATAAATAAATAAATAAATAAATAAATCCAAGAAGTAAATATAAAAAATACAAGACATGTAAAGTGAAAAGAACATATTTTATGTTATGTTCTGACGCACTTCTATTTTTCCCCCTTTGTCTTTTGTGATTTTTTTGTTAGAATTCTTACTTGACACTTTTGGGTAAATATTGCTCTCTGTTTTTTTTGTTTTTTTTTGCCTTGATAACATTTTTGGGCAAAATATTATGTATTTAGTATGTTTCTTTAATAGATGGCCAATTGGTTTTCCCGCCGGCTGAGCCTATAAATTACAACAGTGCTGGGCTCTCGTTCTCTCTCGCCTCCTGCTCTCTCCACCTCCTCCAACGATGCCGGCGTCCGGAGCGCGCACGTTGAGGCACGCATCCGCTCCACTCGTCCACTCAGGTTGCTCCACGCCAGCAGGGTTTTTGTTAGCTTTTTGTTAGCTTATCCTTTTGTTTGACCAGGTGGATCCGGACATCCTGTTTTTGTTTTTCCTTTCGTTAGGGGTTATTTTGAAGTTTGGTTTATTTGATAGGGTAGCGGTGCGCTGGCAGCTTCTACGGCCCTGTACAGGGTTGGCCTGTCCAGCGCACCGTCCTTATGTTTAGTTTGCCGGTCCACTCTGGTCTTTTTCTTTGTTACTTTGGGCACGGGGGTTTAAAAAAGGGGGTTTTTGGATTCTGCTGAATTAAAACCATGTTGATTTCAACCAAAGAGAATAGCAGAAGAACAAACAACGAAATGCAAATAAATAAAGTTTTTTTTCGAATTATACTCCTTGACTCCTGGTGTCCTTTGTAAATATGTTTCACCATTCGGGTTGTAACATTTTAGAACATTAGAACATGACTTCTAGAACAGTACAACACTAGTGCAGATCCAGACCCCTGTCCACATCCACATTATCCCTTTGAACATCATTCCTTACATCAGTACTGTTACTTCATGGTACCTAACAGAGCAGGTACACTCACTTTTCAGTGGTGGACTTTGCAGACCATATATGACCTAAGATTGAACTGTTGCTGTCACTGTCTTGTAATGAATGTGGAAATTACCAAAAATAGTCACTTGCCTCATAAAGGCTTAAATGCAGCAGAACTAACCTTTCCATACAGACACACATTTTCACACGTATTTGAATATTTTCAGATATATTGCTTCTTTATGTATCGCTCTACAACAATCAAATTTGTTGCACGAGCAGAGTTTGCAATTAATACACATTATCCCGAGCACATTGCACAGTTAAAGCACATTCTCTTCATTGTGTCCCTGCATTTGTTGCTCGTTATGTTAAATCTCAACGCAGGTCATGTGACTCTTTGTTCTTCTTAATGTACGTTGTCGATCCTCCTCGAGGCCAACGAAGGTTTCACTGGCCTCACCTCATCTTCACATGCTTTCTTGTTTTGAATTTCTATGAGAAGCATGATAAAAATGCGCCCCGCCGCGTTCACTTTTTCCCACCCTCTTCCCCTCAAATTACGGTCGGAAGGAGGAAAAACATGTTTACTATGCCTTCTCATTCTCTCCCCCTCTGCCTGTGCGAGTTGACAGCGCATCATAAATCCATCTCAGCCTGGAGGAAAAGTGTCTCAAGGCTGCTGCTTCTCTCCTACCAAATTGTCTTATTCTTCAAAAAAAAAAGAAAAATAAAAAAATACATCTTGAGCTCCTGTAGGGAGGAGAAAGGAGTGAAGGAGGAGTAGAAGGCAGAGGAGAAGAAGAGGGAAGAAGGAGGAGAAGGCTCAAAGAGAATAATTCATCCAGTGTTTGGAGAGCAGGGCTGTCTAAATGAGGCTCGGCGATACAAACGCACTTACATACTTGAGCTGCAGTTTGGTGTCCTAGCCTTCAGGATACATCTACAAAATGAGCACAGACACTCCAATTCTGTATACACACACACACACACACACACACACACACTCTGACAGATTTGGACTTTTTTTTTTTTTTAGTTGATGGACGCTTAAGAGCCAGGGGCAAGGTTCCTTAAAGCCAATCATAAACGAGGTTCCCAGTCATTGAAGCAATTACATTAAATGAACGTGAGAACTTGCGTGTTTGTGTGTTAAATTTCGATATGTTGCTGATTGTATTTGTCCGGTCATGCTGTGCTGAAACAATGTTTCACTCGCCTTTCGCTGTGCTCATTTAATCCCTAAATTGGCTGATTACCAGGGCTGAGACGTGTTGATGAATTCTAATGGGCTCAGAGGACTCAAAGCAGAAACAATAGGGATTCACAGTGAGTGTGCCTGGCCCAAGGGCACAGTGATACTGCCAGTGGCGTTACTTTTAAGGAAAAACCGCATCACCCTGCTCAGTTTAATGAATTTCCTATACATGGCTTGTATTCACCGGTAAATATTTTTAATGTGTGTTTAATAAAGCTTTATTTATTTATTTATATAGCACTTTTTAAAACATGTTACAAAGTGCTTCACATAAAGGGGAGATACAGGGGTTGGACAAAATAATGGAAACACCTTAAAAGATCAACAAAATATAATTTAATATGGTGTAGGTCCGCCTTTTGCAGCAATTACAGCCTCAATTCTCCGAGGTATTGATTCATACAACTTGTGAATTATTTCCAAAGGAATTTTAAGCCATTCTTCAGTTAGAATACCCTCCAACTCTTTTAGAGATGATGGCGGTGGAAACTGACCATAAATGCTCAATAATGTTGAGGTCTGGGGACTGTGTCGGCCATATGAGATGCTCAACTTCATTAGAATGTTCCTCATGCCATTCTTTAACAATTCTAGCTGTATGGATTGGGGCATTATCATCTTGAGGTGAAGGTGTTTCCATTATTTTGTCCAACCCCTGTAGATCAAATCAAATCAAATTTTAAGCTAATTTACAGAAACCCAACAGAATCCTCCAGGAACAAACACTTAAGACTGGTGACAGTGGAAGGAAAAACTTCCCTTTAACATGCAGAAGCCTCGAGCAGACCCAGACTCCTGAAGGATGGCCGTCTGCCTTGACCAGTTGGGGTTAGAGCGAGAAAGTAAAGGAGGAGATAAGAGAGAGCGATAGAGATAGAGAGAGACTGGGGGAGTTAGGGGGAGACACATGCACAGATAACTGAACTAGAACATCTGTAGAACAGTATAATAAACACTGTCGTAACTATATGGATAAGTGAGTGATGACGACAAAGGTGGAGAGAGGCAGGACCACAGCAGCAGGTCCAGAGATGATCTTAGGAAAACCTGTGATGATCCAGGGAAAACCTGTGATGATCCTGGGAAAACCTGTGAGGTGATAAAGCACAGAGACTCCAGGGAAGAAGTCAAATCAGTAACATGAATTCACTGGGGCGTAAACAGAAGAGATTCAATGAAATGCTTGTTTATAAAAGTGAGTTTTTAAGAGTCGCTTGAAGGTATCTAGAGAATTTGATGATCTGATGTGATGGGGAAGACTATTCCAGAGGGTTGGGGCCAGAATTGCATGGTTGATGAATTACGACAAATTGACTTTTTAAGCCAGATTTTAAAATCTGTGTTTTAGGGATGAAGTATGATGAAATTACATGTTTAGGAAACATGAAATTGAAATAAATATATACGTTTTCAACTATTGCAATCATGAACGACGGTCAGTTTTGTATTGAATGTAATGTAAATGTTCTATATTGTATGCACACCTGCCCAGGGACAGCAGATGGAAAGTAGCTTGTAGCTAACTCTGGCGCAAAGCATCTCTTCTCTTTGAGATTAGTGTATTTTTACATTGTCTCTAATAAATAAACAGTGAAATAAACAAAACTAAACAAGAACTTTATTAAGTCTCTTTAGGTCATTCACAGCAGCTCAAAAAGTTTTTATAGCTTTAGGAAGAAGATGGCTTGAGTTTGTTTGGTTTATTTTGCTGATACCCGTGTGGTTAAACTATTATTTTAAGATAAGCATGATTTTTTTTTTTTTTTTTTCCCATGAACTTTTGTTTCCTCAATCTTAGTTTGCAAAACCAAAGTTAACTGTAAGGTCATTCAGAGAAGTCACATTTCTACAAAAACCAATAGTCCAATCCTGTAGTATTATTAAAAAAGTAACAAACAACATATTATGACCTACGTTGCCGGGAGCAAAGATATTTTGGCTTTGTCTATAGTAATGTATATATTTTTTAATTTATTTAAGTTTATTTTGTTTTTTTTTCCACATTTTATTCTTTTTTTCCAATTATACATGACAACAATAAACACAGATCTAAACCATGACAAAAACCAACAACCAAAACAACAAACCAAAGACAGAATGTTAATATATTTCTCTACAATACCACATAAAAGGACAGTGCAAATACTCTCAACTTAGATAAATAATCATTTAAATAATCAAAGGGAAACCAAAGATCCCATACAAGGCTGGATCAGGATTAAAGAAAAAACTGAGAAGATTGCCTGTTGCTCCGAATGTATAGTCTTTCAACTTAATATGATATAATATAATAACAATATAATTAATATATACTTAATGATGTGCACCCGCTGATCTGGTACCAAATGGTTTCAGTTCTAAAAAAAATTGTGTCATTATTATTTTTTTTTAATAATAATTAAGTATTATGAAGTAAATTGTGAATTTTCCAGTTCGACAAAACAGGGCTGCACAGCTAAAAAGACAACAGGACCAAAAAACAGCTGGTTTAGCCTTTTTGGCTGCGAAAATAATGGTTTTGTCAAAATGGAAAATTTCTTTTAATTTCAATATTTACCGTAAGTACTCTGACCTCCATCTACTGCCAGTATTTAGTCGACTTACACACCTGTATGACCTGTATTGGACAATTCAGAAAAAATTCAACATGAAAAGTCATTGTGATTGTGTCCAAAGAGGATTTTTTTTTTTTTTTTTCAGTTTTATCAAATAACTGCATTAATGTAGACATCACACTAATGCAATAATGTTTATTAATTGTTTTAAACTTAACCATTTCCAAAGTTGTACATTAGTCTGAGGCTCTGCAATGTTAAAAAAAAAAAAAAAAAAAAAAAAAAAAAGCAAACAAGTTCAGGCTCCACCTCATTTTGTTTGTTTGTTTTTTGACTTATTTTAAATATAATATTAAAACCAAATCAAAAAAAAAGATTTATATAAAAAGAAAGGAAAACATTCAAGCATTCAAGTTATATACCCTCGCCTCCGTACCCCATCCTAAATTCCCATGTCAGATCCCATAAGTAACAAACATCCTACACTTATCAGAGTAAATTCTAAGCACAAACACAAAAATACTCTACATATTAAGGATAGACTCTGTCCATTGTGCAGCAGCATTTCACATTAAAATAAACTCTGTCCCTTTTGTTGCAGTAATAATACCCATATCAAAAACAAAAATACACTCTGCCTCTTTCATAGCAGTAATAATACACATATCAAAAACAATAATAAACTCTGTCCCTTTCGTAGCAGTAATAATACACATATCAAAAACAAAAATAAACTTTGTCCCTTTTGTAGCAGTAATAATACACATATCAAAAACAAAAATAAACTTTGTCCCTTTTGTAGCAGTAATAATATACATATCAAAAACAAAAATAAGCTCTGCCCCTTTCGTAGCAGTAATAATACACATATCAAAAACAAAAATAAACTTTGTCCCTTTTGTAGCAGTAATAATACACATATCAAAAACAAAAATAAACTCTGCCCCTTTCGTAACAGTAATAATACACATATCAAAAACAAAAATAAACTTTGTCCCTTTTGTAGCAGTAATAATACACATATCAAAAACAAAAATAAACTTTGTCCCTTTTGTAGCAGTAATAATATACATATCAAAAACAAAAATAAACTCTGCCCCTTTCGTAGCAGTAATAATACACATATCAAAAACAAAAATAAACTTTGTCCCTTTTGTAGCAGTAATAATACACATATCAAAAACAAAAATAAACTTTGTCCCTTTCGTAGCAGTAATAATACTCATATCAAAAACAAAAATAAACTCTGTCCCTTTCGTAGCAGTAATAATACACATATCAAAAACAAAAATAAACTCTGCCCCTTTCGTAGCAGTAATAATACTCATATCAAAAACAAAAATAAACTTTGTCCCTTTCGTAGCAGTAATAATACTCATATCAAAAACAAAAATAAACTCTGTCCCTTTCGTAGCAGTAATAATACACATATCAAAAACAAAAATAAACTCTGCCCCTTTCGTAGCAGTAATAATACACATATCAAAAACAAAAATAAACTTTGTCCATTTTGTAGCAGTAATAATACACATATAAAAAACAAAAATAAACTCTGTCCATTTCATAACAAAAATACACAAATCAACATAAACTATCCATTTCTTAGCAGTAATATACATACATACAAAAAAAAACAACTGTATCCATTTCAGAATCAGAACATATGAAAATAGGTTCTAGAAGCACATGTAGAGTTCATGTGATGGTTCTAGAGTCTGGCATCATGAGATAACTTTTGTTATGATTTGGCATTATATAAATAAAATTTGACTGATTGATTGATTTCATTAACATAAGTATAATTTTATGGATCTGTTCTGTAGATTCATCCTCAGCCCATGTGGAATCATCCGGTTCCACTGCTGCTCGTGTCATAATACTTAGTCCGTAAATACATACAGTAGCTGTAAAAGTAATTGAAAACACATACATTTTCACTTTTATACCACTCAAGACGTGTGACCGCTCCACATCCTTCGAACACCAAGGACATAAAATCCAGGTGTGATGGCGCTGCTGTTTGTGAAGTGTGTATATAGCAAACTCTTCAGAGCTCCCACTCAACATAACAGTTCTTAAATGCCGGGAACAAAACCCAACACTCCAGAGAGATATTGCAGAGTGAAAACCCCTCCACCTCTTCAACATGACTGAAAAGCATCTCAATGAGCACTACACCATTCAGTACTTCAGAAAGAGCATTTTCTCCAATGACAAAGCTTTTGTTTTTGTTGTTTTTTTTTTTGTTTGTTTTTTTTTTTTTTTTTGCTCATATAAGTAGTGCAGTCCTGTAAAATCATTGCCACTTACAGCAGAATAATTATAAAGGGCTTGTTGTTAATTTGTTTATTTGAAAAATTCACAAAAATAATAATATCCATTAATAAATTCCCAATTCAGATGAGAGTGCTTTAAAAAAGATCATCATCTGATTTAATCACATATCCTCAACAGCGCACAGATGAATTGAAACTAACGGAAAATAAAAGAAACCTCCTCGGAGTAACAGTGTGCCATTAGTTGATTTAACCCTTTCATGCACGAATTATGAGAACCTTAATCAAGATTTTTTTCCTGAGTGTTTTTATTCTTCTTTAGGCATGAAAAAAACAATGCGATTGAAAATTTTCTAATGAAAAATAAATAAAAAAAAAAAACATTAAAAAAAAATAGTAATAATAATAAAAGTAATTCTTAGGAACCTATTTTTCATGAAGTTGCAAAAATGTCCACTCAGCTGGACACCATGCATTTAATTTTTTTAATTTTTGAAGCGAAGAAACATGCATTTACTGATAATTGCGGGAAAAATATAACTATTACACTCAGGGGAGATCTACACAATGTTACCAATTCATGTCAGAAACGATATGTAATGTCTTAAAACTTCAATAAAGAAATGTGTTGAAAAAAAAAAAAAAAAAAATCCATGAATATACAAGAGAACAGCTGTAGAATAAGTGTCCTCTGTAGTGACCAGTATACATGAAAGGGTTAAATTCTCTGCCTTGGACGTTTTCAACTAAGAAAACAATGACGAGAGTTTTTCTTGGGTGTACACTTTTCAGTCACCTCTTTTAGATCCTCCGTGGAAAACCTCTTCACCTGCAGGAAAGTCCTTTGTCCTTGACTCGAGGGTGAGTGGGCTGTCTGGACAGTGTTCAGTCAAGATGTTTAGAGGCCAAACCTTCAGATGTACCTTTATATTTGAGACTAAAATGATTTAAATAAAGCAATGCAAACGTGTAATCGCTGTTTAGGTGAGGCTGTCCTCCATGGTAAAAAAAACAAAAAAAACCCACACACATCACCAGACATTTTATACAAGGGAGTAGGTTAGATTCTGACATTGGTGAGGACACATAAGTGCTCCAAGGCAGCACTCCTGAAAGTTGATGTTTTTTTTTTTTACATTTGCAATCATAATTTCATGTCATGTAGAGCTGATTAAATGAGCAAATAGTCATAGTCAGAAAAAAAAAACAATTAGTAACTGACATGTTTATAATGCATATCTGAATATCTATAGACAATATAAGAATTTAATGCATTCTGCAGTGTTATTCTAATGACTAAGATATCCATCATTATTTAACCTCACCTGTGAATTTCCAGCCTCTCCTCCTCTACCTCCTCCTGCCTCTCTACTGTTTGTCACCTGACATAAATATGATTAGGGATACAATGATCATAGAGTTTGATGGTACAGTTATTGCCTGACCAAAAAAGGCTTTTACTTTCAATTATGACATGTAATTTATTCCCCAAAAATATGGATAAAATCACATCTAGGATCACATTTAGAATGTCACAAATTTTCTTTCTTTGTGTTTTTTAAACAGTTGCTCTCTTCCATAGAAATACATGAAAATAATGAGTAAGAATAACTTTAAAAAGTGTATCTGTTTGGCATTAAATAGTGTCTTTTATTGTATTGATAGTGAGTACACAGTAGTGGCTGGATATCGGTAAGGACGTGTCCCTAGCATCCCTACCCAATTCTACGCACCACACATCCCTACTTCTGCTCAATGAATTCATCCTCGGGGGGGGGGGCAACCAACCAACCAACCAACCAACCTACCAACCAACCAACCAACCAATTGAAATAACAGACAGGTTGTGACAGTTTTCTTACACCTATATCCTACATTACTGGTACTAACGTTCACCTGAACCAAACTGTCGGCAGTCTCAGAATTCGCCAACGTCCCCATGCACTGGTGCGCCATAAGGGGGGTGGGGGGATGGGGGGGGTTAATGTGTGTATCCAGTGGATACAGGTTAGAAGTTGTGAACATTTCATGTAAGATCCGCTGTATAAGAGAGGAGAAAGAGGAAAAGAGGGGTTGAATGTTGAAACTATGTAAAGTTTCATTTTCGTTTCACACCAGCATTAGTTACGTTAGTTATACGTTAGCTATATAACCCCCCCGCAAAAAAAAAAAAAAAAAAAAAAAAAAAAAACACCCACCCCTCTCTGTTTTTTTTTTTAACAAATCACATCCTGACTATAGAGATGACTTTGAAGGAACAGAAGGTAGAATTAAATATTAAATAACTAGAAAAGCACTCGGAGAGCGCAGACCTCCGCCAAGGCAGATCAGTGGCCCCACCCCACCCCCCCACCCCTGATCACCACCAAAATTTAACCATTTGTTCCTTGTGCCAATATCAACATTTCCTGAAATGTTCATCCAAATCCATCCATAACTTTTTGACTTATCTTGCACACAGACAAACAAACAGACGGACAAACCAACGCCGGCAAAAACGTAACCTCCTCGGCGGAGGTAATGATGCATTTTGGTAGCTGATTCACGCTGAATCTGGAGGACTGCAGTTCTTCCATCGAACACTAAACATACCTTTAGAGTTCATTGTCTGCAGTCTGTGATAGATCCAACAAAAATATCCATCAAACATTTTCTAAAAACCCTTAAACTCGAAGACACCAGTTATCACCATCCGTGCTGCAAAGCGCCATTTAACCTAGCGCGTTACCCTTTAAACTATGACGCGTCTGTCACCCTGAAGCTCAGGAGGAGCCAGCGCTGAGGTTTTTCTGAGTCATTAGAGGGTTTGAAGTGAAAGTAGGCCAGCTATTTCTGACTCATTTTCATTACCGCTAAAAGTCAGAAACACGATGAGAAAGTGGAACACCCGAGTAGAATGGAGCTGGGAGAGCTCTGTATGTAAGTGTGTGTGTGTGTTTTTTTGCAGAGCTACGAGTACTCTCATGGGTTCACCGAATGGCCAACTATTTACACTCCTTCACTGTAGAGCAGACCGAAAGGACATCCATGCATTTGGGCTTTTCTCTGTCTGGATGCGTCAGCCTGTCCTCCTCTGACGGGTTTGTGGACATGTATGTGTGAGCACAGTGATGGAGAGCAGCAGACAAATACAGACAGTGAAGAAGACAGATGTGCAGAGCTGAACAGTGACGGAGCAGGACGCTAGACTCTCAGTAGGGAGAGGTGCTGAGCTTTTTAAGTAGAAGTGCTTTGCATTGAGTTTTTTCTGTTTTTTTTTTTTTTCTGCCATTGTGCCTTTGGGCTATATGTCCCGAGGTTTAGCCTGATCTCTTGCTTCTTGCTATCTTTAATGCTCCCACAGACTATTACATCACAGCAGGCTTTTAAGTTTATCAACAGTCACACTGTGTTGACAGGGGTCTAGCAAACCTGGACGTGACTTCTATGCAGACTGTGCAATTGGAACTTTAAATGAATCTCAAGCTAGCTACGGAAAAGGTGAAAAACTGTAGACAAGCAAGCGAAGGTAATCATTACTGTTGTAAATTTTGAATAGGGTAAAGTCTCCAAAATCAAGAAGACAGAGAAGAATGAACACTGCATACCCGGGTCTGAACCGTACTTGGATACATTTCCACCTTTCCTGCAGATGTTGCGTTCACAAGCATGTACCATGGCCCAAGTACCAAGGTTATTATCATTAACGAAAACTAACGAAATGACAAAAATTAGAATTGTAAAAATATTTTCGTTAACTGAAATAAATAAAAACTATAATTAAAAGAAAAAAAAAAAAACAATAACTAACTGAAACTGTATTGTGTGCTTACAAAACTAACTAAATCGTATAAAAATTATGGATAAAATTCCCTTAGTTTTCGTATTTGTCAATGTTGGACTGATATGAAATCAATGTATTTCCCTCAAGCAATTTTAGCTCTGGGCACCATGTGATATTTAACCTCTTAACTGCTCAGTCACACAAAAACAGAAGCTCCAACTCGAAACACAAGCAGTCCAAAACATACCAAATGCACAAATTAAGTCACGAAAAAACTAAGTGACACAACCCAAAGTTACCAAAGACACAGAAGATAACTTATCAAAAGGGTTACAAATGACTCCAAACCTTGGGTTCTAATTGGACTGAGCCGCGATAAATATGTTACAACCCAAAAGGTGAAATATATTTACAAAGGACACCAGGAGTCAAGGAGTATAATTTGAAAGAACATATTTTATTGTATTTCATTTGTTTTTGTTCTTCGTCGATTCTCTTCTTTTGTTGAAAACAAGCTGATTTTAATTGAGCAGAATCAAAACCCCTTTTAAGCCCCGTGCCCAAAGTAACAGACCAGAGTGAACCGGCAAAATAAACATAAGGACGGTGCGCTGGAGATGCCAACCCTGTACAGGGCCGTAGAAGCTGCCAGCGCACTGCTACCCTATCAATAAAATCAAACCACAAAATAAGCCCTAAGGAAAGAAAAGCGAAAACAGGATGTCCGGATCCACCTACCAGACAAAAAGAGAAAAGCTAACAAAAGGCTAACAAAAGCAGCAAGGCGAGAGAGAGATAGCGCACCGCCAGTCCAATTTATAGGCTTTGCTGGCAGGAAAACCAATTGGCCACCTATTAAAAAAAAACACACTAAATATGTAATATTTTACAAAAATGTTATCAAGGCCAAAAAAAAAAAAAAAACAGAGAGCAATAATCACCCAAAAGTGTCAAGTAAGAATTATAACAAAAAACCCACAAAAGACAAAGGGGGGAAAAAAAAAATGCGTCAGAACATAACAGTCCATCACTTCTCATCACTTGTCGTTTAGAGTCGTCTTCTCATCTCCACTCTACCTGGAAACATGGAGACTAAAGCTGGAAGAAAACAGCAGAGTCCTGTCTGGCATTTATGTGAATACAACAGCGAGAAAGATAAATGATTTAAAAAAAATAAAATAAAAAATAATAATAAAAACTAGCAAACCTGCTTTAAAAACTAATTAAAACTAACTGAATTAGAGAAAAAAAAAAGTCAAAACTAAATAAAACTAAACTATAATGAAAAATCCAAAACTATCATAACCTTGCCGAGTACTTTCTTGGTCTTTCAGAATGTTCCATTCATTTATAAATACCATAAAAATACCTATTTTTTAATACCTTTGCTTGTTGTTGAAAAGTAGAAACTAATCCTTCTTTCAAATTCCAAACAAATATCGTGTTATTTGGAGCATTTAGTTACTCTTTATATTTTACAGACATTATGTAATGTAAAGAGAACTAATTTATAGTCCATAGTCTTGGTTAAATGTGACAATAAATCATAGCATTTGTACTTATTTTATATCATAAATTATTTGATATAACTTAGTGGAATAAACTTGATTTTCAGTCAGAGTGTTCTTCATGCTCTTCATTGATCTTTCACATGGCTGTTGACTATTTTATTTCATTCCTGAAGCTAAAATACAGCAGCTCAGTTTTGTTTAACGGACTGTTAGCGTCCGTCTTCCTCTGGATCACATTCCAGATGGTTTCAGCGTGGTTCAAGTCGAGACGTTTAGCGATTCCCTTCATTTTTTTTTTCTCCAGCGCTCTACACAATAAGTACTACAGTAAGCAACAAATTGGATTGCTGGCGTTTGTCCTGCTGAGACGGAAGGAGTGTGTTTGTGTTGACACTGATGGATTTAGAAATGTATTTTGCTGTTGAGGACTCAATAATGACTGTCATTAGGGACAGTCGGCCCGCTTCTCACAGCGAATCCACTGATCCATTTTTATAACAGTTTCATCATGTGGCATTAGAGAAAGCCACTGCTCATCTTCTTTTATTGTTTCCAACAGCGCACAAAGCATTAAATTGCAGGACATTAAGTTGGGATTCAGTCCATCTCAATTTGATGATGAACAGTATGTGTGGGAGTCTATTTGTACATGTAGTTAACATGAAGGGTGAAGCATGTGTGTGTGCGCATCAGCCTGTATGTGTTAATGTCATTTACACACATAATTATATAGTAGATGAAAGGGAAAGAGGACGGAAGAGGAGTACGATGCACATCACCATATTTTTTTTTTTTTTTTTTTTTTTTTGAACAATGAACATTGAACAGTATATATACATAATAATATACAACAAACAGGGATAGAAAGTTTCATAATTCACAGAATATTTTACATTTCAAATATATAGGAATACATGTAAGTAAAAACATTAGAAAAAAAAGAAAAAAAATAGCTTCAGGTATAAATAGAAATTATACAAATTAAATAAGATTATACACTTGACATTTGTTTTTGTTTTATTTGCTTTAGAATTTATGATGTGCGTCAAATTGTCTATATAATTGGAAAAAAAGGGCTTTAAAAACAGCAATGTTTGGACGTTGGTGTGCAAATTTGGAGCAATGAATGTGAAATTTAAAAAATAATCAAAAGGTTGATAATATATCTTTTTTTCTGGAGTTATTTTATCAATTTGTGATAGGCCAAATAAAATGTGTTGAAAGTTCAATTTACATGAAAAGTCAATTTTTGTTTCTAAAATTATTTACAATTACAATGAACATTGAACAGTATATATACATAATAATAACTGAACAGTATATATACATAATAATATACAACAAACAAGGATAGAAAGTTTCATAATTCACAGAATATTTTACATTTCAAATATATAGAAATACATGTAAGTAAAAACATTAGGAAAAAAATAGCTTGAGGTATAATAGAAATTATACAAATTAAATAAGATTATACACTTGACATTTTTTTTGTGTTTGTTTAATTTGCTTTAGAATTTATGATGTGCCTCAAATTGTCTACCTAATTGGGAAAAAAAGGGCTTTAAAAACAGTAATGTTTGGATGTTGGTGTGCAAATTTGGAGCAATTAATGTGAAATTTAGCAAAAATAATCAAAAGGTTCATAATGTATCTTTTTTCTGGAGTTATTTTATCAATTTGTGATGGGCCAAAAAAATTTGTTGAAAGTTCAATTTACATGAAGAGTCAATTTTTGTGTTTCTAAAATTATTTACAATTACAATGAACATTGAACAGTATATATACATAATAATATACAACAAACAAGGATAGAAAGTTTCATAATTCACAGAATATTTTACATTTCAAATATATAGAAATACATGTAAGTAAAAACATTAGGAAAAAAATAGCTTGAGGTATAATAGAAATTATACAAATTAAATAAGATTATACACTTGACATTTGTTTTTGTTTTATTTGCTTTAGAATTTATGATGTGCCTCAAATTGTCTACATAATTGGAAAAAAGGGATTTAAAAACAGCAATGTTTGGACATTGGTGTGCAAATTTGGAGCAATTAATGTGAAATTTAGCAAAAATAATCAAAAGGTTGATAATATATCTTTTTTCTGGAGTTATTTTATAGGCCAAATAAAATGTGTTGAAAGTTCAATTTACATGAAAAGTCAATTTTTGAGTTTCTAAAATTATTGAAATCAATCCAAAATATATGTGTGTGGGTACAATCCCAAAATAAATGACATATTGTTTCCTCTGCGTTGCTGCAAAAAGAACAGAGTATCAATGTTTTTGTTTTTTTTTTATATTTTACCAGATAGGTCTGTACATCAATATATTTCGGTGTTAGAAAGAAAAAAAAAAAAGCTTTTGCATCTTGTCTTTTGTGTGATATCTATGGTTGTCATGGTCACAAGTGAGTTGTGATGACATGTTGGAAAGTTCATGTCCTTCACCTGGCCAATTACAGGTGACATTAGCCAACTCTTTCTATCTAGCACTGAAAAAACTATCATGTAGAGCAGTGATTTCCAACCTTTTCTGGCTCGTGACCCCATTTTAACATTACAAATTTCTGGCGACCTCAGATATTCCAAATGGAGACTTTTTTTTTTTTTTTTGGCTAAAATTAATTTGTTTTTGACCGTGTAATAGTTTGCTATGCTATGTTACAAATAAAGGTTAATTTTAGATGACATTTAGTCTGTATAATGTATATTTTTATGGATGGAGGCAGTAAAGCCAGGTGTAGATTACTGAACAAACAAGAACTCAAGCTATGAATTATGAAAGAGCTGCAGCATCTGAAACCGACCACAATGAACATTTGAAAGATAAACAGTACCACAGTGCTTCAGTTTCAGCTTTCACAGTTTGTCATGTCTTTTATGGATTGTGATTGTCTCTCTCAACTCACCATATATTTTTTATTAGTTTGTTTTTTAAATTTTTATTAACCCTTTCATGCATAGGCCACTCCAGCGGACAGTTCTTCTCCAGCTGTTCTCTTGTATATTCATGGGTTTTGATGTTTTAGTTCCATATCAGCCAACACAGTGAACACTTATGCACCATCCCATACACTTACATTCAGACCATTACTGTAACTTTGCTGTTCTTGATAAACCTGATCTGCACTAACATGTTTAAGTGTAAATCAATTGTTATTTGTTAGAGAAGAGGTTTTTTTTTTTTTGCATATTATCTCCATGAAGTGAGTAATTACTAGCATTAGAATATGTTAAAATGTGAGAAGACGTCAGATTAGCAGCATTAAAAATGTTTTTATTTCATTGTTTTCATATCACTTTCTGATATTGGGTTTTAAACACGTTTCTTTACTGCATGGATATTTTTGTGACATTGTTTTTTTCATCCCTAAGGAGGAATAAAAACACTGAAGAAAGAAATCTTGACTAAGTTTCTCACAGTTCATGCATGAAAGGGTTAATTACTAGAAATTTCAGGCGATCCCATTTGAATTCCAGGCGACCCCACGTGGGGTCCTGACCCCAAGGTTGAAAAACACTGATGTAGAGATATGAACTGTGTGTTGACACTTCAACGTTTTTTTTTTTTTGTTTTGTTTTTGTTTTGTCTTTGGCTACTCACTCACTCACTCACTTAAGCTAAATTTGCTTGCCCGTTTGACCTAATTTTTTTTTTTTTTTTTTTTTTGCTTAATGAAAGATATTTCAGAAACTTTGGTTAAGTTGCGTTGTTTAGAGAAAGTAAGCCAAAAGTAGAAACAGACAGAAAAAGAGCAGCAGAAAGACAAGCAGAAGTCAAACAACGCAAGCAGAAGGTCATGTAAGAAAGATAGAGAAAAAGCGGCAGAATGAGATCAGCTCAGAGACAGACAGCTTGTGTGGTAGAATGTAAAGAGTGGGAGACATTGTTATGCAGCTTTTGTCATCTTTGCTAAATGAATCTGCTGCAGTCTTATTATCCATCGAGCTGACAAAGCCAGAAGCTTCACTGCATCCTGATGAATTTTACTTCCGCTACACAACATGTGTGTCTCCTTCTCCGTCTTTGTTTTCCAGTCAACTGAAGTGGCACAGGCTTTATTTTTTTTTTATTTTATTTTTTTTCTTTTTCATTAAAACATCTGTGGAGGGGAGAAGACAGGCAAAACAGGATCACTTTATTTGTCAAGCCTCTAGGAAGCTCCTGCAAACCTTGGCCAATTAGTGCAGAGCTGTGGTGCTCATTGCCGCAAGCTATGATGTTTCAGTCAAATCACAACACACACACACACACGGAGAGACAGGTTATACACCTTTATAGAAATATGGACACCTACGCATATGAATACATGCAAAAACCTAACCCGCACAAATGACCCATACTCAATGATGTAAAATATGTATGTATATTAGTGAACATGAACACATTAAAGACCATATTACACATTAAAAAAAAAAAAAAAAAAAAAGAACAACCTTGGTCTAAATTGGCTGTGTGACAGCTTTGGGTTGGCGTTTGTATCTGTTTATTCATGTGTGTTTCTGATTGCCTCATCGCTGTGGAAATGGAGTGTGTGATGTGATGAGACTAAGGTCACACTAAAAGGACTCCTGCTTATCTGAATTCAAATCGTGAGTAGCTGATAAACACCAACACGTCCAGAGTGTTCATTTGTTTTCATTTTCTGTCTCTGGTACTCATGTGACACCTCGGTGGGAGTCCTGTAATGACAGCAGATCATTTTCAGAGTGATTGGTGTCCACAGGCTTAATTAAAAGTAGAAAGATAAAATCATAGTATACACACAAACACACACACAAACACGTGTTTATCAGAAAATATCACTCAAAAGTCCGCACACAAGTAAAAAAAAAAAAGCCCTTTAACCCATAAAGACCAAGCGCTACTTTTATGGCAGTTCCCAAATGCATTTTTCTCTCTATTTAACCTTTCTTAAGTGATTTATCAGTATTTATTATAATAATTTCCTCTTTATTTTGCTTTATTTTCCTATATTTTATTTACTGATCATGTAGATGTTTATAAAAGCTCAGGTTAAAGTTGACGGTTATTACATCCGAAACAGAGAAAACTGAAGAAAAAGTAACTTTTTTCTGCAAATCTATGATTAACTGAACATAAAAACAAGCATCTCCATCCACTGTCATGGATCCAACTCCATGGGTTTTACTGGTGAATCAATGTTGTAGAAGATGACGGTGTTTCCACGGGAACTATGAAGCCTCTGAACATCCATCATGATAAGATGACAAACGGCATTTTACACCAATTATTTACATGTATTGATAGGATTAGTGGATCAACAGATATTAAACAGTTTAGATCAGTAGATGCTTTTGGTCAATAATAGATGTTTGGGTCTTTATGGGTTAAATACTAGATGCAGTAGTAAAGAGAACAAGGCAAATGTTGTTGTTGTTTGTCTTTATTATTATTATTATTATTATTATCATTATTATTATTATTATTATTATTATTAGTAGTAGTAGTAGTAGTAGTAGTAGTAGTAGTAATAGTAGTGGTAGTAGTAGTAATATTTGGAACCTAAACAGGGACTTTACTGGAAATATTCAGTTCTTTTTTTTTTTCTTCTTCTTTTTTAATGGTATAGTATAGTATATAGTATAGTGTATATAGGATAGTATTCAGTTCTAGAGCAGAACTATGTTTAAAATCACTAAGGTTGAACTATATCCAGTCCTAAATCTCCTTCCTTATGATCTGCTTGTGCTTTTTTTCTAAATTCGTCCAGTTGCATTTTGGCACCCAATAGAACTCCAAAAAGCAGTTACACGGCCGAAACTGTGTAAAAACACAGTGAAAAAAATAGAAATAAAAAAATAATAAAGGAAAATCATGACAACACTGCAAACAACAGTGAAAACCCAAAAACGACAAGGAAAGGTGTTTTTAAAAAAAAGCCCAAACCGTCTATTTTTATATTGAGTTGTATTTTGCCCCACATTCTACAGGTAGCAGGGGGTGCACTGAGCATGCTCAGATGTCTATAGAAAGCACAAGGTCTATTCTATCAGCATGTTTGGAAATTTTTCCAATAGAGCAAACGGTTGAATTTTTAGGAATATTTTAAATAAATCATACATACAGAACACGTCAGGCGTTCGTCCGAGCAAAACGCAGGTCATCCCTGTTCTAATGGTAGGTTTGTGGACTGTTTGTTAGCAGAGACACTATAGTGAGCTTGAATATAATTGTGTCAAGTGAGGTCTGCCTTTCTCATTCTAAGCTACCGGCCTTAAAATGCCCATGCTGCTTAAAGTCTAACAAGTTCAAGGAGCAAGACTGGAGACACACGTTGAGATCCCATCAAATATGTCAGTGTGGGAGGTGAAGAATTGAAAAAAAGGGCTGATGAAAATGCTTCTGGTCCAGCAGGAAGCAGCAGTCTGACAGGAAATTGGATCACAAATGCTGTCATGAGAACATTCTCCACACCATGCTATGCCTCATTTTTTTTTTTTCCCTATTCATTAATCATGCTGCTTTTATATATCAGCAGGGGTTAGATGCCATCAGTGACACTTGAGCCTCATTTCACATTCATATTACACTAGACAGTATCTTCAGAATAGTGTGGAACAGACGGAGGCTGTTCATCTAATGAGGATCATGTGCTTTCTATAAACCAGCCATAATGGTTATGGGTATAGAAGGATAGAGTGGCTTATAGGACCTTTAATAAACACAGGTTTTGTTGATTGTATTTGATGTTATACATTCTTTCCTTCTACCCCAGATAGCAAATATTTTGGCAGTATTATGGCATACATTTGGCATTTTTGGCTTTCTTTTGGCATTATGAAAACCTTTAAGCTTAACTGTGGTATGATTAAGGTTATCCATAATAGATATGGAGGCACCAGCAGTATATGGTATATGTCTGGTTAACCAAAAGACTGGGCAAAGAGCGGGATCAAGTATAGGGATGGTATGGCATGTTTATGGCAAGCCAGAAGTTTGACTAAAGAGCGGCAACATCTTATTCCATATATGTGTCGAGGCCCAAAACGGAATCTGGCCCGATTCAGAATCGGGCCGGCCCAGAATGGAATTCTTTTCTAGGCCGGCCTAGAATGGAATCCTGCTGCTATAATGTTATTTTTATACCGTGTTTAATGCAAATGATCTAAATTATTACAAAAATCAATACATGGAATTTGCAAATATGTGAAAAAAAAATGAAACAAACAACATTTTAATTGGAAACTATAATACACTTTATTTACAAATAGAACCTAGTGGTACTCCCCACCAATATATGGTACAGTGAAATCGACTGAAATTGACAATAGTTACTCAAGGTATGTAAGACTGAAAATGTAAAATTATGACAAATTATGGAATTATGGATCATTTGCATTAAACATGGTATAAAAATAACATTATAGCAGCAGGATTCCATTCTAGGCCGGCCTAGAATAGAATTCCATTCTGGGCCGGCCCGATTCTTAATCGGGCCAGATTCCGTTTTGGGCCTCGACATATGGATGTGTTTTGGTTGTGTTTTGGCATATTTTTGTAAAGCCAAAACACTGCGTAAAGAGCGGGAATTTCTACCCAGAAGAAAACCCCACTTCATTTTAAAAGCATGATCAACACAAATTTTGGGTGAATTTTGGCCTCCTTTTGGGTCAGTTTTGGCTACTTTTTGGCTGGATTATGGGGATTTGGGGCTTTTCTGAGACAATTATGGCTATATTTTGGAAGTCCGCAATTAATCTTGGGTGAATTTTGGCTTCCTTCTGGTTTGATTTTGGCTTGCCTATTTTGCCCATACATCCGCCCAGAACTTTGCCAAATGGCATGCCAGTTTTGGGCCAGATTTAAGCCATAATGATTTTGCTATCTGGGAGTGTTGTCAGTTTCAATTAATATCCAAAAAACCTCACATAATTAAATAAAAACTGAAACAAAATATAACTAAAAGAAAATACACTGAAGACATAGCTGAAAGAAACGAATAACCAGACATGACAAACCCCGCCCCTCACACATATTGTAGCTTATTTTGGCATCGATCCAGCTGATGTCATCATGTCTATACGTGTGGTAATGTCAGCATATCAGTTCCCTCTATATATGTGGCAAGTTTGAAGTAAACTGAAAAAAAATCGATGTTTTTATAGACATTTGAAATTTTCCCCATTAAAAGTAAATGGGAGAAGAAAAAAGATTTTAAAATTCATATAAAATTTTTTTAACTTTGACCTACTTTTCCCATAATATAACCACATCTATACTAGGTCACTGACAATCTATAAACCCAATTTGGTATGAATTCAACCAATAGTTTTGCTGCTCCATGCATTTGAAATTCTGCCCAGATTTTAAAAAAATCATTAAAAATTTGAACTTTGACCTACAGTTCCCAAAATATCATGACATCTATTCTGGGTCACTGCCAATCTATAAACCTAATTTGGTATGAATTGAACAATAGTTTTGCTGCTAGAGTGTTAACAAACAAACAAACCGAACCAAAAACAATACCCTTTGCCTCCCCTTCGGGGGGTAGGATAACAAAAGTACTGTTAATCACAGATGAGTCTTTAGAATCTGTACAGTTGTTAAGTACAATAGTGAGAAGTTAACCCTTAGGGGTTTGAGCCTACTTTAGCCGTTTTTGAGTACTTTTGATTTTGCCTTTATATACCATATACAGAAATGTTTATTATTGGTATCTTTTTTTTTTTTCAGCACAACTTCATCTATCTCATCTGTCTGTTATTTTTTCACTTTAACCTACTATATCAACACAAAAGGACAAAAAACACACAAAAAATATAAAATCTGATTTGAAAAATGTATCTATTTTATTGCATAAATAACACAAAGATGCTTTATGAATCTTTTCAAAAAATTTTAAAAGTGAATATTAGTTCCAAATATTAGGTATATCAAATCAAAGTTGTAATAAATTAAAACTATACTCAAATATTTTACTCAAAAGCATATCTTTACATAGGCGTTTTCTTACCCCACCCCTCCAGTAACGCTCATGCAGTCTGCGGCTTTGGCCAGTTTTTTTCCGTTTTGAAAAAAGACAAAAAATGACGAAAATATGTTCAGAAATCTAACACACACCCCCTCCCCGCTTCATTTTCATACTTTTACTCTCGTTTGTTTGCTCCGAGTTCAAACCATCACATCTCCGGTTGTTTTGCTCTATCAACATCAAATAAAAAGTTGGAGAGTGTTTCAAGTCCTCACTTTCAAATGCAGTTGTCCCCAGTGGTCTACGTGACCGACTTCCTATGCTACGACATGTTGAAAATGTCATGTGATTCAGTCACAGGGCCGTGACCGTGGACCCCTAAGGGTTAAAAAAACAAACCAATAATGTCTCAGTGAGTTATAGATTAATTTGTTTTTCTATGTAAATTTTAATAAATAAGCCTCATATATGAAAAAGAGAGTAGAAAAAGAAATCAAACCTAGCTTTTTCTATGTTCTTCCTCCTGTTCTCAAAGAGGCTGACTTTCTGATTAAATCTCACAGTCTGTGGTTATTATCCAGCCCACAGGAAAAAGTCGGGTTGTGTGTGTGTGAGTGTGTGTTCACGTTTCTGCATACATATGTGTCGAAGTCACACACGCCTGGCGCCCCATCGAGCCAGGATATTGGCCAGGTAGGTTTTTGATGAGACAGAGATTGTTATATCCTTCAATGGCTAAAGGATGGATCTGTTCTTCATCTCCTGTCAGATGGTTGAAAAGCTCTCGCTGTGACACACATCGCTTTGTGTCTGTGTTTATGAGCACACGGTGAGACATATTCAGAATAATGAAACTCATCCAACTCTTTATCACATGTCTCTTTTTTTAATTGACCGACTGTAGATAATAGCTTATAAATTCAAGCAGTGTTTAATATACCACCTTCTAACACACTGAACAAATTACATTTAATCAAAGCTTGTTGGAAATATTTATAAGAGGCACGTAATATAAAAACTTTTAAAGATTCATGCCAAGACCAAATTACTGAACTACAGCAAAACACAAAATATAGTGAAGCACTCAGTCGCTTTTCCACTGGACATCTGCGCAAAACTTTACCGATATTTACTAAATGTCGAATAAACTAAAGTGCGTAATGTCGATTCTTCCATTAAATCACAAATGCGATGATTTGTTTATTTATTATCGCGAGATGACATGATGACAAATGTAAATATGGTGTTGATTTACAGATATATTCATTATTATTATTATTATTATTATTATTATTATTATTATTATGTATTACCCCTCTATCTCGTAGTAACTTAAAAAATGATTGGGTTTCCTGGTGTGTCCACACATACCGCAACATGTTTCTTCTTCTTTTTCGCTCGTTGTAACATCCATCAACATCCGTTTTTTTAATTCACCTGACTCTAGTTGCGAAAAAAGGTCTTTCCTTTGCAGTTTTGTGTGGTATACCATTTGCGCTACGCCCGAAAAACCACCTCTCGCCAGCGCAAAAACTTTTAATTGAAAAATGAGACTTTTGGTGAAATTGTCGTTTTTCCGTTAGGTCAATTTTTATGCGCAAGTTATATTTGCGCAATTTGAGCGTCAATGGAAAAGTGACTATTGATTCGACCTGTAGGTTTTCCTTCAGATTATTAGTCAACTATTACAGCCGGCCTTAGGAAACTGAGCTTAGCATAAAAAGTGACACTTCTTCCAAAGAAGATCAGTACCACCATTTACACATATGCTTAATTTGTAAAGTGGGAGGTGCTGGAATGCGGGGGGGGGTGGAGCTGGCGACTCAAAATGGGGGTGGAGGTAATGGGGACAGTCTAAAATGCTTAATGTAAAAAAAGATTAATGTAACTTAATATCCGAAAACTGCGATCAATCATCACCAAATTTATTTAATAAATTGTCTCTCTCTCTCTCATATATATAAATAGTCAAGACAGAGTGAATGACTGGACTCAAACATGCATCACTGAAGGGAAAGTGTTTTATTAACAGAAAAATAAGGCTAAACGTGGACAGCATCCATAATATTGCGTTTTTCGTGTTGATTTTTGCTGAGGTGAAAGTGGACATAATTAGAGATGTCCATGTCTAATTTATTTATTTATTTATTTATTTATTTATTTATTTATTTATTTATTTTCATTCAGGCTATTTATTTTTTCATACAGGTGCCAGATCTAATGAAATAAGTCTGGATGTGACATTGGAGGTGCCAGATCCTGATCTCAAATTAAGCCCTGCATGTGATATTTGTATTTGTATAAGTCAATGAAGTTACAGTTTGTGGCAAAAATAGTAAAGAAATGTCTAGTTTTATATCAAACAGCAGAATTGATGGCATATCTCATCACCTGATACATGTCACTAACACCAAAACAGCTGCTGCCTTGGAAGATTTGACCTCAAACTTTAAGAGTAAGGTGAAAAAGTAGAAAATGAGGTGAAAATCACAATTTTTCTGGTCATGTTGAAGCTGCAGAGACATTTACAGCAACTCTGAACAGGTCATGAAGTTAGACAGTCACGATGATGACCTCCGCGACTTTCTTGTTTTGTAGTCTTTATATTTCTGTGTTGTCATGGTGTCAGACTTCAACAGTTTTACCACAAATAGCAACTTCCTTGACTTGTAAAATTATCTTTTAACCTGACAAAAATGACTCATAAATTATGGTACAACCCAAGCATCAAAGGATCAAAAAATAACTTGTCTGTCATCACTATAATACACCCCCCCACCCCACCCCACCCCAAATAATGTCCCATAGGTCATATCCGGAAAGGGTTAGGTTTCGGCTTTCTATGTAAAAGAAAGACAAAATAAAATACAGGATTCTTATCTACCTAATGAAATGTCAGAAACAGAAACAGCTTCGGACCCCTACTTCTTGGACTGCTGACAGCTATTTATAAAATGTACAAAAGAAAAAAATCCAACCATAGATGTAGAGAGTGATACACAACAAGATTGAAGCACGGAAATACTGTTTAGTTGTGACTTCCTGGACTCAAACTAAAAACATAGAGAACTCAAAAAGCACTCAGAAAGCGCAGACCTCAACCAAGGCAGATCAGCAAGGCAGACCCCCCCCCCCCCGATCACCACCAAGATGCAATAATTTGTTCCTTGTGCCAGTATCAACATTTCCTGAAAATTTCATCCAAATCCGTCCATAACTTTTTGAGTTATCTTGCTAACAGACAAACAAACAAACCCTGATGAAAACTAAACCTCCGCTGCTCCTTGGCGGAGATAATAAGTTAAGTTCTGCATAAGGTAGAGGCAGAAGACAGCATGAATAATAGAAAAATACACATTACCTTAGGATCATAACATACTACAGAGTTTAAGACCAATCATTGTGTTGCATAATAGAGAAAAAAAAAAGTCATCCATTTGTTTTCAGCAAACAAATGAAAGCACAGATGTAATATTCATGTACAGTGTCTGCTATTTTTTTCCCAATCCCCTTGGTAGGTAGGTTGATATGTTAATTTCAGACATCAATAATAGGAAAATTCCGGCTTTTTAATGTTAATTTGTTTTCGTTTTTCTAGAAAAAAAATGAATTGATATCCCATGGTGATGAATGTCTAAAAATAAAATAAAATAAAAAGCAATGAAAATCAGAAGTAGGTAGTTCTTCTTGGAAAAATGATAAAAGCTGCAAAAAAATTAAAGAAAAAGTAATTTCTTCTGTATGACCATTAAACCTTTGCAGGTTGAGCGTTTCAACATCAGTAGTTTTTTATGTTGCTTGAAAATTGGCACAAGATATAGAACCATGCAGAGTTTTTTTTTTTTTTTTTTTTTTTTTTCTTCCTGCCAAAACAGCCACAGAGGTGCAACTGACAGACATAAAATCCTAAAAGACTTCTAAAATGATCACCACAGGCCGCTGGTTAGCGTTAATTTCGAGCTCTACTCGCAATATTTTGATATTTAATTTCAGTCATGGCTGCCAGGAATTTCCCAAGTCAACAAGCTTCCGTAACATGACAGTCTAACAACCAGCAGAGCAGAAGATCAGATGGAGCAGCCTGTTGAAACTGTCTGGCTGCTGTGGTAATAAAGCCGAATGATGGCAAACAGCAAGACACAATTTCAGCTCAGCGATGGAAAATAAAGCTGTGTAATGAAAGCGCAGATGTAATCTGTACACTGTCTGCAGAGGGAGAGGAGGAGAGACAGCGCAAGAAAGATAGAGGCAGAGGGAGAGAGTCATTTCTTGCAGATCGATAGAGAGATGAAAAAATTTGTTAATAGCGCAGTTTCGGTGACAGGAGTGTTGGGAAGAGTGTTGCTATTGTTGCTTTTTCTGTAGGAATGCATGATTCATCAAAACAAGATTTTCAGATTTTTCTCTTTTGTAAAAGCCTCTTGTTTCTTGAGCTCAGTATGCTGAAAAGAAGCTGGTGCACCAAAGGAAAAACACTGTATTTTATCAGCATAATGAAGATATAAGAATGAATGAATGGATTTATTTTGGTTTGCACATCAGTCATTGCAATTAGTACATTAATCATAATTAACATAAAAACCAAAAAAGGAATAGGCTAGAACAAAAGCTTTTTTTTGCCCATCTTTTTCAGCTAATACACTGCTTACATCTACTTAAATGTGTACAGCATCGAACATTCACACCATAAAAAAAAAAAAATCAACAAAAACATATCTACCATCTCAATTCAATATTCCTAAATAATTTTACACTCAATGCACTTCAAAAAATTATTAATTATAATTATTATTTTATTATATTATATTTTATTATATAATTATTATAATTATAATAATTATTATTATTAATTAAAAAAACCTAACCAAATAATAATAATAATAATAATGATAATGATAATAATAATAATAATAATAATAATAATAATAATAATTAATAATAATAATAATATTACATTTTATAAGTGCCTTTCAGGACACCCAAGGGCACTGTACAGCAGAGGATAAAACAGACAATGCATAAAATACAAAGAAGTAGACAAAATCATAGTAGTAGTAGTAGTAGTAATAATAATAATAATAATAATAATAATAATAACAATAATAATATGTTTTATAAGTGCCTTTCAGAACACCCAAGGACACTGTACAGCAGAGGATAAAACAGACAATGCATAAAATACAAAGAAGTAGACAAATAGATAAAAGAATAATTGCAATACATAAAACTGAGAATGCAGAATGGATATATAAATATAAATATAGTTGACATAAAGCCATATGAAAGGCCTTTATCTTGACTTTCATACTGATACACTGTTTGACCTTCAATCCACAAAGCATGTTCAGTGCTATTATAGAATATTATCGACACAAAGCGGAACGTACGATACCAAATAATGCTCCCGTAGAGAAGAACTCAGCAGGTTTTAAGGAGGTCAAATCTGGAACTAACATAGTCTGAAGGCTAAAACTCTTTGTATTACATCAAAACAGTAATTTTCAAGAAATACCTTAAACCAAAAGTAGCAGATATTCCTGGACTACAACTAAAAACACAGAGAAGAAGTTAAGATACACAATAAGATACACAATATTAACACCAATTATTGAAGTGCATAACATTAAAAAAACATCTATAGCTATAGCTCAGAAACTGAAATACAAAAATTTAATCAAAATGATCTGTACCTTATAGCCTTTTTACAAATTATTCAGCTTGCTGTTGTCTCATTTTTGGTCTGAAAATATAACCTCAATCCCATCGCGCTAGTATCAATCTGATACCGACTTGGTATCGATACTATCAATATTTGGATCAATCCGCCCACCACTAGCTGCCATATCCAACACCACATTAATGCTAATATTATCTAATGTAGTTAGATTACAGTGACTGACCAGACATTATTATAAAGTTCATAAAGCATTTATGTGATAAAATTATGTGACTGTGTTGTTAGTGTAACTTCTAAACCACAACTCCAATACAGCTGTTTATTAAATATGGAAAAAAAAAAAAAAAAAAAGAGCTGTATTAAATTCACTCCCAGTTGTCATGGATGGGGAAATTATCCAACACCATTTTTTTTTTTTTTCCCTCCACATGAACTGGCACATTTTTCTACAAACAAAAATGTTCAACAGAAATCATTTTTCTGAAAAGCTAATTAGTTAGAGTGAAGATTTATTAGGGTTGAATCGCTTACAGAGCTCCCATTTTGTGTGAACGTTTCTACTTGATCACTAAATGTCCAGTCGCAGAAAAAAAAAAGATTAGACCACCCCATATTTTCTTCAATTTCTTGTTCATTTTAATGCCTGGTACAAGTAAAGGTACATTTGTTTGGACAAATATAATGATAACAACAAAAAAATAGCTCATAAGAGTCTAATTTCAGAGCTGATACCTAACCATTTTCCATATTTTTCTTGATAATAACCAAAATCACTTCAGTTCTTACATCAATATCTATGGCATCGTACTGCCAAAAACAGTGCTTTTAGACATTCCATGATTTCTTTTCCATCTGTTTTAGTCACATGATACACACAGGAGTTAGTACTTGATTGCATAAGCGTCGTTTTTGATGGTCTAATAATTTTGTTCAACATATTAACACTTAAACCTATACATGCTCTGCATTAAACGATAAAATTCTGTGGTTTAAAAAAAAAAAAAATCACATTGAAAGTGTGAGTACATCTCCTTTACTCCCTTCCTTCTCTTTCATAGCTTTTTATTCTGTAATGATGCATTAAAATCTTCAAAATACGGGCTGTAACATGAGAAGTTATATGACATTTATATATGCAGAGCATGTATGATATATTTATGACAAACAGTGAAGTCTGACCTTGTCTGAACAGAAAGTGGCCTGGTCATACATGCAGTTACATCAGTATGCTAATTTTGCTCTTTGGGAATAATGTGGCATATAAAACCACAGTGTCCACTTCATGTTATTGTCTCATTTGTGTTTTTTTTTTAAATTATTTGACGTTATATATTACATAGTATACTGTCACGTTTAATCATTTTGTGTCCGACCCTTGTCTTCAGTTCCTCTGCTTTTGTGTCCTTTTTCTCCTCTTTGGCTGTTTTCTCTCGCTGTGCTTTTAGTAGCAATATATGGGTCAGTCAGCTAAGATGAATTAAAACTATGTGCGTGTGTCTGTGTGCACGTGATATATTGCGGCACTGCAGATGTGTGTTTGTGTGCGAATGTGTTTGTGTGTGGTATGTGTTTGATATATTAAAACAGTGCGTGCGCTGCATCCATCTCAGGCAGCCATTCTGTGCCTGCTATAAATCACCATCAGTTTCACCGTCACATCCAGGAAACCTGTCAGGAGATGCCACACCACGACATCACAACGCTGACTGTGTGGATGTGGATGTGTGTGTGTGTGTGTGTCTACTAGTAACTATACTAATGTTATAAGTCCTACTACTGTATTTAATGAGCCATAAAATGATGTTTTGAAAAGCTAAAACTCCAAAATTAAGACATTAATCAAGAAAATGAAATTATTTAATACAAAATTGCTGCTTTTAGTATGACTTGCATAATTTAAAACATACAAACCACAAGAGGAAATCAATGGACATAAGAAAATCAAAGTTTATGAATATGAAGTAGCCATTAAACTAAGTTTTTTTTTATCTAAGAGGAAGTAAGTGAGATCATGGATTCAATCCCACAGTACATTTATTTAATGAAATCATTAAATAGCAGCCTGTAATTGTCCCCCATGAACATTCCCATTACAGGAATATTTCATTATGATGATGACTATTTAAGCACAGAATGAAGGAGGACAGTAATTATCAGATAAACCACATTTTTAAAGTGAAAGGACTCCAGCTGTGTTGACTAAGAACTTTCTGAAGCTTTTTTTTTTTTTTTTTACCTCATAGAAGTCTGTCTGTAGTTAAAGGAAATGTCCGTTCCAATTGACAACAGTGGTTCAAGAGCAAAGAAAAAAATGGGATAAATTCAATGTATATCAGAAGAATGGATAATATTACAAGATTAGGAAAATAAATGAATTAAACTCCTTTAGTAGTACTTACGTTACACTGCAAATACACATCATGCAAGGTTTCTTATTCTCCAGTGAGAGGACAAAATAAACTGTTTAGGCTGATCATGAGATCAAAAAAATTGTTAAATCCACAAAAACAGGCTGTAATCTGCACTGGAAAGTCTAGAGTAAAATGTTAACAATGGTCTGAAAAAGTTTTACAACCCACTTTTCGATAAACGATATAATATTGTTGTTTTGTTGTACTGATTGTATTCAGTGACAGGTGAAAGTCTGTGATTATAGTTGGATGTTGGTGTGAAATTTGTGGACGTATGAAGCAGGATTTTAATGGAAAATTGCCCATAGAAATGACACTTTAATGTGTTGGTTCTGTTTTGTTTAATCCAAAGCTGAATAGAGAGTTTGAAATATAATTGTCATTTCTATTCGTAAAAAGAATAAGTAAATAAATAATGATGCCGCTTGAAGAAACTGAAATGAAAAACATTTCACACTATTACTTTTTTTTTTTTTTTTGCTCTGTTATGGGCAAAAACTCAGAGGGTAATAGGTTTGTTTAGTCACGCTTTCCTCTTCTTCTTTTTTTTTTTTTTTTTTTTTTAGAAACTTTCACTTTCTAAGACAAATATAATGCAGTGGAAGAAGACAAAAAACCACACTTTATCCTATTGTAAAAAGTCAAAGGCACACTGTAATCTGCGGATGGCTTTCCAATCCAGTAAAAGGCTTTTTAGTGCATTTCATTGTGTAGTTCCACACATACACACACTGCAACACCTCAACACCTGGTGTGTATGAGATGGCAGTTGGTCACAGATGTGCCCATCTGGCCTCCACTTTAAGTGTATGTGCTCTACATTTTATGTTTTGCTTCTGAAAATGTGTGTGTGAGCGCGCTAAAAGAACAGTGAGTCCTAGAACAGAGAAGGATCACTCCACATTAGTAACCTCCTGAAAAAACACTTGGGGGCTGGATTAGGGAGTACAAGCATTTAGCTGGGGAGGGGAGGGTGGAGAGAAAACGTGAGATGAGATTGTGTTGTTTGGGGTTTTAGTGGTGTTAGAGAAACAGAGATAATGTTCAGATAGAGATACAAACAAGGGAGCCAGCTGGATGTCTTTTATTGGTAAGAACAGCACACATGAGCACGATGCGCAGCTTAGTGCATCAAGGTCGTGTCCTCAGAATCCTGCTTTTTTAAAGACCTCCAATTATACACGCATGGAATTTCAATCTGAAGGCTATTTCATGATATCTTCTGGTATTTTAAGGCAAAACATTACTTCAGTGCAACACTAGTACACATTTACAGGGTGGGGAAGCAAAATTTACAATATTTTGAGGCAGGGATTGAAAGACAGTGTATGACCAATTAGTTTATTGAAAGTCATGAGAATTTATTTGCCACAAGAAAATGGACATAATAGAAAATGTTTTTATTCTATGTGTCCTTCTTTCTCAATAACTGCCTTCACACACTTCCTGAAACTTGCGCAAGTGTTCCTCAAATATTCGGGTGACAACTTCTCCCATTCTTCTTTAATAGTATCTTCCAGACTTTCTCGTAATAGTTTTGCTCATCGTCATTCTCTTCTTTCCATTATAAACAGTCTTTATGGACACTCCAACTATTTTTGAAATCTCCTTTGGTGTGACGAGTGCATTCAGCAAATCACACACTCTTTGACGTTTGCTTTCCTGATTACTCATATGGGCAAAAGTTTGTGAAAAGGTATGGATAATAGTGTTAGGTATGATTATGACATCAATATATGTTTGGTTTCAAAACAACTGACGTAGTGCCTGCTGAGAAAAAACAACTAAATGTTCATTATAAATTTTGCTTCCCCACCCTGTACAATATGGTAAATGCATTTAATTTAACATGTAGTGACAGCTGCTGTGACTTTGTGGAACTTCCAGCTAGGATCATCTCGATTTAACTGAGCTGATCCTCAAACCAAGCTTTCACCCAGGAAAACTGGCTCTAGAGCAGCATCAACACATCATTTCACTTCTCTCATGAAGGACGGGGGGAGGATCTATACCGGTGTTTTTCAACCTTGGGGTCGGGACCCCACGTGGGGTCACCTGGAATTCAAATGGGGTCACCTGAAGTTCTAGTAATTGATAAAAAAAAACAAACAAAAAAAAAATTACTAATAAAAAATATATGGTGAGTTAAGAGAGACAATCACAATCCATTAAAGACATGACAAACTGTGAAGCTGAAACTGAAGCACTGTGGTACTGTTTATCTTTCAAATGTTCATTGTGGTCAGTTTCAGATGCTGCAGCTCTTTCATAATTCACAGTTTGAGTTCTTGTTTGTTCAGTATTAATTGTCAGCCTTGTAAATCCAAGCTGGACTGACTGTACATATCCTGACCAAGGAAAATAAAATTCTCACTTTGTGTAGTAATCTACACCTGGCTTTTCTGCCTCCATCCATAATAATATACATTATATAGACTAAATGTCATCTAAAATTTAAGTTTATTTGCAACATGGTATAGCAAACTATTACATGATCAAAAACAAATTAGTTTTAGCAACAACAAAAAAAGTCTCTGTTTTGAATGTCTGGGGTTGCCAGAAATTTGTGATGTTAAAATGGGGTCACGAGCCAAAATAGGTTGGGAACCACTGATTTACACTGACCAGCAAGATCAGCTGAAGCTTTGTGAGTTCTATTTAACTATTAGAAAAAGCATCTAGGCAAAGAAGAAGAACAATCACTTCCATTTGTTCATAAAATCAAAGCAGCTGGCTTTGTTAAGGACACAAGTGATTGACATAAAATGGTGTAAATCTTAGAAAAATATGCCAGATAAGGGTCTTCTTGGCACTGTACCACGAGCGCTTGAATGCCATGCCATGCTGACATTTGGTGATGCATGCTGGTTGGTCCATTAGCTTCGACTAATTAACAAATACTTGACTGTAACTAGCAGCTGCAAACATGTTTCTATTGCTATTTCCTATGACTCACTATGACTCAGTGGTGGCATGTGGTAGAGCAAAGGATTAGTTATGCAAGGTGTGTTGACTCTGCAATATAAACACATTATATTGTAGAAGTAGCGACAAATTGTCTGATGCTGATCTTCAGTTACATCTATGTATGATTAAGGTTACGGTTGAAGTTAAAATGTCAGTTTTATTACCCCTATACTGCAACTCACTCTCTACAGTTAATACATATTTATACAAAGCACCTAGCATTTATTTATTTATTTATTTATTTATTTATTTGCACATCGTAAAACAGCAAGAGAAAAATAAAAAAAAACAACATTCAAACAAGTAACATTATTGTGATATTGTAACATTATTGATAAAAGTCAAAAAAGGCTTATGTCACAGGTGTCAAACATGCAGCCTGGGGGCCAAATCCAGCCCGCCAAAGGGTCCGATCCGGCCCTTGGGATGAATTTGTGAAATGCAAAAATTACCCTGTAGAAATTAACAATCAGTGGTGTTAAAATCATTTTAGTTCAGGTTCCACGTACAGACACATACAGTCCAATTAGATTTCAATTGGGTCAGAATCAGTAAAATATGATCGTAATAACCTATAAATAATGACAACCCCAAATTTTCTCTTTGTTTTTTGGTGTAAAAAAGTTAAATTACATGAAAATGTTTACATTACCAATCTATACTTTTGCCAAAAATGTGAATAACCTGAACAAATACGAACAAACGGAAATGTCTTAAGAAAAGTAAAAGCAATTTTATCAATATTCTGCCTGTTACTGTTTTGTGCGATTGTAATGCACATGTGTAAATGATAAACTGATAAAACGAGGCATAATCCTGTTAAAATTGCACTTTTTTTTTTTCTTAAGAGAATTCAAGTTGTTCATCTTTTTCAGATTTTTAAGGAAACTTTGTAGATGTGAACCTGATTATAATATAATTTTACTTTTTTCACTGTTATTATTACTGGTTCGGCCCACTTGAGATCAAATTGGGCTGAATGTGGCCCCTGAACTAAAATGAGTTTGACACCCCTGGCTTAAGTGAATACCTCCCTGGAAATAAAAAATACAAAGGAAAAAAAAAATAGAGAAAAAAGAATAAAAAATACGATATAACTGAAATAACAAACTAAAGGAAAAACAATAAAAATACAAATCAAATGATATACAGACTTTCATTTTATTCCTTTTACATTAGCATTAGCACATTAGGAGCAGTGAGCTGCTACTGAAGGCACTCATGCTGGGGCGCGGATAAGGGGGGGGGGGGGGGGGTGTAAACGTAACAAATTCATGGGGCCCAGCATTTGTGGGGGGTCCCATAGAGTAGTGGAGCGGGTCCAGTGGATACAGGTTAGAAGTTGCGAAAATTTCATATAAGATCCTTTGTATAATAGAGGCATAGAAGTCGGATGTTCAAAGTATGTTATGTTTAAATTTCATTTCACGCTAACATAAGTGACATGATGTATGGACCCCGCCCCCCCAGGTCCGATGGATTAAGAGGATACTGAATTTATGAAGGGTCCACAACCTTTATGCTTTCACGGGGCCCACAATTGGTAGCGGCGCCCCTGCACTCATGGACCAACTCTAGATATCCACCAGTGGTCAAAGGCACTGAGAGGAAAATTAACCTAGATATACCTTTTTTTTTTTCTTTTAATCATTTTTTTTTTTTTATTTATCTTTTTATGAGCAATGTAACAGAGCATACAAAGGAGCAGAATTACAGTGCAGTATCAAATCTGTGGTGTACAAGAATATTAACTGAGCTAATGGAAACAAAAGAAAATAAATAAATAAATAAATAAAAAGTCATAGCTTGTAGATACCTGTGTTTACTGTTAAATATTAGAAATTACCTAGATGTATCAAATGTGACAATAATTGGTAGACAGAACAAATTAAAACAAAAAACAACAATAAAATAGAATAGGGTAGAGGTGTGACAGATCAATCTGAAGGCAGTGTTTGTAAAGACTGAAAGTAATCTAAAAAAGATTGCCATTTATTAAAGAATTTAGTTGAGGAGCTTTGTAGTGAGAGTCGAATCTTTTCTAATTTAAGAAAAAAACATAACATCTCTAAGCCAAAATGAAATGGACGGGGGTTTAGGAGACTTCCACAAAAATAAGATACGTCGTCTTGCAAGGAGGGATGTAAAAGCTATTATATCAGACTCTATTTGGTAAACCCTTTCATGCACGAATTATGAGAACCTTAAGCAAATTTTTTTCCTGAGTGTTTTTATTCGTCTTTAGAGATGAATAAAACAATGCGATTGAAAATTTTCTTCTGAAAAATAAATAAACAATAAATAAATAATTTTTTTTTTTTTTTTTTTAAATGTAAAAAAAAAAAAAAATACATAAAAAAATAACAATGAAAAAAAAAAAAATTCTTATGAACCTATTTTTCATGAAGTTGCAAAAATGTCCACTCAGCTGGACACCACATGGTTAATTTTTGACGCGCAGAAACATGTATTTACTGATAAATTGTGTGAAAACTATGGGGAGAGCTTGTGATTCTGGGGGTTTATGCTCAGGAGAGATCTACATAATGTTACTTATTCATTTCAGAAAAGATATGTAGTTTCTTAAAACTTTAATAAAGATATGTGTAAAAAAAACAAACAAAAAAAAAACAACGAAAAGAACAACAAAATCCATGAATATACGAGAGAACAGCTGTAGAAGAGCTGTCCACTGGAGTGACCACTGTGCATGAAAGGGTTAAAACAGGTGTCGACAGGGAGCCCAAATATCGCTATAAAAGGACACATATTGATATTTTTCCTAAGAATATTAGTCATGATCATAAAGTAATCACCCCAAAATTTCAGTAACTTAAGACAGGAAAAGAACATGTGGGTTAGACATGCCTTTTTTTTTTTTTAAATAAATAAATAATTCAATCTTTTTTTTTTTTATTCTCTGTGAATTTCCTCTGCACTTTCAGTCCCTACAGTAAGTAAAGGCTACAAGCTAATCCCACCCACCGCATGCTGCCCAGTTTGATCTGACAGGTCACAGCTGTCGTTGAGTGAGGAATGAATGAAAGAGAAATGGCAAAAATGAACAACCCCTTCCCACCCCCCCAACCCTCCACCCCACTCCTGTTGCTTTCTAAGAGCTGCTGCAGGTCACACAAAAAAATATATCAATTAGCTGCCGTTCACTTTAGTCTGGCTGCAGACCAGCTGGCTTCCAATCAGTGCTTTCCCCACTCGCAAGGGCCAAATCAGGGAAACGGGATCATAACCACGTTATGTGGCGCTCTATTGTCTTTATTACCCCCCTGTCATCTAAAACTCTTTATTTATTCACCCCTTGCCGATGCTTTCTGTCTTTGTAGTTCCCCATACAGGCTGCATTTCACTCTTTTTTTTTTTTTTTTTGTTGAATTGAGTAGTACACAGGTGTCAAACATGCGGCCCGGGGGCCAAATCCGGCCCGCCAAAGGGTCCAGTCTGGCCCTTGGGATGAATTTGTGAAATGCAAAAATTACACTCAAAATCACTTGCAATCTTGTATAAATCTAGAAATGTATTGAATTCCAAGGCCTTGCATTTAATCTATCACTCATTGATTGTTCCCTATATAACTTACTGTGTGGAATTGTGGGGATCCACCTTCAAAACCACCATAAATTCAATAATAAAACTGCAAAAACGAGCTATACGTATTATCAGTAAGGCTGATTATTATGCACACACGGAGCCACTTTTTTCTAAATTCTTATGTGATGAAATTTTATGATCTCTTTTATTATAAAATAATGCAAATTATGTTCAGAGCAAAATCAAAAATGCTCCCTGACCCAATACAGAGGTTCTTTTCAATTCAGGACATTCCATATAATCTCAGAGGTGTTAGCAAATTTACTGTACAAAAAGCTAAAAAAAAAAAAAAAAAAAAAGGTATGAAAAGGAGATGTGTGTCTATTATTGGAGTTACATTTTGGAATGATGCCAACATAAATTTAAAAACATGTAATTCTTTTTTGGTTTTTAAGAAAATGGTTTGTAAAGCTATTTTTGAAGCTTATAAATGCGATTAATTATCTGTTGTTGTTTCTTTGGAGGTTGGTAGCCTAAAAAGTTGTAATATAGGATAGGCTTTGATAAGCAGTCTGCTTCTGCCTATACCTTTTCAGTCATTATTCAACACATTATTCAACACATGATTCTTGATTTTGTGATTCTGTGTTTTTTTTTCTTTCTTTTGCGTGAAATGTCAATATTGTGTACAATATTTGGTGTTGTCATGACTGAATAAACTACTACTACTACTACTACTACTACTACTACTACTACTACACTAAGATATTAACAATCCTTTTAGATCAGGTTCCACATTCAGACCAATTCAATCTACAGTGGGTCAGACCAGTAAAATACTATCATAATAACAGAAATAATGACAACTCCAAATTTTCCTCTTTGTAAATGTAAATATTTTCATGTATTTACACTAAAACAAAGATTAGTTTCGCAAAAAATGTGAACAACCTGAAAAAAATATGAACCTGAAATGTCAATTTTAACAAGATTCCACCTGTTACTAAATGTTTTGTGTGTTTATAGATTTCACTGTGATTGTAAGTTATAAATAATGAACGTGTGTAAATGATAAACTGAGGCTTAATATTGTTAAAATTACACTTATTTTTTTCAGTTTGTTCATGTTATTCACATTTTGAGTGGATAGTTTGTAGATGTAAACCTTTTCATAATGTAACTTTACTTTTTTCAATCTAAAACATAGAGAATAGTTTATAATAATACATAATAATATGTAAATTTTACTGGTTCGGCCCACTTCAGATCAAATTTAGTTGAATGTGGCCCCTGAACCAAAACGAGTTTGACACCCGTGGAGTTATAGTTGACAATCCTGAGTACACTGGTCTACAAGTAAAATGCTTCCAGAACAAAAATACCAAATTTGAGTCACTAATAAAGACAAATTTAGTCAAAAGTGGTAGTTGGTTGTAGTTTCATAGATACAGTCTTGGGCCAAAATGTGAAATTCTGAGGATTAATGCGAGAATGGGTTTCATTCAAAAGGAATATTTGTCTCAGAGCAACCAGATCTGCTTCAAAACACTGTCTGTACATTATAATACACTCACTTTTCAGGTTCTTTCTAGTGGAACATTTATAAATCCATTGTATAAATGTACATAAACCAACAGCATATATATAATAACACATCATATATAATGAAAACATGAGCTAACCAACACTTCTGTCATTTGTTTTCTGATTCATCCTATTAAAATATGTAAGATTTAGCACATTTAATATCTGAAGCAGATTTTTTTTTTTTTTTTTTAAACTTTATTTATAGAACTTTTCAACATTTATAAAACTTTTCATTTCACAAGTATGACATTTATAATTTCAAGCAATGTATTTATAATACAAAGATTGACACTAGACATGATAAACAAACAGAACCCAAGGCAAAAAAAAAGAAAAAAAAAAAGGGCGATACAAACAAGACACACATAAAGACAGTCAAGACAGTGCATTCTGATACCATTAAAGGAGAGAAAATAAATAAACAAAACAGGTCAATAACAATATAAACACCTAAAATGTTTTTAACCCATAAAGACCCAAACAGCCACTGGTGACCAAAACCATCTACTGATCTAAAATGTTTAATACCTGTTGAGCCACTAATCCTATCAATACATGTAAATAAAAACTGTAAAATGCAGTTTGTCATCTTTTCATGGTCAACAGATATGACCCATTTGGACGTTCAGAGGCTCTGTCGTGAATGTGGAAACACCATCATCTTCAACAACATTGATTCACCAGTAAAACCCATGGAATTGGATCAGTGACAGTGGACGGACACTCTTAGTTTATGTTCAGTTGTTGATGTCTTTGCTGAAAAAAAAATCACTTTTTCTTCAGTTTTATCTATTTGTGATTAAATAATCCTCAACTGTAATCTGAGTTTTTATGAAAATTCACATTATTAGCAAATTAAATACAGGAAAATAAGTGATTTTCATCAAAAAAAACAAAAAAAACAAAACAAAACACAGATGATAATATTACAATAAATGGCGATAAATCACTGAAGAAATGTTAAATAAAGAGAAAAATTCATTTGGGAAGTGACATAAAAGTAGCACTGGGTCTTTATGGGTTAAAGTTCCAGGCCAGGCAACATATTCACGCAGTGTAAAAGAGGCTCCCATATTTTGTAAAATGTATTGATAGAGTTATTTAGGTGAAGCAGATAGTTTATAAGAAATTGTAGAGCAGTGGAATCTGCAGGATATTACAAGGACCACCACTTATTTGTATGTACTGTCTGTGTTATATACGACTGCATCCCACACTGCATTACAGTCATCTGTGTGTTCTCCTTTTGTCAAATGGTGGGTTGGAGTTAGTAATCAAAGTGCATTACCACCACCTACAACACTTAAGAGTGGAGTAGTTCACATATACTTATATTTGATATAAAGTTAAGACGATGCCGACAGAAACAGCTGTGGGTTGCATGGGAGATGAGCAACAACAGGTTTTAGAATAAAAAGTTGCTGCAGCCAAATGTACACTGCAAAAATCCAAATCTTACCAAGTGTATTTTTCTCATTTCTAGTCAAAGAATAACTTTTCAGTGAGATATAAGAACGGATTTTTAGACAATAGAGCTTGAAAATCTTATTTCAAGAAATCTTAACAAGATAATTTTCGCTTGTTCCACTGGCATTTTTTTTTTTTTTTACTTGAATTAACCCTTTCATGCATACTGGTCACTACAGTGGACAGTTATTCTCCAACTGTTCTCTTGTATATTCGTAGATTTTATTCTTTTTTTGTTTGTTTGTTTGTTTTACACATATCTTTATTAAAGTTTTAAGACACTACATATCTTTTCGGACATGAATTGTTAACATTATGTAGATCTCTCCTGAGCATTAACACCCAGAATCACAAGCCCTCCTCATAGTTTTCACACAATTTATCAGTAAATACATGTTTCTGTGCATCAAAAATTAAACATGTGGTGTCCAGCTGAGTGGACATTTTTGCAACTTCGTGAAAAATAGGTTCATAAGAATTTTTTTTTCATTGTTATTTTTTTTTATGTATTTTTGAAATTTTTTTAAAAATTATTTTTATTTTATTTTTATTTGTTTTTCAGAAGAATTTTTTCAATTGCATTGTTTTTTTCATGCCTAAAGAGGAATTAAAACACTCAGGAAAAAAAAAAAAAATTGCATCAAAAATTAAACATGTGGTGTCCAGCTGAGTGGACATTTTTGCAACTTCGTGAAAAATAGGTTCATAAGAATTTTTTTTTTCTTTGTTTTTTTTTTTTTATGTATTTTTGACAGTTTTTAAAAAATATATATTTTTATTTTATTTTTATTTGTTTTTCAGAAGAATTTTTTCAATTGCATTGTTTTTTTCATGCCTAAAGAGGAATTAAAACACTCAGGAAAAAAATTTGATTAAGGTTCTCATAATTTGTGCATGAAAGGGTTATGCAAAAAAATCTTAAATTAAGCAAAATAAATCTGCCAATGGTGCCAAAGTGTCCAATGAATCAACTCGTGAATGAATTAACTTTCAGGTCTTTTATTATTATTATTATTATTATTATTATTATTATTATTATTATTATTATCATTATTATTATTATTATTATCAATCCCAAGTAGAGTTTGTATGTTGAAAGCCTTTTTCTCAATTTTATTTAACAGGAAAACCTTAAAAGGTGACAAAAAGAAACAAGTGTTTTTCTTATTTATTGCCTTTACATTATCCTTTTCCTAACTCTATTCATGCTGGTTAAAAAACTTCATCCATGACATCATCACAGCTTGAAATCCATGCTGTGCAGTTCTTTTAACCCTATCAGTGGCATTTTGCATCTGTAAATTTCATACATATGATTAAGGGACATGTGACATATTATGGCACAGGTGTCAAACATGCGGCCCGGGGGCCAAATCCGGCCCGCCAAAGGGTCCAGTCCGGCCCTTGGGATGAATTTCTGAAATGCAAAAATTACACTAAGAAATTAACAGTCATTTTAGTTCAAGTTCCACATTCAGACCAATTCAATCTCAAGTGGGTCAGACCAGTAAAATACTATCATAATAATCTATAAATACAACTCCTAATTTCTCTCTTTGTAAATGTAAATATCTTCATGAATTTACCCTAAAACGAAGTATAATTTCACAATAAATGTGAATAACCTGAACACATATGAACCACCTGAAATGTTTTAAGAGAAGTATGTACAATTTTAACAATATTCTGCCTGATGTTAAATGTTTTTGTGTATTTGTAGACCTGCTGTGATCTGTAAGTTGTAATGTAAATGTGGAAATGATAAACTGAGGCTGAATATTGTTAAAATCACACTTGTTTTTTTTCTATTTGTTCATGTTATTCACATTGGTTGAAAGGATAGTTTCTAGATGTAAACATTTTCATTGTTTAATTTCACTTTTTTCACTATAAAACAGGGGTGTCAAACTCGTTTTGGTTCAGGAGCCACATTCAACTAAATTTGATCTGAAGTGGGCCGAACCAGTAAAATTTACATGTTATTATGTATTATTATAAACTTTTCTCTATGTTTTAGAGTGAAAAAAGTAAATTTACATTATGAAAAGGTTTACATCTACAAACTATCCACTCAAAACATGTGAATAACATGAACAAACTGAAGAAAAATAAGTGTAATTTTAACAATATTAAGCCTCAGTTTATCATTTACACACGTTCATTATTTATAACTTACAATCACAGTGGATCTATAAACACACAAAACATTTTAGTAACAGGTGGAATCTTGTTAAAATTGACATTTCAGGTTCATATTTTTTCAGGTTGTTCACATTTTTTGTGAAATTAATCTTTGTTTTAGTGTAAATACATGAAAATATTTACATTTACAAAGAGAAAAATTTGGAGTTGTCATTATTTCTGTTATTATGATAGTATTTTACTGGTCTGGACCCTTTGGCGGGCCGGTTTGGCCCCCGGGCCGCATGTTTGACACCTGTGCTATAAAACATAGAGAAAATTTTGGAGTTGACATTATTTATATATTATTGTTAGTATTTTACTGGTGCGGCCCATTTCAGATCAAATGTAGCTGAATGTGGCCCCTGAACTAAAATGAGTTTGACACCCCTGTATTATGGGGTGCAAAAATTTTATTACGTGTACATGTAATGACAGTAAAAATTCTTGCATCTATGGGAATGAACGGCCGGAATCGACCCTGAAAGAAACATATAAGTAGATCTGTAATATGTGCGTAGCGTCCGGTAAGTGATTCTGACACTGCCATCATCTCCATGTGCCCTTTGTCTCCTCTATCATTTAGCTGGTATCGTTTTCATCTTTTCTTCTTCCTCTTTGTCCTCCCTTTCTTCCTTTTTCACCTCTATCCTCTCTCTCCTCTGTCATCTCGTTCTTTTGGAGGTCGACCTCTCCGTCTGTCTGTACAACAGGAGGACGGGCGGCGCTCCTCTCCCTCCTTCTCTCGTTATCTCATTAAGATGGCTGTCGGAAGCCACGCTGCCATTATCCAAAGCCGTCACGCCTCGCTGTGTGTGTTTGCACGTCTCTATACAGTACGACCGCGTGCCTGAGTGTGCGTACGTGCACGTTAATTGCGACGGGCTCGGTGCATTTCAGACAGCCCACGGAGACCTGCCATGACCTGTCTGCCACATATGAAACACTGTCCACAGAATACTGATGAAAGAGGCTGTCGTCTCACACTGTGGGCGAGGATGCAAATGAAACTACCAGATGTTCACTGATCACCGTTTTATCACTCAAAATAACACTATCTACAACAAAAAAAATACAAAACTTCAGCGGTACTCTGTAAAGGTGAGCATTCATGATATCAAATTAATATTGGTTCATTTTACAACCTCTTTATGGTATAAAAGTTACATCCAGTTGCCAGATTTCTGTCACATTTCCGTCACATTTTGGCCCTTAAAGACCCAGTGCTACTTTTGTGTCACTTTCCAAATGAATTTTTTTCTCTCAATTTAACCTTTCTTAACTTCCTGAGACCCAGCTATGCGTTTTCTGTTCACATTTGTGGAAAAGAGTTTCACAATCGATACAAAAAAAAAAGAAAAGAAAAGAAAAAACTGTCCACCACAAAGGAAATTCCATAAAAAAAAAAAATAAAAAAAAAATGCATCTGAAAAAACTGTTACATCATGATGTTTCCAATATAGGCACTTATTTAATTTAAAAAAAAAAAAAAAAAAGCTTGTACTTTGCTGACATTTCCTGGGTCTTAGGAGGTTAAGTGATTTAGCAACATTTATTATAATATTATCCTCTGTGTTTTATGTTTTTTCAGTGTAAATCATGAATTTTCTTGTATTTAATTCACTGATCCTTTAGATGTTCATAAAAGCTCAGATTAAAGTTGAGGGTCATTATTATTATTATTATTATTATTATTATTATTATTATTATTATTATGTTATTATCAGAAACAGAGAAAACTGAAGAAAAAGTTATCAGTAAGTGAACTTGAATCAAGTGTCTCCATCCACTGTCATGTATTAAACTCCATGGGTTTTACTGGTAAATCAATGTTGTGAACTTGCAAGCAAAAGTTTTTGGTTTGCAAAAGATTTTAACACCCAAAACGTTGCTACTTGCAAATGATTTTGACTCAAAAGTAATTACCACTTGAACTTGCAAGCAAAACTTTTTGATTTGTAAAAGATTTAGAGGTGCAAAATCGTTGGACTTGCAAACAAAACTTTGAAAATGACAAAAGATTTTGACCTGCAAGCAGAGGTTTCAGATTTTAAATGAAAGAAAATGAAAACACAATTGATTTTATTAAGCTTAAACATTTTGAAACCTTCATTTTTGTTCTCAAATCTTGATTTTTTTTGTTTGCCTTTTTTTTCCCCCTTTGCTTGCATAATAAAGACACAAAATTATCTTCCTATCAAGACTTTTGGAAAACATTTCAGGTTGACAACCTCATGAAGCTCATTGAGAGAATGCTAAGAATGTGCAAATCAGTAATAAAAGCAAAATGCGGCTATTTTGAAGAACCTAAAATATAAAACATGCTTTGAGTTATGGCACCTTTTTTTTTTTTAGCTACATAATTCCATATGTGTTCATTCATAGTTTTGACGCCTTCAGTGAGAATCTACAATGTAAATAGTCATGAAAATAAAGAAAAAACACAAGTCCAATCTTTTGACTGGTAGTGTATAAAACACCATCAATAATTTAAAACAGAGGTGTCAAACATGTGGCCCAGGGTCCAAATCTGGCCCACCAAAGGGTCCAGTCTGGCCTGTGGGATGAATTTGTGAAATGCAAAAAATACACAGAAGATATTAATCATATTAGTTCAGGTTCCACATACAGACCAATTTAATATAAAGTGGGTCAGATCAATAAAATACTATCATAATAACCTATAAACACTCCCAACTTGAAAATTTTCTCTTTGTAAATGTTAACATTTTGATGTCATTTTACTGTATTTACACTAAAACAAACTATCGTTTCACAAAAACGCGAATAACCTGAACAAATATGAACGTTTTGAAATGTCTGAAGTGTAAATTTACCAATATTCTGCCTGTTATTAAATGTTTTGTGTATTTGTTGATCCACTGTGATCTGTAATTTGTAATTTACATGTGTAAATGATAAACTGAGACATAATATTGTTAAAATTGCACTTAATTTCCTTAAGAAATTCCAGTTTGTTCATGTTATTCACATTGTTTTAAAGGATAGTTGGTAGATGTAAACATTTTCATCGCATAATTTTACTTTTTTCGCTCTAAAACATTAAGGAAAGTTTGGAGTTGACATTATTTATATATTATTATGTTATTATTTCAATAATAACCCACTTCAGATCAAATTTGGCTTAATGTGGCCCCTGAACTAGAATGAGTTTGACACCACAGGTTTTAAAGGTACTAAAAGTATAACAACAAATGTTCCGTTAAAGCATCTCAAAGCAGAACCCGACATGGATGAATTAAAATATCGTAAGCATAATTCAGGTAGACAGAAACAGACAGAAATCACATGATCTGGATGGAAGCAAATGTAGAATATGCACACGATCAAAGTAGAATAGCTCCTACTTATGCAAGATTTCCAATGATAGTCGTGTAACCTCCATTTGAGGAGTCTGAATGAGTGATCATTCTGGATTTGGAGCCAGAACTTTGACTAAGTCAGCGGTTCATTGCGGGTTTGATCAGGTTATGAGAGTATACAGGCAGCTCAGAGAAAAGGCATCAAAGACGGAATGAGACAGAGAGCTTGATGAAAGAGATTTATTTTGGGTTCACATTTGATAACCTGTACTCAATCTTCCCTCCAATGTCCTCAACTCGGCGCTGCAGATGCTGCGTGCCTTTTTTTTTTTTTTTTTTTTTTTTTTTCCCCCTCCTCTTTCATAATTTCTTTTCAATCAGTTCCACCTGCCTTCTGTGATGGTGCTGAGATAAAATATTCGGCCGCCCCGAGCCTCTAAAGTGGTTTATCACCATAGAGACATGGTACAACTCTGAGCTGAAGCCTGAGATAAAACACTGCGGAGCTCAAAAGTACAAAGCTTCATCACAGAACCACCAAAATCTAAACGTGTGGAGTAAAACTGAAGAGCATTTAATGAAACGGATCAATGCCACATATGTTATGTTTCATGTATTTTGTAAAGTTCAGGTTCAGTTTGAAAGGTGAGGAGAAACGCATGTGAATGTTTTTTTTTTTTTTTGCACCAAAATTCCGAAAAATCCCCTTGACACATCAGACCTTTTAGAAAGATACTACCGATGTCTTGGTTGACCTACAGAGTGTCCCAAAAAAATATATACACACTTTAAATAATTGTAAAGTAGGTATTTATTAAAATTCATTCAATTTTCAAAATGTAATAGAATTTACAAACACCATTTTATTGTTTTGTCACCTCCTGTTCTCAAACTGACGTCGGTTCTGGTCCAGACTCTGCTGACAACACCAAGCAACGAAATCCAACACATCACCTAAGAATTCCCTCGGTATTTGCGCGCATTCACGTTCAATGGCTGCTCTCAATTCAGTGACTGTTGTAGGTCTCATAGCGTAGACTTTGTCTTTTAGGTAGCCCCGTAAAAAAAAAAAAAGTCTAGTGATGTGAGGTCAACAACAAAAATGATGTTTGTAAATTCTATTACATTTTGAAAAGTAAATAAATTTTAATAAACACCTACTTTACAATTATTTAAAGTGTGTATACATTTTTTTGGGACACCCTGTATATGTGGACATTAACCCTGTAAAGCCTGAACCATTAAATTATTGACAGAAAATTCCAGTTCTTTGAATCTTGGACCTTTATTGTATTAGTCCTTCCAAACAACCCCCATTTTTTTTTTTTTTTTTTTTTTTTATATCAATTTCCATGTATGAGATTCAATTTTGTATCATATTTGATACATCGGGTCTCAATAATCAAATATTATCATTTTTAAACAAACAAAAACATAAATAACACAAACAGGTCTAACAAATTGGTAATTCTTTTTCAAAACTGACAAAGTTCTGCCTTATTCCTCATTATTGACAATCTTGTAGTGTCACTGGAAAGGCCTCTGGTGAACAAATTCCTCCCCCCCTGGTGGATTATCTGTGTATTGCATGTATCTAATTGTATACATCAGGCTTTTCAAGAAAAAAAAATATGGCACTGGTCATGTAGAGGGCTTCAAAACTCATGTATCAAATATGTTACATTTGGCATTATAGGGTTAAAGACCTAGAGCTACTTTAGTGGTGACTCTCTAATGAATCCTTCCCTAGTTGTCACCTTTCCTTAGTAAATCATTACCATTTATTATGATATAAACTTCTGTATTTTGCATTTTTCAGTGAAAATTAGGTATTTTTCTATAATTTATGGTAGGATATTTAAGTTTAAATATTGTTGTTTAAATATTTATATTTTTTAATTTATGATAAAACAGAATAAATGTGGATGCTGCCTGTACTGATATATTAACCCAAACATCCACCGGTGACCAAAACCATCTAAAAAAGACCTAAAATGTTTAATACCTGTTGATCCACTAATTCTATCAATACATGCAAATAATTGATGTAAAATGCAGTTTGTCATCTTTTCACGGTCATCAGATATGACCCATTTGGACGTTCAGAGGCTCCATAGTTACCGTGGAAACACCGTCATCTTCTACAACATTGATTCACCAGTAAAACCCATGGACAGTGGATGGACACGCTTGTTTTTATGTTCAGTTAATGATATATTTTACTGAAAAAGTCACTTTTTCTTAAGTTTTCTCTGTTTTTGTTATAATAACCATCAATTTTAATCTGAGCTTTAATGAACATCTACACCATCAGTAAATTAAATACAGGAAAATACTTGATTTGTACTGATAGAATACAACATTCCGAGGATACTATTATAAATAAATGGTAATAAATGACTTAAGAAAGGTTAGATATGGAGAAAATTTAATTTGGGAATTGACATAAAACTAGCACTGGGTCTTTATGGGTATATATCACAAATAATACAAATTTTGTGCCAACTATTATATATATTCTCTACATACCCTACATTTTGCATTGCATTGGTGAAAATCAGGTATTTTCTTATATTTAATTTCCTGTATTTGATTTACTGATCATGGAGATGTTCATAGAAGCTCTAAGTAACTATCAAAAACAGAAAAAAAAAACAAGAACGAGGGATATTTTCAGCAAAGTATATCAGAAACGGAACATAAAAACAAGCATCTACAACCCCCTCCATTAGCAAAAGTACAGGTTTTATCAGTGAATCAGTGTTGCAGAAGATGATAATGTTTCCATGTTCACTGTGGTGCTTCTGAAAATCCAAATACACTATTGACGATAAGTGGTTTAATAGTTATTGAATATTTTAGACCCGTTGATGCTTTTTGTCAATTGCAGATGTTTAGGTTTTTGAGGGTCAACACATGGGTCCAAAATCGTAGGTTTTCAGTCGTGTTTTTCTAATGACTGTAAAGGGTCGTAACATATGATTCACATCATTTTCTGACTAATCAAACCGTTCACTGGGCCCTTGTGTCCTATAGACAAAGGCAATGTCATCCTGGACAGCACCACTTCCATTAGAGTTTCCCTTCTATTTGTCCCCTGCCTTTATCTGAGCATGAATAATAGAATCAGTGCTAAAAATGATGCATTTAAAACAGATCTGTTCAGGACATTTCCAGGTCCGTGTTTTGGGTCTGGGATTCTACCGGAGTTGTACTTTTCATTCAGGCTTTTGATAAAGCCTCTCAGCTCAGCATTTATCTGAAACAGGTCATTGTTGATGCTTTCACATTGAAGTCCCCGTTAAACAGCGTGCATAATACTGTTTCATATATTTACAGGATTTCTTTTTTGTTTCGGGGGTAGCAGTATAGAAGTTTTTACTTCTTCCTACTCCTTTTCGAGCATGTATAATTTCATTTCATTTATTTTATTTATTTATTTTTTTCTTTTGTTTACTTATTAACCTTGTATGTAGCACAGGGATTAAAGCAAAAATTTTTCATCTGACTGAAAATTTTCTTCTGGTCAAAATCATTGGCCACTATTAAAAATGATGCAATACAATACTACTATAGTGTACAAGTTTATATAGTCAAATTTGGCAATACTGTAAAACACACTGAATGGGAGAGTGTACAGGTGTAGAAGATTAGTAACATGGATAGAAAAAATGTCATGAGTGGTATTGGTGGGGGGTCTGGGGGTCCTCCCCCAGAAAATTTTTAAAGCTTCAGGTCAATTTTGGTGCTCTCTGGTTAATTTTAAAGGGTATGAAAACCTTTGAAGCAAGTGAAAATTATAACTAGAAGAAAACCTTACTGCAAAAAATGAGTGAAAAACTTTTTATTTAACAATTTAGGAACTTCTAAAACATAACTCCAACAGCACATGAATTTTGGGGAAAATGTACCAAGGATGTTACTCATTCATTCAAAGTTATCTTCGTACTGTACCACACAGATCGAAATAAGATGCTAAACGGGTCAAAATAAAGCACTTATGCAGTCGGGCGCGTAACCGCGTAAGGCCGCGGCGCGCACAGCTGCACGCACGGGAAGGGCACATACTGTACACGCAAACACACACACTAGTCATATACCGGCAAGAGGAGATAAGCTATGAACCCAAACATGAAAGTACATGTACATCAGTTCTGTCTTCTTCCCTTTTCGCTGTGGTTCTTTCATAATGAAAGCTACTTGTTAGCACTAAACTAAAGTTAGCATCTGGAGACTGAACTTCGGTAAAGCTGAACTTGTCCATGTGTTTCTGAGGCACAGAATGAGCAGCGTTTCCTTCCAAACATAAATAGTCATCAATCTCTCCTCCCGACATAAAAATAAAGAAGTCATCTTATTATCATCACTGTTAAACCTATCAGCCCCCTGTGCCTGTGTTAAACACCTGCAGATTCAGGACAGGATCGCGGTGCCGACTGGACTCCGGGAAACACGTGGGGAAGTTACTTCAATATGACTTTTTTCCCCCCTCAATTTTTCCATTTGACGGAAATCCGTCGTGGTGACGGAGAACTTTAATCCCTGATGTAGCAGTACTTACATTTTGGTTGGTTGATTTTTGTTTTGATTTCACTGTCTACATGTTTAAAATAAACATTTCAATCAATCAATCAATGTAAAAAAAAAAAAAAAAAAAAAAAAAGAGGATTCTGTCTCCTCTCTGGAAAACACCCACTCTGTCTTGTGGAGTAACATATTTAGCATTCGAAAACATTTAATTGGATGCAAAATTTGTGCAAAATTGAGCTTTTTTGTTGTTTTTTTTATCCCAGTGTCACCAGTAAGAAAAAAACCTCCATTCCTCTTTGTTCTGATCTCAACTTGGTGGAATAATCAACCATCTATGGGAAGTATACATTGAAAATTAAAGGGTTAACAGGAAATTATGTACTCTCAGCGATGTACTGAAGCTGACCTTTCCTGGATGGATAAAAAAGTGCTAAGAATTTTTTTTGTGAATCTTGCAGATAACGAAGGGGAAAAAAATTCCACTGCTTGAGCTTTAAATCTGTGCAAACACGATAAGAAACTGTTTCGAAAACCATGGGCTGTTCTTAATTATAATGAGAGTTAATTGCAACAGGAACATGTGACATAACAGGCAGTAGCGTGTATTGTTTTGTTTTGGATGAATAGCGCTGATTTTTTTTTTTTTTTTTTTTTTTCTAATATACAATTAACCACTGAACTCTCAGTTTTGGTTTTGAAAAACCTTTAACCACAACATTTTTTTTTTTTTTTTTTTTTTTTTAATTCCTAGTTTATTCATTTTCTGGACTTATTTTTTTTAAGGTGCTCTGCATTTGAGATTTGTTTTGCCTAATTTTCTGGCTTCAAAAAGAAATAATAAAGTCGAAAATACCATTAAGAAAGCTTACAAAATAATAAACTCAGATACTGAAGACGAGGTGATATGTATCGTATATTAACAGGACTTTATTTACACAAATGTACTCTGCTTTTCATCTGTTTGGCCACTTTACAGAAAGCCTGACTGCATGTTTTGGAGTTTTGATGCTGTTTAATACAAAAAAATATGAAATCTTATCATACTGTATACAGGAAAATAACAAAAAGTATAATATAGCTTCTTTAATTTGCACTTCAAATACACTTCCATAGTAGTTCAGAAGAATCTGCATGTTACCACTTTATTTATTTACTTCCTTTGAAGCATTCTTATGCAGATTCAAGTGAAAATATCTTCCAGATTTGTAAGCGGTCAAATCCTTTTTTAATAAAATGCATAAAAAGATGAACGATCGCATGTGCTGGGTTGTTCTGGTGTGACAGTGTCGATTAAAGAAAATCAAAAAGCAGCTTCAGCGGTCTCTGTTGGACAGAATTGATTGAGGTGCAGTTTTGTTTTGCCAAGTGGGGGAAATATTGAGCGCAGTCATTTAGCAAATCCTATAAAAAAAAAAAAAAAAAAAAAAAAAAGATACAAATGCGTGAAAAGATTTTATGTTTCTGTCTCAAAATGATGCACAGTTTGATTAACGAAACAAAAAAGTGTGAGTTATATAACATGGCCACTTACAGTAGTTAAGCCTTTGTATGTTATTTTTTCCATCTGTGCTTTGAGTACAGAACGAAATGGGCTAAAGCAGCTCTTAAACTTTACCAAAACACACACAGTGAGTCAGAGGAAAACCCATTATGCTGCAAAAGATTCAGATCACTCCAAAGCGAAAAGCACTCAAGCGCATCTCTACCAGCGGTGAGTTATTTTTGTGGATTATTTATTTCCTATTTGATCTGGATTGCACACGTAATGAGTATCATAAAAGCAGTGATTGATCAACAGGTGCTCGAGTCTCGTTCTGACACGGACCCAGTTGTGCTCCATGTGCACTAAATCAGACCAACGCAGAAAAGAACATCCGGTAAAAGAGACCAGAAATGTCTCTCGTTAACCCTTTCATGCATGAATTATCAGAACCTTAGTCAATATTTTTTATCCTGGAGTGTTTTTATTCCTCTTTAGGCATGAAAAAAAAAACAATGCAAATGATTTTTTTTATGAACCTATTTTTCATGGAGTTACAAAAATGTCCACTCAGCTGGACACCATGCATTTAATTTTTGAAGCAAAGAAACATGTATTTAACCCATAAAGACCCAAACAACCACTGATGACCAACAGCATCTACTACTATAAAATATTTAATACCTGTTGATCCACTAATATTATCAATCCATGTAAATAATTGGAGTAAAATGCAGTTTGTCATCTTTTCATGGTCATCAGTTATGACCCATTTGGATGTTCAGAGGCTCTGTAGTGAATGTGGAAACACTGTTATCTTCTACTAAACTGATTTACCAGTAAAACCCATGAATTTGGATCAATGACGGTGGATGGAGACACTTATTTTTGCAATCAGTTATTGATATCTGTGATGAAAAAGTAACTTTTTGTTCCATTTTCTTTGTTTTGATATAATAACATTAAATTTACTCAGAGTTTTAATGGTTATCTAAATAAAACATAAGAAATTAAAAATAAGAAAATACATGATTTACTGTGAAAAATGCTAAATACAGAGGATAATATTACAAGAAGTGGGGATAAATCACTTAAGAAAGGTTAAATAGAGAGAAAAATTCATTTGGGAACTGACACAGAGGTAGCACTGGGTCTTTATGGGTTAACTGGTACCTGTTGTTGAGGAGTAGTCCCATCTCCGCATTAAATATCTCGGAAAGTTGATGGATCAGGGATGTTTGTCAAAGTTTCCTTGTTTTGTTTGATTTATATATGTGAATATTCATGATTACTACATTACTTTTGTAAAATAAAATGAGCACTGATCTGATACAATGTGCCACTCTACTGAAGCACAATCAATATCTGAAATTTCAAAAAAAAAAAAAAAATTAAAAATAAAGTCAAAAGTCAACTTTGATCCTCTGAAACTATTTTATTTTTGGATTTTTTTGGCTACTTTGATCAATGTGTGACTTGAGATTTATGTTTTCAGTCCTGTTTGTCGGTGAATTTAATCGTCGTATCCTCCTGAGACCAAGCAATGCATTCTTTTTCACGGTAGGGGACAAGTGGAACATTGTCTGCTACAAAGGACAGTCCATAAAAAAAAAAAAAAAAAAAAATCTGAAAAAACTATTGCATTTGGCTATTTCTGAATCAAAACTATTACTGTAAAAAAGCCAAAACTTTTACTTTCCTGGGCGTCAGGAGGATATTTGTCCAAAACTGTCCAAAACTGAACTGCTGGTCTTCCCAGCTAAGCCAACCATACAGCAGGACATCTCCATCACTATTGACTCCATACCTCTGGCTCCTACCAGTGTAGTACGTAACTTGGGAGTCATGATTGATAATCAGTTGACCTTCACGGATCACGTTGCCTCTGTCACCCGATCATGCCGTTTCACTCTGTTCAACCTAAGAAAGATCAGGCCATACCTAACCGAACAGGCCACCCAGCTCCTGGTGCAGACTATGGTTATCTCCCGTCTTGACTACTGCAATGCTCTTCTAACGGGCCTCCCAGCTTGTGTTGTCAAACCACTACAGATGGTCCAGAATGCAGCAGCGCGTCTGGTCTTCAATCAGCCTAAAAGGGCACATGTCACCCCCTTACTCATTGAGTTACACTGGCTACCCATAGCTGCCCGCATCAAATTCAAATCTTTAATCCTAGCCTACAAAATTCTCCGTGGGTCTGCTCCTGTCTACTTAGGTGCACTAATAAAAGCTTATGTCGCCCCACGACCACTCCGCTCGTCTGGGGAACGTAGTCTGGTGGTCCCCAGACCTTGTACAAGACAATCCAGGCTCTTTTCATGGGTCGTTCCACGTTGGTGGAACGCTCTACCAAGTGCTACAAGAACAGAGTCATCCCTGCCTATCTTCAAGAAGCTCCTGAAGATCCAGCTCTTCCGAGAGCACCTCCTGTCCTAGCACTTTCAAACATTCCATTTTAAATATTCTAATAAAGTTTTTCCCAGGACAACCACAGATTCTTTCACGATTATCTCTGGACCTGCTGCGGTGGTCCGGCCTCTTCCCTGCCCTCATCATCACCACTCACTTATCCTCAACCGCCTCCATGTGTCTCCCCCTACTCCCCCTCTCCCTCTCCCCCAGTCCCTATCTCTATCGCTCTCTCTTTTTCCCCTTCTCTACTCTCTCTCTTTAACCCCAACTGGTCAAGGCAGACGGCCATCCTCCAGGAGTCTGGGTCTGCACCAGGTTTCTGCTGTTAAAGGGAAGTTTTTCCTTCCACTGTCACCAGTTACAAGTGTTTGCTCCTGGAGGATTCTGTTGGGTTTCTGTAGAATTGACTTAGAGTCTGGTTTTGACCAACTCTATATATAAAATGTCAAGAGATAACTTTTTTGTGATCTGGCGCTATATAAATAAAATTTGATTGATTGAGTGATTTAATTGGTTTTCCCCTGTAAGTCGCTTTGGAAAAAAGCGTCTGCCAAATGCGTAAACATAAACATAAACATATTTATCACTCTGTTCATACCTGCCGTTAACATGACCGTCTCATCACTAGTCACTATTCTTGAAAACAGCTGTATTTGTGCAGCAGCTCATCACCTCCGATGTATTTTTAAGCATAACTAGTAAACAAACACGAGCAAACAAACAAACAGAGCTACTCTCAGCGTAGCAGTGTCCTGCTGAGTTTCCATGGCGACTAGTTAAGAGCACTCCTTGCCAGAACCTTTTTTTTTTTTTCTGTTGAATCGCAATGTGAGCAAGAATCTCTTTGCAGTGCGGCTTCACTATCTGCGCATGTGTGTGTATGTATGTGTGTGTGTATGACTGACAACTCAGACTGACAAAGGAAGGAGGTTTATTCAAGAACTTCATGCTTAGTGTAGTGAAAAAGCCGTCCCGACAGCCCTGACATCTTCAGCGTGATTGTTTTTGTGAGCGTGTTCTTTCTTTCGAATCACTTTGCTCGGCTAAATTGCCGCATACATGAACAGGTTTGCTCTTTCTTGTGCATATCTCATTTGAATTATTAACATCCACTTGTGGTTTTGGCACAATTGTCACGATAACAGACACTTCCGTCGTCACATCTGCGTATGACAGGTGGAAACAGTCATTTCACCCAGTCATCAGTGCCTTGTTTTATCGCATTTAGCCTCGACACTGTAATAAGGCGGTTACCGTGAGCCGTTTATCTCATGAAAGTGAAGCCTGTTTGTTTCAACATGTACTGTACATTCAACATGCTATGTCCATTTACTTACAACTAATTCTGTTTGTTACTGCTTCCTTTATGTGGAAAATATAAAACCAGAGCACTAGATGTGGGATGGATGACATTTCTCAGTGTGAAAAGACAACAGATAAACACAAATGAACATGAATTAAGACCTATCAACAGATGGCTGAGGAGGATTGGCAGTAACAGGATTTCAGGGCAGTGAGTTGTTAACCCTCCTGTTGTGTTGGGGTCTGTTTTCCAACTTTAGATGGATGAATCGTATTTACTTTTCTTCTGTTCGAAACAAGGCTTTTATTACAGATTCGAAAAAGTGATGATGACTCTTATTTTTTGAACTGTAATGTGGTTGTGAATGGACTACAAAGTAAATCCATTATTTGGACATTCAGCCCTGTAAATAAAATAGGATCTATCATGAAACTATCATTATTTGGACATTTAGTCCTGTAATTAAAATAGGATCTATCATGAAACTATCATTATTTGGACATTTAGTCCTGTAATTAAAATAGGATCTATCATGAAACTATCATTATTTGGACATTTAGTCCTGTAATGTAAATAAAATGGGATCTATCATAAACTGCCATTATTTGAACATTTAGCTCCGTAAATACAATGGGATCTATTAAAAACTACCATTATTTGGACATTTAGCCCTGTAAATACAATGGGATCTATCAAAAAACTACCATTATTTACACATTTATCCCTGTAAATAAAATGGAATCTATCAAAAAAAACTACCATTATTTGAACATTTAACACCTCAATAAAATTGAATCTATTAAAAAACTACCATTATTTGGACATTTAGCACCTTAATAAAATGGGATCTATTAAAAAACTACCATTATTTGGACATTTAGCACCTTAATAAAATGGGATCTCTTAAAAAAACTATCATTATTTGGACATTTAGCCTTGTAAATACAATGGGATCTATTAAAAAAAAAACTACAATTATTTGGACATTTAGCCCGTAAATAAAATGGGATCTATTAAAAAAAAAAAAAACTACGATTATTTGGACATTTAGCACCTTGATAAAATGGGATCTATTAAAAAACTACCATTATTTGGACGTTTAGCCCGTAAATAAAATGGGATCTCTTAAAAAACTACCATTATTTGGACATTTAGCACCTAAATATAATGGGATCTCTTAAAAAACTACCATTATTTGGACATTTAGCTCCGTAAATACAATGGGATCTATTAAAAAACCACGATTATTTGGACATTTAGCCCATTAACAAAAGGGATCTATCAAAAAAAACTACCATTATTTGGACATTTAGCACCTTAATAAAATGGGATCTATTAAAAACTACCATTATTTGGACATTTAGCCCTGTAAATACATGGGATCTATTAAAAAAAAAAAAAAAAAGATTATTTGGACATTTAGCCCATAAATAAACTGGGATCTATCTTGAAACTGCCATTATTTGAATATTTAGCTCTGTAAATAAAATGGGATCTATCAAAAAACTACCATTATTTATACATTTATCCCTGAAAATAAAATGGAATCTATCAAAAAACTACCATTATTTGAACATTTAACACCTCAATAAAATTGAATCTATTAAAAAACTACCATTATTTGAACATTTAGCCCCATAAATAAAATGGGATCTATTAAGAAAACTACCATTATTTGGACATTTAGCCCGTAAATAAAATGGGATCTCTTAAAAAACTACCATTATTTGGACATTTAGCACCTAAATATAATGGGATCTCTTAAAAAACTACCATTATTTGGACATTTAGCTCCGTAAATACAATGGGATCTATTAAAAAACCACGATTATTTGGACATTTAGCCCATTAACAAAAGGGATCTATCAAAAAAACTACCATTATTTGGACATTTAGCACCTTAATAAAATGGGATCTATTAAAAACTACCATTATTTGGACATTTAGCCCTGTAAATACATGGGATCTATTAAAAAAAAAAAAAAAAAAAAGATTATTTGGACATTTAGCCTGTAAATAAAATGGGATCTATTAAAAAAAAAAAAAAGATTATTTGAACATTTAGCCCATAAATAAATGGGATCTATCTTGAAACTGCCATTATTTGAATATTTAGCTCTGTAAATAAAATGGGATCTATCAAAAAACTACCATTATTTATACATTTATCCCTGAAAATAAAATGGAATCTATCAAAAAACTACCATTATTTGAACATTTAACACCTCAATAAAATTGAATCTATTAAAAAACTACCATTATTTGAACATTTAGCCCCATAAATAAAATGGGATCTATTAAGAAAACTGCCATTATTTGGACATTTAGCCCGTAAATAAAATGGGATCTCTTAAAAAACTACCATTATTTGGACGTTTAGCACCTTAATAAAATGGGATCTCTTAAAAAACTACCATTATTTGGACATTTAGCACCTTAATAAAATGGGATCTCTTAAAAAACTACCATTATTTGGACATTTAGCACCTTAATAAAATGGGATCTCTTAAAAAACTACCATTATTTGGACATTTAGCACCTTAATAAAATGGGATCTCTTAAAAAACTATCATTATTTGGACATTTAGTCCTGTAAATACAATGGGATCTATTAAAAAAACTACGATTATTTGGACATTTAGCCCGTAAATAAAATGGGATCTATTAAAAAAAAAAACTACGATTATTTGAACATTTCGCATCTTAATAAAATGGGATCTATTAAAAAAACTACCATTATTTGGACATTTAGCCCCGTAAATAAAATGGGATCATCAAAAAACTACCATTATTTGGACATTTAGCCCGTAAATAAAATGGGATCTATTAAAAAAACTAAGATTATTAGAACATTCAGCCTCGTAAATCAAATTAAATCTATCATAAAACTATCATTATTTGAAGATTCAGCCCCGTAATTAAAACGGAGTCTATCATAAAACTACCATTATTTGAAGATTTAGCCTCATAAATAAAATGGGATCAATCATAAAACTACAAAACTGCATAGTAATGATGATATTTCGTTTCTAACACGAGTCAGTTTAAATCCTCAAAGTGTAATACGAAGGTTAATGCACACTTTCTGCATCCTCACTTCCAAGCAGGATGCAACATATTCTATGGAAAAAGGCGTAGGCGGGATGAGACAAGGAGAGAAATGAAGGTCACGCGGGTGTGAAATTCAGCAAACTGGATGCTTATGTCCTCTGGAAAATAACCTTACGATATGAAGCATATGGTGCGCACGGTGGCCAATCAGAGGATGAAAAGACAACGAGCGGCGAGAGATATAGAGGAAAAACAATCTGTTAGAGGAAAGGGTAAGGACTGAAAGTACAGAGAGAGGTGAGGGAGATATAAACACAGCAGGAGTGATAGAGAGCGAATCATGGCTTATTTATAATCTCTGTTATTCTCTGCCTTGATTCGGGCTCAGATCGTACATTAGATCTCTCTGAAACAAACCATGTTTCCTCTGCTCGCTTCGCGGCTTCTATCTTTAGCTGCCATCACTGTCCCAAATAGACCGTCTCTCTCTCTCTCTCTCTCTCTCTCTCTCTCTCTCCCACTCAAACCCAAAAGAGAGAGGGGAAAAAAAACAAAAAAACAAACAAAAAAAAAAAACTGAGAAAAAGCAAAGATAGAGATGTGTATCATACAACCATGGTGCGGCTTTTATCTAAAAAGCAGTGAGTTGCCACAAGTAAATCTGGTTTGTCCACATGTCGACATCCCGCTTAGTTTCAGTCAGAGTTTAGCAGACTGTCAGAGGAAGCGTCGAGCATCAAAGCTTACTTGTCACTCTGCAAATGGCTACAACTTAAACTACTCTTTATTTATCTCTGAAGTGTGTTTCCCAGAAAAAACAGGCCTTTAAAAGTTCGACTGAACTGATCGTCTGAGTAAAAGATATAGTTTTATAGGGTCAAACACAATAATGTCCCGTCAGAGGCAAGGTTATTATCGAAAACTGACGAAATGACGAAAACTACAATTGTAAAAACATTTTCGTTAACTGAAATAAATAAAAAACTATAATCAAAGAAAAAAAAAACGATAACTGAAACTGTATTGTGTGCTTACAAAACTAACTAAAACGTATAAAAAATATGGATAAAATTCCCTTTGTTTTCGTCTTTGTCAATGTCGGATTGTTATAAAATCGATTTATTTCCCTTAAGCAATTTTAGCTAGCGGTACTATCTGATATTTAACGGTCCGTCACTTGTTGTTACTTGTGGTTTCCAGTCGTCCTTCTGGTCCCCACGCTACCTGGAAACATGGAGACGAAAGTTTGGGAGAAAGGAAGAGTCCTGTCTGGGATTTATTTGATACGACGCTGAAGAAGGTAGAAGTTATGAAAAAACTAAACTAAACTAAAACTAAGCATTTAGAACACAGATGTCAAACATGTGGCCGGGGGCCAAATCCGGCCCGCCAAAAGGTTCAATCTGGCCGTAGGATGAATTTGTGAAACTACAAAAATTACACTGAAGATATTAACAATCAATAGTGTAAACATCATTTTTACATACACATATAAACCAATTAGATCTCAATTGGGTCAGAGCAGAAATACTGTCGTAATAACCTATAATAATGAAACTGCAGATTTTATCTTTGTTTGAGTGTAAAAAAAAAAGTAAAATTACATGAAAATGTTTAGATTAACAAACTATCCTTTTACAAAAATGTGAATACCTGAAAGAAATATGCACAACGTGAAATGTCTTGCGGAAAAGTAAATATAATTTTATCAATATCATATGTATTTGTAATTGTAATGTAAATTGTAACGCACATGTGTAAATGATAAACTGAGGTAGAATATTTTTAAAACTGCACTTGTTTTTCTTAAGACATTTCAAGTTGTTCCAGTTATTCAGATTTTTAAGGAAATGATGTAGATGTAACATTATCATAGTGTAATTTACTTTTTTCACTTGTATTTTTTTTACTGGTCCGGCCCCACTGGAGATCATATTGGGGTGAAAGTGGACCCTGAACTAAAATGAGTTGGACACCCCTGATTTAGAAATAACGAAAACTAATAACAATGATCAAACCTGCTCTAAAAACTAAAACTAACTGAATTGGAGAAAAAAAAATCAAAACTAAATAAAACTAAATTAGAATGAAAAATCCAAAACTATTCGAACCTTGGTCAGAGAGCGAACTTTAATCGATCGCCATTCCGACATTTTATTTCAATATGAAGTAGCTCCTTATTTCGGATAATCCCCTTATGGTCCAAATGAAGCAAAATGATTTTAAAAGTAAAAATGTGGCTCATTTAACAACCACTAATCAGTCCAATTGTCTCTAAAATGTCCCGTTAGAGAGATTTCGAATACCGTGTTTTGACCCTTTAAAACAGAAACACTCCAAAGCTACTGCGCTGCTCAGTAAATATAAGTCACCGTTTGACCCTTGCTTTTTTTTTGTTTTTTTTTTCTGATCTTCAGTAAATGCCAACAAAACAATGCAAAGTGAATGGGATCATTATAATGCTGTGCAGTGCCAGGATGTGTGTGTGTAGGTGTGACTGTATGTGTGCGGTTCTCAGCACAAAGTGAGTATTGACCCTTGATGCCAGCGTCGGCAGACAGACAACTGTATCCACCAGATGGCTGGTGACCCATCAACTACTGCAGCTGTATGCACGCCGCAAACACACACACACACACACACACACACACACACACACATACAAGCTCTGCACACAGAATACAATCAGGCCTGTAGAGGTGCTGTTGTTTGGGTGTCTCACAATGTGCAGGAGCTTCCATAATCAGACCTGATATTCAGTTTAAAGCATTTTTGCATGTTTGTTATGAAGAGCAATAAAGAGTGATGCAAGCAGAGTGACTAAACTCTTTATTATGTGCATCCCTAACGTTTTAATAAAAAAATAATAAAATAAAAATAGCGTAACGTGCTTGTTGAGTAGATTTTTGATTGCGCACTACACTGCCCCATATGACCATCGAATCAAATCACTTAAAGGAGTGATATTTTGCTTTTTTTTAAAAATAGAATTATGGATTTTTAAACATTTCCCTGTGGTCTACATAAACTGTACAGGGTGGGGAAGCAAAATTACATATTTTGATGGCAGGGATTGAAAGACAGTGTATGACCAATTAGTTATTGAAAGTCATGAGAATTTATTTGCCACAAGAAAATTGACATCATAGAAAATGTTTTTATTCTATGTGTCCTCCTTCTTTCTCAATAACTGTCTTCACACGCTTCCTGAAACTTGCGCAAGTGTTCCTCAAATATTCGGGTGACAACTTCTCCCATTCTTCTTTAATAGTATCTTCCAGACTTTCTCGTAATAGTTTTGCTCATAGTCATTCTCTTCTTTCCATTATAAACAGTCTTTATGGACACTCCAACTATTTTTGAAATCTCCTTTGGTGTGACGAGTGCATTCAGCAAATCACACACTCTTTGACGTTTGCTTTCCTGATTACTCATATGGGCAAAAGTTTCTGAAAAGGTATGGATAATAGTGTTAGGTATGATTATGACATCAATATATATTTGGTTTCAAAACAACTGACATAGTGCCTGCTGAGAAAAAACAACTGAATGTTCATTGTAAATTTTGCTTCCCCACCCTGTAGTTGTTCTAGTTCCATATCAACCAACACAGTGGACACTTATGCATCATCTCATAAACTGCAATTCATACCATTATTGTAACTTTGCTGTTCTTGATTGGTTCTTGAGTGGAAATCAATTGTTAATATTTATTTTTTGCATATTATCTCCATGAAGTGAGTAATAACTAGTATTAGATATGTTAAAATGTGAGAAAACATCAGATTAGCTGCATTAAACATGGTTTCATTCCACTGTTTCATATCACTTTATGATATTGGGTTTTAAATACATGTTTCTTTGCTTCAAGATAAAATTCATGGTGTAGGTGAGTGGACATTTTTGTACTCTATGAAAAACAGGATTTAAAAAAAAAAAAAAAAAAAATCAATCACATTGTTTTTTTTTTGTTTTTTTTTTTTTGCTTTTTTTTCATGCCTAAAGATGAATAAAAACACTCAGGAAAAAAAAAAAAAAAAAACTCTTGATTAAGGTTCTCATAATTCATGCATGTAAGGGTTAATGATCATGTAGATGTCCATAAAACCTCAGAGTAAATATAATGGTCATTATGTGAAAACAGAAAATTGAAGAAAAAAGGGACTTCTTCTACAAAATATATCATTAACCAAGCCAACGTGATATCATGACGTGTAAATATAAACAGTATCTGTATGCATTATAAGCTTTCTGCGTGTATGTTCATGCAGTATCAAACACCACGCTCTGAGGGTGAGGGTTATGGTTAGGGGTTTGGGTTTTGTTGTGGAAATGTTCAACTGATAACCCACACAAGGAGGAAGAGAGAAAGTTAGAGTTAAAATAATAAATGCATTATTGAGAAGTCCATCACAGAGAAACTCTAAGTGAAGTCTGATTAAACAGGAGAAAAACTAAAGATTATATAGAACCAAATCCAACCCCCTCAAACCATGATGTCATCCCTTACATACATCGTACCACTCCATACTACTCCTTCTCTGCTCTGTGAAGAGGTCATGATGACCTCTTCACCCTAACCTTGCTTGGATCCTATCTGGAGTGCAGGCGCCATCCTCTATCTACACATTCAGACATTTAGGTGTTTGGGTTTTAACTCAAGGCAAGAACTCCGTTCCTGGGTCGGGGTGCTACAGAGTGGTAAACATCACACATAATCATATGACATGAACATTGACTGAGCATTAAAAGAAGATGTACTAACAGTATAAAATATAAAAAGGTAAATTTTCCACCACAGTTACAACACAGAAAAGTATGAAAATTTGTATTTGTAGCAAACCAAATGCCATAAGAACTGGTGTGACGTACAACGCGATTTCATGAGCTCAGTGTCAACCGAGCATAGAAACAAGCTTCCACAACCACCACTGTCATTTGTCAAACGACATGGGTTTGATCGGTGAAACAACGTTGCAGAATGATTCTGTTTTCAGGTTCACTACGGAGCCTCTGAACGTCCAAAATAAGACACAACTGAAGCTGCTGAAAGGCTGAGAAACTGGATTTTACCTGAATTATTTACATGTATTGATAGGATCAGTGGTTCAAACGTTACCATGCATTTCAGATCAGGAGATGGTTCAGCTTTATGAGGGTTAAAAAGTGAAGCGGCTGTCTTGCATAACACCGAAATACTGTACATGTAATAAAAAGTTGCGATGCAGTTGCAGCTTTCATGAATAAAACCAAAAATATTTCCTTTGAGCTTGGGAACCCTTTTTTTTTGTTTTTTTTTTGGATGAGGAATTTTCTAAACTGTAGTTTCACAGAAGAAAAGACCAGGTGGGTGAAGGTTTTTAAAACTGTGTTTCCTCAGGAAATCCATATCACAGTGGAAGTGGGCGGGTTCTTCAACATCTCCTGAAGGATTAAGCAAGGTATCAGCTAAAATCAATATGTAGCAAAGCCTCGGTTGAACACTCTGTAGGATGAACACTCCACTATCTCTCTTTTTTTTTTTCACTCTGTCTCTCTTCTGTTCTGTTCTGCACATATCTCTCCATCTCTCTCTCCGTTGCCATCGCTTGTAGTTCTCGCCTCTGGTGCAGGCTGTTGCTAAGAAACGGATAGGAGAGCCGGTGTATGTATTAGATATGCTTTCTTTCTTTTTTCCCCAACTCTCTGTGACGAGTTCAGAACTTTTTTTTCAGGAGGAAATGTCAGAGAAATCAATCCCTTCCACTCTCCTCAACTTCATTTCACTCTATCCCACAGATCTCCTCCTGCTCTCTCTGTACTGGCGTCAGTCTAAATATACACCAAGAACCAAGCCTGTCTGCGCTTGGTTTTTTTGACTTAACAACAACAACATGTTGATTTCCTTGACTTTTCCACACACCAATGCCAGCTCTGCTCTGCTGTGCTCAGCTTTCTTCAGGCTGCTAATGAGGAGTCAGGGCTGCTTTCATTAATTTACTTGACTTAAAAAAAAAAAAAAAGTTTTGAAAATGTTCTGGCATCTTTTCAAAATATACTCACTTCACTTGATTTTTTTTTTTTTTTTTTACTTTTCCACTAAGATATTTGGATCAGGATATTTTGGAACACTAACTTTATGCATGTGAGACTTCCTGACTGTAATAAAGAAAAAGATAATAAATAAATAAAAATTTAAGGTACTTTTTAAAACTTTCTTGAAAAAAATTTTTTTTTTTTTTTTACAAATATCTGTACTTTCCTCTCTAAAGCAGGCTTATTGTTGGCATAAATGATGTAAAAGGAGCATCAAGGACAAAAACAGCACAAAAGACAGCAAAAATGAAACAAATACTACTTAAAATGGTGAAAACTATGCAAACATACAGCAAAACAAGATAACATCAAAATTGCAACAAGGACTATAACATAAAGGACATGATGAAAGTGACATAAAGGATGTTACAAAACTATGAAAACTGAAAAATGTGCAATAAGATGGAAATGATGCAATATATACATTGACAAAAATGTCATCGAAGACAAAACATGACAAAAATAATCTTGAAGATGGAAACAAAACATACAAAAATACACAAAAAACTACCTGAACATTGTAGTTTCATGACATTGAAAACGTTTCATTCATTTTAATTCTCTTGTTTTCTTTGCTGGGCACAGAAACAGCCAGTTGAAATGTCCTTCAACTGCCTAGTTTGATGTTTGCACAATTCAAAGCATGTTTTTTCCACTTTTATTACTATAAAGTTGAATTAGTACTTCTACTTTGTTAGTCTGTTTTCACCCAATGATCTGTATTTCTTTGGAATAAAGAAGGTGTGGACATTTGTCATCTCTGCTGACCTCTGAGTACTTCAAAACAAGTTTATTTTTCTTCCAAGTGAGTTTGAGGCTGTGTGGACTGTTTTTTTCCTGTCAATAATGCTTAAAATAGCATATTTAATGTTTGTTTTTTGTCAAGATGATAAAAGCCGAGCTCAGATCAGCAGCTATGACCTTGACTTGATTCAGTCCAATGTTCGCCAAAGTTCAAGGACGAGGCCATCTTGGGTGAAATGAGGAGTGAAGGAACACATTGACTGTTGTCTGCTGAGGCCCTCAACTAATGGAGAATAGATTATGTCAATTAACATCACAGCAGGGACCCATTAATCAGCTAATGATGGTTCAGTGACACTCAGACAAGAGGCGAGGCTCCTCACGAGGAAAGTCTGCTGTGAGTCAGAGATCACACGCTCATCATATGTGCATGCTGAAAGTTTCCATCAGGTGTAGAACAGTAGATTCATCCATTTTCTGAACTTCTTAGTTGTCAAGAGTGTCTCAAAGGTGCCAGAGCATATCCCATTGAACAACAGGTGAAGGCGGGGTACACTTTGAAAGAGTCAGTAGTAGAATGGACCACCATTCAACCATGACAGTCAGACCACTGACAGGTGAAGTGGTAATAATATTGTTTATTTCATTACATCGGTATCTTTCAGTGGGTTGGATATATGAGGCAACAAGTCAACATTTCGTCCTTGAAGCTGATGTGTTGGAAGCAACCAAATGAACAACATAAAGAACTGAGTGGATTTGGACCAGGTCCATATTGTAACGGTGATGTCAGAGGTCGGAGCATCTCCACAGCTGTAGGTCTTGTTGGGTGTTCCTGGTCTGAAGTGGTTAGTACCGATCAAGGTTATTATCGTTAACGAAAACTAACGAAATGATGAAAACTAGAATTGAAAAAAACATTTTCGTTAACTGAAATAAATCAAAACTATAATTAAAATAAAAAAAATGATAAGTAACTGAAACTGTATTGTGTGTTTACAAAACTAACTAAAACATATAGAAATTATGGATAAAATTCCCTTCGTTTTCGTCTTTGTCCGGTTGGATTGATATGAAAGCAATTTATTTCGCTGTAGCAATTTTAGCTAGTGGCACCATACAGCACTTCACGGTCCGTCACTTGTGGTTTCTCGTCTCCACTCTACCTGGGAACATGGAGACTAAAGTTGGGAGAAAGCAGCAGAGTCCTGTCTGGGATTTATTTGAATACGACGGCGAAGAAGATAAAAGATACGAGAAAACTAAAATTAATACTAAAACTAAGCTAAAACTAAGCATTAGAAAAAAAAAAGAGAACTAATAAAACTAGCAAACCTGCTCAAAAACGAATTAAAACTAACTGAATTAGACAAAAAAAAAAAAAGTCAAAACTAATAAAACTAACTATAATGAAAAATCCCAACTATTATAACCTTGGTACCGACCACAGATAGACTCAAGAAGGACATCCCAACTTCAGGACCATTGATCATCTGTGGGAGGTGTTAAATATGATAAATAAATCGATCCATGTAGGTCTACTTCTACTTCCAGGACTGCAGGGATCTGCTGCTAACATCTTGAACCAGATACCACAGCATACCTTCAGAGGTCTGGTGGAGTCTAGGCTTCGAGTCTGGGCTGTTTTTGTGCAAAAAGGGGGAACCTAGACAATATTAGACAGACGTAATAATATTATGATCCTGTAGAGTGTTGGCAGGTTGAGATCTGGTTGTTCTTTTTGGTAGATACTAACAACTTTACACTGAAAATGAACAGTATGATCTGGAGATGCTCTGAGCCAGTGATTTGGTAGCTCTGAAGTTGCTCCAATCCCTACTCTTGGTGATTTGCTGTTTCCACATCAACTTCCCATTGTAATGAGATAATCACAATTAATACCTCTTTATCTTTGTTATGGCGGATCGGTGCATATGCATCCCACATATTGATTTTTTTTTCTTATATATTTATCTATTACGCTCGTATATCTATGAATTGGTACTTTTCTTCTTTTTAATTGTTTAGGTTCTTGAAATATCTTTATTTTTTTATATTCTTTAACGTGAGGATTTGAGGTCATTGTATGCGATCTTAAGCTGAATGAATGTTGCCGTGGAGCTGTCCATGGTGCTGATCCTTCACCTCTGAGTGTGTTTCCATGTGTGTTTCCAACTTAGAAATGAAAAGCATATGTGAATGAAAGTAAATTGTCCAAACTCTGTTCTGTCACCATCAGGTGGCGCTGTAGGCTAGATTACACATTACTCTAATAAGCAGAGCAGAAGAAGCAGACTGTTCTGTTGTTGTTCCATATAAAATGGCTGTCCTCTCTGGATTGACAGAAGATTAATACAGTCTCTTGAGTTCACATTGCATTTTGTTCTACTAAATATGTTTTCACACTTTATTGGAATATATGAGAAGATGTAGCCAGCAGCTGATTATCACATAGTGAAAATGGTTGGCGTTTCAACATTTATTTAGGAAAAAAAAAAAAAAAAAAGAGTTACAAATGCATTTCCTTTCCTTTAAGTGGATTTACTTTACTGTTTCATTATTTTTTTCACTTCTTCCATAGATAGTTTTCCAATGCAAAAATACAAAACAAAACACACCTTTTGTTTGTGTCTACAAGCCTGTGTAGCAGTAAAACTGTCATGCAGTACATTGTAATACATAGTGTACTTAAGTGTGTGTGGTTGGAAAATCAAACTGGCTGTTTATAGATAGGAAACAGCAATGTAATGTTCTTTTCATATGCTTTTTAATGCTTGATCAGTGAAAAATTACAATTACCAGAACATCTGCCATCAAACATAACATTTACCCTTTCATGCACGAATGATGAGAACCTCATCCATATTTTTTCCGGAGTGTTTTTATTCCTCTTTAGGGATGAAAAAAACAATGCGATTGAAAATTTTCTTCTGAAAATAAGTTTAAAAATATAATAATAAATAATAATAATATAATAATAATAATAATAATATATGAAAAAAAAAAATTCTAATGAGCGTATTTTTCATGAAGTTGCAAAAATGTCCACTCAGCTGGACACCACACATTTAATTTTTGATGCACAGAAACATGTATTTACTGATGAATTGTGTGAAAACTATGGGAGGGCTTGTGATTCTGGGGGTTTATGCTCGGGAGAGTTCTACATAATGTTACCAATTCATGCCACAAAAGATATGTAGTGTCTTAAAACTTTAATAAAGATATGTGTAAAAAAAAAATAAATAAAGAACAACAAAATCCATGAATATACAAGAGAACAGCTGTAGAATAGCTGTCCACTGTAGTGACCACTGTGCATGAAAGGGTTAATTTGTTATCTGCCATGTTAGCTAACGAATTTATACTTGGGTTTTGTTCTTGTTTTGTATTATATTGCATTAAAAGCCACAATTTCCGCCACTGTTTTGTGGTTCTTCCTCTTGTGGCCCACATCCAAGATAATCATTGGTGTTGAGAAGCGCCTTCATTTTGATCATACATCCGACATAGTTACAGTTTGTGTAAGTACAGGTACAATTTGAGACACATTGTAAATACAGCAGATACTGTTCGTATGTTTATCCAGCTGTTTAAAGCTGTGACTTGTATGTTCGTTTGCTGTGTTTTTTTATTTATACAATTAGCCTGGCACTGGGCTGATTGTTTATTCAGCTTTACTCAGCGCTATTGGCTGTTGTTTTTGTTGCATTGCCAAGGTACCTAATCAGTCTTTTGGAGAGCATCTTCAATGATTTGCCTTTCAGGTGCACTATGGTCCTCATTTCATCCCTGCTTGCAAAATACTTGAGGGAGCTGTGGCTCTATCCCCACTGGAGGCGTCGCTGCCAAAACCATGTGTACTCCTGTGGAAGGCATTCAGAGGGGAATTGTTGAATAACCATGAGTTCGCCCATATACATACTGAGACTCACAGCGCACTGATTCTGTTTTGCAATTTTTTACTTGACATGTTGGTCATTGTACCTATATTACTGGTTTGTTAAACTAGACTTTAAAACTGTGGTAACAGTTAAAGAAGGAAAAAGCACTGAATCTTCTATTTACATTCAGTTTATTCACTATAAAAAAATAGATGCTGACATGAGTATCATCCTCAGAATAACAAAATAGATACTAATGCCCACATTATGTTTTATTTATGATAACAAATAAAATGCTTTCATTTCCAAAGGGATTCAACTATTCTCATCTTAATTTGTTTTAGGTTATTTTAAATACAACATCATTTTGTTGTCTGTTGGAGAAATATATCAAAGAAAAACACAATACATTATTATCGAGCATATTTTCTTAACCATAAAAAACTCAGTGCTGCTTTTGTGGCAGTTCCCATATTATTTTTTTTTCCTCAATTTTTAGCCTTTCTTTAAGTGGTTTATCAACATTATTCTAATATTGTCCTCTGTATTTTGCATTTTTCAATGACAATCAGTATTTTCCTGTATTTAATTACTGATCATGTAGATATTCACAAAAGCTCAAAATAAAGTTGAGGGTTATTATATCAGAAACAGAAACAGAAGAAAAAAGTGACATTTTTAGGTCAAATACAGTCGCAGAAAAAAATTCTTAGACCACCCCTTGTTTCTTCAATTTCTTGTTCATTTTAATGCCTGGTACAACTAAAGGTACTTTTATTTGGACAAATGCAATGATAACAACAAAAATAGTTCATAGGAGTTTAATTTCAGAGCTGATATCTAGACATTTTCCATGTTTTCTTGATAATAACCAAATCACTTCAGTTCTTACATCAATAGCTTTGGCATTGTACTGACAAAAACAGCGCTTTTAGGCATTCCATGTTTTCTTTTCTGTCTGTTTAGTCACATGATACACACAGGAGTTAGTTCTTGATTGCATAACCATTGTTTTTGATGACTTTTGATGGTCTAATCATTTTTTTTCCGTGACTGTATATCATTAACTGAACATAAACCAAGTGTCTCTATTCGCTGTCGTTGATCCAACTCCATGGGTTTTACTGGTGAATTAATGTTGTAGAAGATGACTACGGAGCATCTGAACATCCAAATGTGTCATATCTGATGACCATGAAAAGATGAATAACTGTATTTTACACCGATTATTTACATGTATTAATAGGATTAGTGGATCAACAGGCATTTGCTTTTTGTATCAGTAATATTTTTGGTTGCCAGTGGATGTTTGGTTCTTTATGGGTTAAACTTAATTAAAAGCATGAATATGACATTTGTCTCTACAGGATCGTGAACTGAACCATCTCCTCTCAGATCCATCTGTGTTTATGAACTGATTGGGTTAAACGCTGGTTAAACTCATCTGTCTGCCTGTCAGTCTAACTTTGGATCCACATGTAACTACATTCAATCCCAATCGACTGATAAGTAATCTACTTAATAATCTATGCACGTATTTGCATGTGCAGGTGTTAGTTGAAAGAAGCCAAGAAACACTAATGTAGGCCTAACAAGCATCATGTCTGTAAGAAAATAAAATAAAAAAAAAAAAAAAAAAAAAAGTTATTTCGCCCCCTGCTTTTAATTGAATTTATTGCAGCCATAAATCAAAGTGAGATGTGTCTGAGTCTGTCAGCAAATAAAGTCATCACCCGTGGAAACAGATGGAGCTGTTTCTCTAATTTCCACTTTTGATCAAAACGACACGAGCGCACATATTTGCGCT